>NC_142131.1:90395625-90737500 GCF_024610735.1 Ursus americanus | reverse complement strand
ACCCTAACCCGAACCCTAACCCTACCCCTACCCCTAACCCGAACCCGAACCCTAACCCGAACCCGAACCCTAACCCTGACCCTAACCCTAACCCGAACCCGAACCCGAACCCTAACCCTGACCCGAACCCGAACCCGAACCTGAACCCTAACCCTGACCCTAACCCTAACCCGAACCCTAACCCTAACCCGAACCCTAACCCTAACCCGAACCCTAACCCTAACCCGAACCCGGACCCTAACCCTAACCCGAACCCGAACCCGAACCCGTGCCCGAACCCGAACCCTAACCCGAACCCCTAACCCTAACCCGAACCCGAAACCGAACCCTGACCCCATCCCGAACCCGAACCCGAACCCAATCCCGAACCCGAACTGTAACCCAAACCCAATCCCGAACCCTAACCCGAACCCTAACCTGAACCCGAACCCTAACCCTAACCCCTAACCCTAACCCTAACCCAAACCCTAACCGAACCCTAACCCGAACCCGAATCCGAACCCGAACCCTGACCCGAACCCGAACCCTAACCCTAACCCCTAACCCTAACCCTAACCCGAACCCTAACCCGAACCCGAATCCGAACCCGAACCCTGACCCGAACCCGAAACCGAACCCTGACCCAATCCCGAACCCGAACCCGAACCCGATCCCGAACCCTAACCCGAACCCGAACCCGAATCCGAACCCGAACCCGAACCCTAACCCTAACCCCAAACCCCTAACCCCAACCTGAGGAACACAGCATTGAGACACATTTGACAAAAACCCACGTCCAACGAAATATATTTTCTGCATGTGCAAACCCTATCATAACTGCTTTCGGCAAGGTAAGGAAAATGTCATATGCTTATCTGTAAGAAACAACAGTGCCCTGGAACAGTCTGAGCCCTAATATCAGCACTGTGCTTTTGGTAGCGGGAGTTAAAGCGGAGGCAAACAGCACTAAGACACATTTGGCAAAAATCGTGTTCTAACGAATAATATTTTCTTCCCTTTCAAACCCTAACGTAAGTGGTTAGGGCCAGATAAATAAATGCCATACACTTATCTGTAAGAAACAACAGTGCCCAGGAACGGGTTTCCACGTGAAGAAAATATTTCTCGTTGGAACTCCGCTTTTTTACTTTACCTTCCACAACCCCTTGTGATAGGGTTTCCACGTTAAGAAAATCGTTTTCATTGGAAGCCGGTTTTTCCCAAATGTGTCTAAGTGCTGTTTTCCTCGGGTTTCACTCATGCTACCAAAAGCCCAGTGATGATGTTAGGGCTTAGACTGTTCCTGGGTAATGTTGTTTCTTACACATAACGGTGTGGCATTTTCTTTACATTGCCCAAACCACATATAATAGGGTTTCAACATGAAGAAAATATTTTTCGTTGGAAGCGGTTTTTTGTCAAATGTGTCTCGATACCGTGTTGCTTGGGATTAACTAATGCTACCAAAAGCACAATGCTGATATGAGGGCTCAGACCGTACCTGGACACTTCTGTTTCTCACAGATAAGCCTATGGCATTTTCTTTACATTAGCACAAACAATTATGATACAGTTTGCAAAGGGAAAATATATTTCATTGAAAGGCGGTTTTTGCCAAATTTTCTCAGTGCTGTTTGCCTCGGTTTTAAGTCATGATACCAAAAGAACAGTGATGATCTTAGGGCTCAGACCGTCCATGGGCACTGTTATTTCTTACAAATAAGTGTATGGCACATCCTTCACCTTTCCACAACAACGTAAGATAGAGTTTGCACATCAAGAAATATATTTAATTGGAACCCGTTTTTGCCAAATATGTCTCAATACTATGTCCTCAGCACTTGGGAACAAGTCTGCACGTGGAGAAGGACTTTCTCGTGGAAAGCCGGTTTTTGTCAAATGTGTCCCAGTGCTATGCTCCTCTCTTTTCACTCCTGCTGCCAGAAGCCCAGGGAGGATGGGAGGGCTTAGAACATGGCTGGGCACTGGGGTTTCTTCCAGAGAAGGGGGTGGCATTTGCTTTCCCTTGATACCACCCCTTGGGATAGGGTCTGCACCTCAGGAAAGCTCTTTCCGTGGGAAGCCGGCTTTCTGCCCAACGGGCCTCAGGGCCGTGGGCCTCGGGGGTCCCTCCGGCTCCCCAGAACACAGGGACGAGGTGAGGGGCTTAGACCATGCCTGGGCCATGTTGTTTCTTCCACCTGGGTGTGTGGCATTTTCTTGACCTGGCTACCCCCACTTGGGATAGGTTTTCTATAGCAAGAGCATATTGTTCGTCGGAAGCCGTTTGGGCCCCAGGGGTCTCCGGGCTGTGTTCGTTGGGGTTGAACTCCTGCTAGCAAAACCGCTGGGATGAGGGAACGGCTCAGACTGTGCCTGGGCCCTGTGGTCTCTTCCAGGACAGTGTATGGCATTTCCTTAACCTTTCCACAGGCACTGGGGAGCATGTCTGCACGTGGAGAAGGACTTCCTCGTGGGAAGCCGGTTTCTGTCAAACGGGTCCCAGTGCTGTGCTCCTCTCTTTTCACTCCTGCTGCCAGAAGCCCAGGGAGGAGGGGAGGGCTTAGAACATGGCTGGACACTGGGGTTTCTTCCTGAGAAGGGGATGGCATTTGATTTCCCTTGCCACCACCCCTTGGGATAGGGTCTGCACCTCAGGAAAGCTGTTTCCGTGGGAAGCCGGCTTTCTGCCCAACGGGCCTCAGGGCCGTGGGCCTCGGGGGTCCCTCCGGCTCCCCAAAGCACAGGGACGAGGTAGGGTCTTAGACCATGCCTGGGCCATGTTGTTTCTTCCACCTGGGTGTGTGGCATTTTGTTGACCTGGCTACCCCCACTTGGGATAGGTTTTCCTCAGCAAGAGCATATTGTTCGTCGGAAGCCGTTTGGGCCCCAGGGGGTCTCCGGGCTGTGTTCCTTGGGGTTGAACTCCTGCTAGCAAAACCGCCGGGATAAGGGAAGGGCTCAGACCGTGCCTGGGCCCTGTGGTCTCTTCCTGGTCAGTGTATGGCATTTCCTTCACCTTGCCACAGGCACTGGGGAGCATGTCTGCACATGGAGAAGGACTTCCCAGTGGGAAGCCGGTTTCTGTCAAACGGATCCCAGTGCTGTGCTCCTCTCTTTTCACTCCTGCAGCCAGAAGCCCAGGGAGGAGGGGAGGGCTTAGAACATGGTTGGGCACTGGGGTTTCTTCCTGAGAAGGGGATGGCATTTAATTTCCCTTGCCACCACCCCTTGGGATAGGGTCTGCACCTCAGGAAAGCTGTTCCCGTGGGAAGCCGGCTTTCTGCCCAACGGGCCTCAGGGCCGTGGGCCTCGGGGGTCCCTCCGGCTCCCCAAAGCACAGGGACGAGGTGAGGGGCTTAGACCATGCCTGGGCCATGTTGTTTCTTCCACCTGGGTGTGTGGCATTTTGTTCACCTGGCTACCCCCACTTGGGATAGGTTTTCCACAGCCAGAGCATATTGTTCGTCGGAAGCCGTTTGGGCCCCAGGGGGTCTCCGGGCTGTGTTCCTTGGGGTGGAACTCCTGCTAGCAAAACCGCCGGGATGAGGGAAGGGCTCAGACTGTGCCTGGGCCCTGTGGTCTCTTCCAGGTCAGTGTATGGCATTTCCTTCCCCTTGCCACAGGCACCTGGGAGCATGTTTGCACGTGGAGAAAGACTTTCCCGTGGGAAGCCGGTTTTTGTCAAACAGGTCCCAGTGCTCTGCTCCTCTCTTTCCACTCCTGCTGCCAGAAGCCCAGGGAGGATGGGAGGGCTTAGAACATGGCTGGGCACTGTGGTTTCTTCCAGAGAAGTGGAGGGCATTTGCTTTACCTTGCCACAACCACTTGTGAGAGGGTCTGCACCTCAGGAAAACTGTTTCCGTGGGAAGCCGGCTTTTGGCAAAAGGGTCTCAGGGCCCTGGGCCTCGGCTGTCCCTCCGGCTCCCCAAAGCACAGGGACGAGGTGAGGGGCTTATACCGTGCCTGGGCAATGTTGTTTCTTACACCTGGGTGTGTGGCATTTTGTTGACCTGGCTACCCCCAGTTGGGATAGGTTTTCCACAGCAAGCACCTATTGTTCGTCGGAATCCGTTTTTGCCCCAGGGGTCTCCGGGCTGTGTTCGTTGGGGTTGAACTCCTGCTAGGAAAACCGCCGGGATGAGGGAAGGATTCAGACTGTGCCTGGGCCCTGTGGTCTCTTCCAGGTTAGTGTATGGCATTTCCTTCCCCTTGCCACAGGCACTTGGGAGCATGTCTGCACGTGGAGAAAGACTTTCCCATGGGAAGCCGGTTTTTGACAAACGGGTCCCAGTGCTCTGCTCTTCTCTTTTCACTCCTGCTGCCAGAAGCCCAGGGAGGATGGGAGGGCTTAGAACATGGCTGGGCACTGTGGTTTCTTCCAGAGAAGTGGAGGGCATTTGCTTTACCTTGCCACAACCACTTGGGATAGTGTCTGCACCTCAGGAAAACTGTATCCGTAAGAAGCCGCCTTTTTGCAAAGGAGTCTCAGGGCCGTGGGCCTCGGCTGTCCCTCCGGCTCCCCAAAGCAGAGGGACCCTCGAGGTGAGGGGCTTAGACCATGCCTGGGCAATGTTGTTTCTTACATCTGGGTGTGTGGCATTTTGTTGACCTGGCTACCCCCACTTGGGATAGGTTTTCCACAGCAAGCACCTATTGTTCGTCGGAAGCCGTTTTTGCCCCAGGGGTCTCCGGGCTGTGTTCGTTGGGGTTGAACTCCTGCTAGCCAAACCGCCGGGATGAGGGAAGGGTTCAGACTGTGCCTGGGCCCTGTGGTCTCTTCCAGGCAGTGTATGGCATTTCCTTCCCCTTGCCACAGGCACTGGGGAGCATGTCTGCACATGGAGAAGGACTTCCCAGTGGGAAGCCGGTTTCTGTCAAACGGATCCCAGTGCTGTGCTCCTCTCTTTTCACTCCTGCTGCCAGAAGCCCTGGGAGGATGGGAGGGCTTAGAACTTGGTTGGGCACTGGGGTTTCTTCCTGAGAAGGGGATGGCATTTGCTTTACCTTGCCACCACCCCTTGGGATAGGGTCTGCACCTAAGGAAAGCTGTTTCCGTGGGAAGCCGGCTTTCTGCCCAACGGGCCTCAGGGCCGTGGGCCTCGGGGGTCCCTCCGGCTCCCCAAAGCACAGGGACGAGGTGAGGGGCTTAGACCATGCCTGGGCCATGTTGTTTCTTCCACCTGGGTGTGTGGCATTTTGTTCACCTGGCTACCCCCACTTGGGATAGGTTTTCCACACCCAGAGCATATTGTTCGTCGGAAGCCGTTTGGGTCCCAGGGGGTCTCCGGGCTGTGTTCGTTGGGGTGGAACTCCTGCTATCAAAACCGCCGGGATGAGGGAAGGGCTCAGACTGTGCCTGGGCCCTGTGTTCTCTTCCAGGTCAGTGTATGGCATTTCCTTCACCTTGCCACAGGCACTGGGGAGCATGTCTGCACGTGGAGAATGACTTTTTCATGGGAAGCCGGTTTCTGTCAAAGAGTCCCAGTGCTATGCTCCTCTCTTTTCACTCCTGCTGCCAGAAGCCCAGGGAGGATGGGAGGGCTTAGAACATGGCTGGGCACTGTGGTTTCTTCCAGAGAAGTGGAGGGCATTTGCTTTACCTTGCCACAACCACCTGGGATAGGGTCTGCACCTCAGGAAAACTGTATCCGTGGGAAGCCGGATTTTTGCAAAGGGGTCTCAGGGCCGTGGGCCTCGGCTGTCCCTCCGGCTCCCCAAAGCACAGGGACGAGGTGAGGGGCTTAGACCATGCCTGGGCAATGTTGTTTCTTACACCTGGGTGTGTGGCATTTTGTTGACCTGGCTACACCCACTTGGGATAGGTTTTCCACAGCAAGCACCTATTGTTCGTCGGAAGCCGTCTTTGCCCCAGGGGTCTCCGGGCTGTGTTCGTTGGGGTTGAACTCCTGCTAGCAAAACCGCCGGGATGAGGGAAGGGTTCAGACTGTGCCTGGGCCCTGTGGTCTCTTCCAGGTCAGTGTATGGCATTTCCTTCCCCTTGCCACAGGCACCTGGGAGCATGTCTGCACGTGGAGAAAGACTTTCCTGTGGGAAGCCGGTTTTTGTCAAACGGGTCCCAGTGCTCTGCTCCTCTCTTTTCACTCTTGCTGCCAGAAGCCCAGGGAGGATGGGAGGGCTTAGAACATGGCTGGGCACTGTGGTTTCTTCCAGAGAAGTGGAGGGCATTTGCTTTACCTTGCCACAACCACTTGTGAGAGGGTCTGCACCTCAGGAAAACTGTTTCCGTGGGAAGCCGGCTTTTGGCAAAAGGGTCTCAGGGCCCTGGGCCTCGGCTGTCCCTCCGGCTTCCCAAAGCACAGGGACGAGATGAGGGGCTTAGACCATGCCTGGGCAATGTTGTTTCTTACATCTGGGTGTGTGGCATTTTGTTGACCTGGCTACCCCCACTTGGGATAGGTTTTCCACAGCAAGAGCATATTGTTCCTCGGAAGCCGTTTGGGCCCAGGGGATCTCCGGGCTCTGTTCGTTGGGGTTGAACTCCTGTTAGCATAACCGCCGGGATGAAGGAAGGTCTCACACTGTGCCTGGGCCCTGTGGTCTCTTCCAGGTCAGTGTATGGCATTTCCTTCACCTTGCCACAGGCACTGGGGAGCATGTCTGCACGTGGAGAAGGACATCCTCGTGGGAAGCCGGTTTCTGTCAAAAGGGTCCCAGTGCTGTGCTCCTCTCTTTTCACTCCTGCTGCCAGAAGCCCAGGGAGGAGGGGAGGGCTTAGAACATGGCTGGGCACTGGGGTTTCTTCCTGAGAAGGGGATGGCATTTGCTTTCCCTTGCCACCACCCCTTGGGATAGGGTCTGCACCTCAGGAAAGCTGTTTCCGTGGGAAGCCGGCTTTCTCCAAACGGGCCTCAGGGCCGTGGGCCTCGGGGGTCCCTCCGGCTCCCCAAAGCACAGGGACGAGGTGAGGGGCTTAGACCATGCCTGGGCAATGTTGTTTCTTACACCTGGGTGTGTGGCATTTTGTTGACATGGCTACCCCCACTTGGGATAACTTTTCCACAGCAAGCACCTATTGTTCGTCGGAAGCCGTCTTTGCCCCAGGGGTCTCCGGGCTGTGTTCGTTGGGGTTGAACTCCTGCTACCAAAACCGCCGGGATGAGGGAAGGGTTCAGACTGTGCCTGGGCCCTGTGGTCTCTTCCAGGTCAGTGTATGGCATTTCCTTCCCCTTGCCACAGGCACCAGGGAGCATGTCTGCACGTGGAGAAAGACTTTCCCCTGGGAAGCCGGTTTTTGTCAAACGGGTCCCAGTGCTCTGCTCTTCTCTTTTCACTCCTGCTGCCAGAAGCCCAGGGAGGATGGGAGGGCTTAGAACGTGGCTGGGCACTGTGGTTTCTTCCAGAGAAGTGGAGGGCATTTGCTTTACCTTGCCACAACCACTTGGGATAGGGTCTGCACCTCAGGAAAACTGTATCCGTGGGAAGCCGGCTTTTTGCAAAGGTGTCTCAGGGCCGTGGGCCTCGGGTGTCCCTCCGGCTCCCCAAAGCACAGGGACGAAGTGAGGGGCTTAGACCATGCCTGGGCAATGTTGTTTCTTACACCTGGGTGTGTGGCATTTTGTTGACCTGGCTACCCCCACTTGGGATAGGTTTTCCACAGCAAGCACCTATTGTTCGTCGGAAGCCGTCTTTGCCCCAGGGGTCTCCGGGCTGTGTTCGTTGGGGTTGAACTCCTCCTAGCAAAACCGCCGGGATGAGGGAAGGGTTCAGACTGTGCCTGGGCCCTGTGGTCTCTTCCAGGTCAGTGTATGGCATTTCCTTCCCCTTGCCACAGGCACCTGGGAGCATGTCTGCACGTGGAGAAAGACTTTCCTGTGGGAAGCCGGTTTTTGTCCAACGGGTCCCAGTGCTCTGGTCCTCTCTTTTCACCCCTGCTGCCAGAAGCCCAGGGAGGATGGGAGGGCTTAGAACATGGCTGGGCAGTGTCGTTTCTTCCAGAGAAGTGGAGGGCATTTGCTTTACCTTGCCACAACCACTTGGGATAGGGTCTGCACCTCAGGAAAACTGTATCCGTCGGAAGCCGCCTTTTTGCAAAGGAGTCTCAGGGCCGTGGGTCTCGGCTGTCCCTCCGGCTCCCTAAAGCAGAGGGACCCTCGAGGTGAGGGGCTTAGACCATGCCTGGGCAATGTTGTTTCTTACACCTGGGTGTGTGGCATTTTGTTGACCTGGCTACACCCACTTGGGATAGGTTTTCCACAGCAAGCACCTATTGTTCGTCGGAATCCGTCTTTGCCTCAGGGGTCTCCGGGCTGTGTTCCTTGGGGTTGAACTCCTGCTAGCAAAACCGCCGGGATGAGGGAAAGGTTCAGACTGTGCCTGGGCCCTGTGGTCTCTTCCAGGTCAGTGTATGGCATTTCCTTCCCCTTGCCACAGGCAGCTGGGAGCATGTCTGCACGTGGAGAAAGACTTTCCTGTGGGAAGCCGCTTTTTGTCAAACGGGTCCCAGTGCTCTGGTCCTCTCTTTTCACTCCTGGAGCCAGAAGCCCAGGGAGGATGGGAGGGCTTAGAACATGGCTGGGCACTGTGGTTTCTTCCAGAGAAGTGGAGGGCATTTGCTTTACCTTGCCACAACCACTTGGGATAGGGTCTGCACCTCAGGAAAACTGTATCCGTGGGAAGCCGGCTTTTTGCAAAGGGGTCTCAGGGCCGTGGGGCTCGGCTGTCCCTCCGGCTCCCCAAAGCACAGGGACGAGGTGAGGGGCTTAGACCATGCCTGGGAAATGTTGTTTCTTACACCTGGGTGTGTGGCATTTTGTTGACCTGGCTACCCCCACTTGGGATAACTTTTCCACAGCAAGCACCTATTGTTCGTCGGAAGCCGTCTTTGCCTCAGGGGTCTCCGGGCTGTGTTCGTTGGGGTTGAACTCCTGCTAGCAAAACCGCCGGGATGAGGGAAGGGTTCAGACTGTGCCTGGGCCCTGTGGTCTCTTCCAGGTCAGTGTATGGCATTTCCTTCCCCTTGCCACAGGCACCTGGGCGCATGTCTGCACGTGGAGAAAGACTTTCCCCTGGGAAGCCGGTTTTTGTCAAACGGGTCCCAGTGCTCTGCTCTTCTCTTTTCACTCCTGCTGCCAGAAGCCCAGGGAGGATGGGAGGGCTTAGAACATGGCTGGGCACTGTGTTTTCTTCCAGAGAAGTGGAGGGCATTTGCTTTACCTTGCCACAACCACTTGGGATAGGGTCTGCACCTCAGGAAAACTGTATCCGTGGGAAGCCGGCTTTTGCAAAGGGGTCTCAGGGCCATGGCCTCGGGTGTCCCTCCGGCTCCCCAAAGCACAGGGACGAAGTGAGGGGCTTAGACCATGCCTGGGCAATGTTGTTTCTTACACCTGGGTGTGTGGCATTTTGTTGACCTGGCTACCCCCACTTGGGATAGGTTTTCCACAGCAAGCACCTATTGTTCGTCGGCAGCCGTCTTTGCCCCAGGGGTCTCTGGGCTGTGTTCGTTGGGGTTAAACTCCTGCTAGCAAAACCGCCGGGATGAGGGAAGGGTTCAGACTGTGCCTGGGCCCTGTGGTCTCTTCCAGGTCAGTGTATGGCCTTTCCTTCCCCTTGCCACAGGCACCTGGGAGCATGTCTGTACGTGGAGAAAGACTTTCCTGTGGGAAGCCGGTTTTTGTCCAACGGGTCCCAGTGCTCTGGTCCTCTCTTTTCACTCCTGCTGCCAGAAGCCCAGGGAGGATGGGAGGGCTTAGAACATGGCTGGGCACTGTGGTTTCTTCCAGAGAAGTGGAGGGCATTTGCTTTACCTTGCCACAACCACTTGGGATAGGGTCTGCACCTCAGGAAAACTGTATCCGTCGGAAGCCGCCTTTTTGCAAAGGAGTCTCAGGGCCGTGGGCCTCGGCTGTCCCTCCGGCTCCCTAAAGCAGAGGGACCCTCGAGGTGAGGGGCTTAGACCATGGCTGGGCAATGTTGTTTCTTACACCTGGGTGTGTGGCATTTTGTTGAGCTGGCTTCCCCCACTTGGGATAGGTGTTCCACAGCAAGCACCTATTGTACGTCGGAAGCCGTTTTTGCCTCAGGGGTCTCCGGGCTGTGTTCGTTGGAGTTGAACTCCTGCTAGCAAAACCGCCGGGTTGAGGGAAGGGTTCAGACTGTGCTTGGGCCCTGTGGTCTCTTCCAGGTCAGTGTATGGCATTTCCTTCCCCTTGCCACAGGCAGCTGGGAGCATGTCTGCACGTGGAGAAAGACTTTCCCGTGGGAAGCCGGTTTTTGTCAAACGGGTCCCAGTGCTCTGCTCCTCTCTTTTCACTCCTGCTGCCAGAAGCCCAGGGAGGATGGGAGGGCTTAGAACATGGCTGGGCACTGTGGTTTCTTCCAGAGAAGTGGAGGGCATTTGCTTTACCTTGCCACAACCACTTGGGATAGGGTCTGCACCTCAGGAAAACTGTCTCCGTGGGAAGCTGGCTTTTTGCAAAGGGGTCTCAGGGCCGTGTGCCTCGGGTGTCCGTCCGGCTCCCCAAAGCACAGGGACGAGGTGAGGGGCTTAGACCATGCCTGGGCAATGTTGTTTCTTACACCTGGGTGTGTGGCATTTTGTTGAGCTGGCTACCCCCACTTGGGATAGGTGTTCCACAGCAAGCACCTATTGTTCGTCCGAAGCCGTTTTTGCCTCAGTGGTCTCCGGGCTGTGTTCGTTTGGGTTGAACTCCTGCTAGCAAAACCGCCGGGTTGAGGGAAGGGTTCAGACTGTGCCCGGGCCCTGTGGTCTCTTCCAGGTCAGTGTATGGCATTTCCTTCCCCTTGCCACAGGCACCTGGGAGCATGTCTGCACGTGGAGAAAGACTTTCCCTTGGGAAGCAGGGTTTTGTCAAACGGGTCCCAGTGCTCTGCTCCTCTCTTTTCACTCCTGCTGTAAGAGGCCAAGGGGGATGGGAGGGCTTAGAACATGACTGGGCACTGTGGTTTCTTACAGAAAAGTGGAGGGCATTTGCTTTACCTTGCCACAACCACTTGTGAGAGGGTCTGCACCTCAGGAAAACTGTCTCCGTGGGAAGCCGGCTTTTTGCAAAGGAGTCTCAGGGCCGTGTGCCTCGGGTGTCCCTCCGGCTCCCCAAAGCACAGGGACGAGGTGAGGGGCTTAGACCAAGCCTGTGCAATGTTGTTTCTTACACCTGGGTGTGTGGCATTTTGTTGAGCTGGCTTCCCCCACTTGGGATAGGTGTTCCACAGTAAGCACCTATTGTACGTCGGAAGCCGTTTTTGCCTCAGGGGTCTCCGGCTGTGTTCGTTGGAGTTGAACTCCTGCTAGCAAAACCGCCGGGTTGAGGGAAGGGTTCAGACTGTGCCTGGGCCCTGTGGTCTCTTCCAGGTCAGTGTATGGCATTTCCTTCCCCTTGCCACAGGCACCTGGGAGCATGTCTGCAGGTGGAGAAAGACTTTCCCGTGGGAAGCCGGGTTTTGTCAAACGGGTCCCAGTGCTCTGCTCCTCTCTTTTCACTCCTGCTGCCAGAAGCCCAGGGAGGATGGGAGGGCTTAGAACATGGCTGGGCACTGTGGTTTCTTCCAGAGAAGTGGAGGGCATTTGCTTTACCTTGCCACAACCACTTGGGATAGGGTCTGCACCTCAGGAAAACTGTCTCCGTGGGAAGCTGGCTTTTTGCAAAGGGGTCTCAGGGCCGTGTGCCTCGGGTGTCCGTCCGGCTCCCCAAAGCACAGGGACGAGGTGAGGGGCTTAGACCATGCCTGGGCAATGTTGTTTCTTACACCTGGGTGTGTGGCATTTTGTTGAGCTGGCTACCCCCACTTGGGATAGGTGTTCCACAGCAAGCACCTATTGTTCGTCCGAAGCCGTTTTTGCCTCAGTGGTCTCCGGGCTGTGTTCGTTTGGGTTGAACTCCTGCTACCAAAACCGCCGGGTTGAGGGAAGGGTTCAGACTGTGCCCGGGCCCTGTGGTCTCTTCCAGGTCAGTGTATGGCATTTCCTTCCCCTTGCCACAGGCACCTGGGAGCATGTCTGCACGTGGAGAAAGACTTTCCCTTGGGAAGCAGGGTTTTGTCAAACGGGTCCCAGTGCTCTGCTCCTCTCTTTTCACTCCTGCTGTAAGAGGCCAAGGGGGATGGGAGGGCTTAGAACATGACTGGGCACTGTGGTTTCTTACAGAAAAGTGGAGGGCATTTGCTTTACCTTGCCACAACCACTTGTGAGAGGGTCTGCACCTCAGGAAAACTGTCTCCGTGGGAAGCCGGCTTTTTGCAAAGGAGTCTCAGGGCCGTGTGCCTCGGCTGTCCCTCCGGCTCCCCAAAGCACAGGGACGAGGTGAGGGGCTTAGACCAAGCGTGTGCAATGTTGTTTCTTACACCTGGGTGTGTGGCATTTTGTTGAGCTGGCTTCCCCCACTTGGGATAGGTGTTCCACAGCAAGCACCTATTGTACGTCGGAAGCCGTTTTTGCCTCAGGGGTCTCCGGCTGTGTTCATTGGAGTTGAACTCCTGCTAGCAAAACCGCCGGGTTGAGGGAAGGGTTCAGACTGTGCCTGGGCCCTGTGGTCTCTTCCAGGTCAGTGTATGGCATTTCCTTCCCCTTGCCACAGGCACCTGGGAGCATGTCTGCACGTGGAGAAAGACTTTCCCGTGGGAAGCCGGTTTTTGTCAAACGGGTCCCAGTGCTCTGCTCCTCTCTTTTCACTCCTGCTGCCAGAAGCCCAGGGAGTATGGGAGGGCTTAGAACATGGCTGGGCACTGTGGTTTCTTCCAGAGAAGTGGAGGGCATTTGCTTTACCTTGCCACAACCACTTGGGATAGGGTCTGCACCTCAGGAAAACTGTCTCCGGGGGAAGCTGGATTTTTGCAAAGGGGTCTCAGGGCCGTGTGCCTCGGGTGTCCCTCCGGCTCCCCAAAGCACAGGGACAAGGTGAGGGGCTTAGACCATGCCTGGGCAATGTTGCTTCTTACACCTGGGTGTGTGGCATTTTGTTGAGCTGGCTACCCCCACTTGGGATAGGTGTTCCACAGCAAGCACCTATTGTTCGTCCGAACTCGTTTTTGCCTCAGGGGTCTCCGGGATGTGTTCGTTGGGGTTGAACTCCTGCTAGCCAAACCGCCGGGTTGAGGGAAGGGTTCAGACTGTGCCTGGGCCCTGTGGTCTCTTCCAGGTCAGTGTATGGCATTTCCTTCCCCTTGCCACAGGCACCTGGGAGCAGGTCTGCACGTGGAGAAAGACTTTCCCGTGGGAAGCCGGTTTTTGTCAAACGGGTCCCAGTGCTCTGCTCCTCTCTTTTCACTCCTGCTGCCAGAAGCCCAGGGAGGATGGGAGGGCGTAGAACATGGCTGGGCACTGTGGTTTCTTCCAGAGAAGTGGAGGGCATTTGCTTTACCTTGCCACAACCACTTGGGATAGGGTCTGCACCTCAGGAAAACTCTTTCCGTGGGAAGCCGGCTTTTTGCAAAGGGGTCTCAGGGCCGTGGGCCTCGGCTGTCCCCCCGGCTCCCCAAAGCACAGGGACGAGGTGAGGGGCTTAGACCATGCCTGGGCAATGTTGTTTCTTACACCTGGGTGTGTGGCATTTTGTTGAGCTGGCAACCCCCACTTGGGATTGGTTTTCCACAGCAAGCGCCTATTGTTCGTCGGAAGCCGTTTTTGCCTCAAAGGTCTCCGGGCTGTGTTCGTTGGGGTTGAACTGCTGCTAGCAAAACCGCCGGGTTGAGGGAAAGGTTCAGACTGTGCCTGGTCCTTGTGGTCTCTTCCAGGTCAGTGTATGGCATTTCCTTCCCCTTGCCACAGGCACCTGGGAGTATGTCTGCACGTGGAGAAGGACTTTCCCGTGGGAAGCCGGGTTTTGTCAAACGGGTCCCAGTGCTCTGCTCCTCTCTTTTCACTCCTGCTGTCAGAAGCCCAGGGAGGATGGGAGGGCTTAGAACATGTCTGGGCACTGTGGTTTCTTCCAGAGAAGTGGAGGGCATTTGCTTTACCTTGCCACAACCACTTGGGATAGGGTCTGCACCTCAGGAAAACTCTTTCCGTGGGAAGCCGGCTTTTTGCAAATGGGTCTCAGGGCCGTGGGCCTCGGGTGTCCCTCCGGCTCCCCAAAGCACAGGGACGAGGTGAGGGGCTTAGACCATGCCTGGGCAATGTTGTTTCTTACACCTGGGTGTGTGGCATTTCGTTGAGCTGGCTACCCCCACTTGGGATAGGTGTTCCACAGCAAGCGCCTATTGTTCCTGGGAAGCCGTTTTTGCCCCAGGGGTCTCCGGGCTGTGTTCGTTGGGGTTGAACTCCTGCTAGCAAAACCGCCGGGTTGAGGGAAGGGTTCAGACTGTGCTTGGGCCCTGTGGTCTCTTCCAGGTCAGTGTATGGCATTTCCTTCCCCTTGCCACAGGCACCTGGGAGCATGTCTGCACGTGGAGAAAGACTTTCCCGTGGGAAGCCGGTTTTTGTCCAACGGGTCCCAGTGCTCTGCTCCTCTCTTTTCACTCCTGCTGCCAGAAGCCCAGGGAGGATGGGAGGGCTTAGAACATTTCTGGGCACTGTGGTTTCTACCAGAGAAGTGGAGGGCATTTGCTTTACCTTGCCACAACCACTTGGGATAGGGTCTGCACCTCAGGAAAACTGTTTCCGTGGGAAGCTGGCTTTTTGCAAAGGGGTCTCAGGGCCGTGGGCCTCGGCTGTCCCTCCGGCTCCCCAAAGCACAGGGACGAGGTGAGGGGCTTAGACCATGCCTGGGCAATGTTGTTTCTTACTCCTGGGTGTGTGGCATTTTGTTGAGCTGGCTTCCCCCACTTGGGATAGGTGTTCCACAGCAAGCACGTATTGTACGTCGGAAGCCGTTTTTGCCTCAGGGGTCTCCGGGCTGTGTTCCTTGGAGTTGAACTCCTGCTAGCAAAACCGCCGGGTTGAGGGAAGGGTTCAGATTGTGCTTGGGCCCTGTGGTCTCTTCCAGGTCAGTGTATGGCATTTCCTTCCCCTTGCCACAGGCACCTGGGAGCATGTCTGCATTGGAGAAAGACTTTCCCGTGGGAAGCCGGTTTTTGTCAAACGGGTCCCAGTGCTCTGCTCCTCTCTTTTCACTCCTGCTGCCAGAAGCCCAGGGAGGATGGGAGGGCTTAGAACATGGCTGGGCACTGTGGTTTCTTCCAGAGAAGTGGAGGGCATTTGCTTTACCTTGCCACAACCACTTGGGATAGGGTCTGCACCTCAGGAAAACTGTCTCCGTGGGAAGCTGGCTTTTTGCAAAGGGGTCTCAGGGCCGTGTGCCTCGGGTGTCCCTCCGGCTCCCCAAAGCACAGGGACAAGCTGAGGGGCTTAGACCATGCCTGGGCAATGTTGCTTCTTACACCTGGGTGTGTGGCATTTTGTTGAGCTGGCTACCCCCACTTGGGATAGGTGTTCCACAGCAAGCACCTATTGTTCGTCCGAAGCCGTTTTTGCCTCAGGGGTCTCCGGGATGTGTTCGTTGGGGTTGAACTCCTGCTAGCCAAACCGCCGGGTTGAGGGAAGGGTTCAGACTGTGCCTGGGCCCTGTGGTCTCTTCCAGGTCAGTGTATGGCATTTCCTTCCCCTTGCCACAGGCACCTGGGAGCATGTCTGCATTGGAGAAAGACTTTTCCGTGGGAAGCCGGTTTTTGTCAAACGGATCCCAGTACTCTGCTCCTCTCTTTTCACTCCTGCTGCCAGAAGCCCAGGGAGGATGGGAGGGCTTAGAACATGGCTGGGCACTGTGGTTTCTTCCAGAGAAGTGGAGGGCATTTGCTTTACCTTGCCACAACCACTTGGGATAGGGTCTGCACCTCAGGAAAACTCTTTCCGTGGGAAGCCGGCTTTTTGCAAAGGGGTCTCAGGGCCGTGGGCCTCGGCTGTCCCCCCGGCTCCCCAAAGCACAGGGACGAGGTGAGGGGCTTAGACCATGCCTGGGCAATGTAGTTTCTTACACCTGGGTGTGTGGCATTTTGTTGAGCTGGCAACCCCCACTTGGGATTGGTTTTCCACAGCAAGCGCCTATTGTTCGTCGGAAGCCGTTTTTGCCTCAAAGGTCTCCGGGCTGTGTTCGTTGGGGTTGAACTGCTGCTAGCAAAACCGCCGGGTTGAGGGAAAGGTTCAGACTGTGCCTGGTCCTTGTGGTCTCTTCCAGGTCAGTGTATGGCATTTCCTTCCCCTTGCCACAGGCACCTGGGGGTATGTCTGCACGTGGAGAAGGACTTTCCCGTGGGAAGCCGGGTTTTGTCAAACGGGTCCCAGTGCTCTGCTCCTCTCTTTTCACTCCTGCTGCCAGAAGCCCAGGGAGGATGGGAGGGCTTAGAACATGTCTGGGCACTGTGGTTTCTTCCAGAGAAGTGGAGGGCATTTGCTTTACCTTGCCACAACCACTTGGGATAGGGTCTGCACCTCAGGAAAACTCTTTCCGTGGGAAGCCGGCTTTTTGCCAACGGGTCTCAGGGCCGTGGGCCTCGGGTGTCCCTCCGGCTCCCCAAAGCACAGGGACGAGGTGAGGGGCTTAGACCATGCCTGGGCAATGTTGTTTCTTACACCTGGGTGTGTGGCATTTCGTTGAGCTGGCTACCCGCACTTGGGATAGGTGTTCCACAGCAAGCGCCTATTGTTCCTGGGAAGCCGTTTTTGCCCCAGGGGTCTCCGGGCTGTGTTCGTTGGGGTTGAACTCCTGCTAGCAAAACCGCCGGGTTGAGGGAAGTGTTCAGACTGTGCTTGGGCCCTGTGGTCTCTTCCAGGTCAGTGTATGGCATTTCCTTCCCCTTGCCACAGGCACCTGGGAGCATGTCTGCACATGGAGAAAGACTTTCCCGTGGGAAGCCGGTTTTTGTCCAACGGGTCCCAGTGCTCTGCTCCTCTCTTTTCACTCCTGTTGCCAGAAGCCCAGGGAGGATGGGAGGGCTTAGAACATGGCTGGGCACTGTGGTTTCTTCCAGAGAAGTGGAGGGCATTTGCTTTACCTTGCCACAACCACTTGGGATAGGGTCTGCACTTCAGGAAAACTGTTTCCGTGGGAAGCCGGCTTTTTGCAAAGGGGTCTCAGGGCCGTGGGCCTCGGGTGTCCCTCCAGCTCCCCAAAGCACAGGGACGAGGTGAGGGGCTTAGACCATGCCTGGGCAATGTTGTTTCTTACACCTGGGTGTGAGGCATTTTGTTGACCTGGCTACCCCCACTTGGGATAAGTTTTCCACAGCAAGCACCTATTGTTCCTCGGAAGCCGTCTTTGCCCCAGGGGTCTCCGGGCTGTGTTCGTTGGGGTTGAACTCCTACTAGCAAAACCGCCGGGATGAGGGAAGGGTTCAGACTGTGCCTGGGCACTGTGGTCTCTTCCAGGTCAGTGTATGGCATTTCCTTCCCCTTGCCACAGGCACCTGGGAGCATGTCTGCACGTGGAGAAAGACTTTCCCATGGGAAGCCGGTTTTTGTCAAACGGGTCCCAGTGCTCTGCTCTTCTCTTTTCACTCCTGCTGCCAGAAGCCCAGGGAGGATGGGAGGGCTTAGAATATGGCTGGGCACTGTGGTTTCTTCCAGAGAAGTGGAGGGCATTTGCTTTACCTTGCACAACCACTTGGGATAGGGTCTGCACCTCAGGAAAACTGTATCCGTCGGAAGCCGCCTTTTTGCAAAGGAGTCTCAGGGCCGTGGCCCTCGGCTGTCCCTCCGGCTCGCTTAAGCAGAGGGACCCTCGAGGTGAGGGGCTTAGACCATGCCTGGGCAATGTTGTTTCTTACATCTGGGTGTGTGGCATTTTGTTGACCTGGCTACCCCCACTTGGGATAGGTTTTCCACAGCAAGCACCTATTGTTCGTCGGAAGCCGTTTTTGCCCCAGGGGTCTCCGGGCTGTGTTCGTTGGGGTTGAACTCCTGCTAGCCAAACCGCCGGGATGAGGGAAGGGTTCAGACTGTGCCTGGGCCCTCTGGTCTCTTCCAGGTCAGTGTATGGCATTTCCTTCCCCTTGCCCCAAGCACCTGGGAGCATGTCTGCACGTGGAGAAAGACTTTCCCGTGGGAAGCCGGGTTTTGTCAAACGGGTCCCAGTGCTCTGCTCCTCTCTTTTCACTCCTGCTGCCAGAAGCCCAGGGAGGATGGGAGGGCTTAGAACATGGCTGGGCACTGTGGTTTCTTCCAGAGAAGTGGAGGACATTTGCTTTACCTTGCCACAACCACTTGTGAGAGGGTCTGCACCTCAGGAAAACTCTTTCCGTGGGAAGCCGGCTTTTTGCAAAGGGGTCTCAGGGCCGTGGGCCTCGGCTGTCCCTCCGGCTCCCCAAAGCACAGGGACGAGGTGAGGGGCTTAGACCAAGCCTGTGCAATGTTGTTTCTTCCGCCTGGGTGTGTGGGATTTTGTTGAGCTGGCTTCCCCCACTTGGGATAGGTGTTCCACAGCAAGCACCTATTGTACCTCGGAAGCCGTTTTTGCCTCAGGGGTCTCCGGGCTGTGTTCCTTGGAGTTGAACTCCTGCTAGCAAAACCGCGGGTTGAGGGAAGGGTTCAGACTGTGCTTGGGCCCTGTGGTCTCTTCCAGGTCAGTGTATGGCATTTCCTTCCCCTTGCCACAGGCACCTGGGAGCATGTCTGCACGTGGAGAAAGACTTTCCCGTGGGAAGCCGGTTTTTGTCAAACGGGTCCCAGTGCTCTGCTCCTCTCTTTTCACTCCTGCTGCCAGAAGCCCAGGGAGGATGGGAGGGCTTAGAACATGGCTGGGCACTGTGGTTTCTTCCAGAGAAGTGGAGGGCATTTGCTTTACCTTGCCACAACTACTTGGGATAGGGTCTGCACCTCAGGAAAACTGTCTCCGTGGGAAGCCGGCTTTTTGCAAAGGGGTCTCGGGGCCGTGTGCCTCGGGTGTCCCTCCGGCTCCCCAAAGCACAGGGACAAGGTGAGGGGCTTAGACCATGCCTGGGCAATGTTGTTTCTTCCACCTGGGTGTGTGGCATTTTGTTGAGCTGGCTACCCCCACTTGGGATAGGTGTTCCACAGCAAGCACCTATTGTTCGTCCGAAGCCGTTTTTGCCTCAGGGGTCTCCGGGCTGTGTTCGTTGGGGTTGAACTCCTGCTAGCCAAACCGCCGGGTTGAGGGAAGGGTTCAGACTGTGCCTGGGCCCTGTGGTCTCTTCCAGGTCAGTGTATGGCATTTCCTTCCCCTTGCCCCAGGCACCTGGGAGCATGTCTGCAGGTGGAGAAAGACTTTCCCGTGGGAAGCCGGGTTTTGTCAAACGGGTCCCAGTGCTCTGCTCCTCTCTTTTCACTCCTGCTGCCAGAAGCCCAGGGAGGATGGGAGGGCTTAGAACATGGCTGGGCACTGTGGTTTCTTCCAGAGAAGTGGAGGGCATTTGCTTTACCTTGCCACAACCACTTGGGATAGGGTCTGCACCTCAGGAAAACTGTTTCCGTGGGAAGCCGGCTTTTTGCAAAGGGGTCTCAGGGCCGTGGGCCTCGGCTGTCCCTCCGGCTCCCCAAAGCACAGGGACGAGGTGAGGGGCTTAGACCATGGCTGGGCAATGTTGTTTCTTACACCTGGGTGTGTGGCATTTTGTTGAGCTGGCTACCCCCACTTGGGATAGGTGTTCCACAGCAAGCACTTATTGTTCGTCGGAAGCCGTTTTTGCCCCAGGGGTCTCCGGGCTGTGTTCGTTGGGGTTGAACTCCTGCTAGCAAAACCGCCGGGTTGAGGGAAGGGTTCAGACTGTGCCTGGGCCCTGTGGTCTCTTCCAGGTCAGTGTATGGCATTTCCTTCCCCTTGCCCCAGGCACCTGGGAGCATGTCTGCACGTGGAGAAAGACTTTCCCGTGGGAAGCCGGGTTTTGTCAAACGGGTCCCAGTGCTCTGCTCCTCTCTTTTCACTCCTGCTGCCAGAAGCCCAGGGAGGATGGGAGGGCTTAGAACATGGCTGGGCACTGTGGTTTCTTCCAGAGAAGTGGAGGGCATTTGCTTTACCTTGCCACAACCACTTGGGATAGGGTCTGCACCTCAGGAAAACTGTTTCCGTGGGAAGCCGGCTTTTTGCAAAGGGGTCTCAGGGCCGTGGGCCTCGGCTGTCCCTCCGGCTCCCCAAAGCACAGGGACGAGGTGAGGGGCTTAGACCATGCCTGGGCAATGTTGTTTCTTACACCTGGGTGTGTGGCATTTTGTTGAGCTGGCTACCCCCACTTGGGATAGGTGTTCCACAGCAAGCGCCTATTGTTCGTCGGAAGCCGTTTTTGCCCCAGGGGTCTCCGGGCTATGTTCGTTGGGGTTGAACTCCTGCTAGCAAAACCGCCGGTTTGAGGGAAGGGTTCAGACTGTGCTTGGGCCCTGTGGTCTCTTCCAGGTCAGTGTATGGCATTTCCTTCCCCTTGCCACAGGCACCTGGGAGCATGTCTGCACGGGGAGAAAGACTTTCCCGTGGGAAGCCGGGTTTTGTCAAACGGGCCCCAGTGCTCTGCTCCTCTCTTTTCACTCCTGCTGCCAGAAGCCCAGGGAGGATGGGAGGGCTTAGAACATGGCTGGGCACTGTGGTTTCTTCCAGAGAAGTGGAGGACATTTGCTTTACCTTGCCACAACCACTTGTGAGAGGGTCTGCACCTCAGGAAAACTCTTTCCGTGGGAAGCCGGCTTTTTGCAAAGGGGTCTCAGGGCCGTGGGCCTCGGCTGTCCCTCCGGCTCCCCAAAGCACAGGGACGAGGTGAGGGGCTTAGACCAAGCCTGTGCAATGTTGTTTCTTCCGCCTGGGTGTGTGGGATTTTGTTGAGCTGGCTTCCCCCACTTGGGATAGGTGTTCCACAGCAAGCACCTATTGTACCTCGGAAGCCGTTTTTGCCTCAGGGGTCTCCGGGCTGTGTTCCTTGGAGTTGAACTCCTGCTAGCAAAACCGCCGGGTTGAGGGAAGGGTTCAGACTGTGCTTGGGCCCTGTGGTCTCTTCCAGGTCAGTGTATGGCATTTCCTTCCCCTTGCCACAGGCACCTGGGAGCATGTCTGCACGTGGAGAAAGACTTTCCCGTGGGAAGCCGGTTTTTGTCAAACGGGTCCCAGTGCTCTGCTCCTCTCTTTTCACTCCTGCTGCCAGAAGCCCAGGGAGGATGGGAGGGCTTAGAACATGGCTGGGCACTGTGGTTTCTTCCAGAGAAGTGGAGGGCATTTGCTTTACCTTGCCACAACTACTTGGGATAGGGTCTGCACCTCAGGAAAACTGTCTCCGTGGGAAGCCGGCTTTTTGCAAAGGGGTCTCGGGGCCGTGTGCCTCGGGTGTCCCTCCGGCTCCCCAAAGCACAGGGACAAGGTGAGGGGCTTAGACCATGCCTGGGCAATGTTGTTTCTTCCACCTGGGTGTGTGGCATTTTGTTGAGCTGGCTACCCCCACTTGGGATAGGTGTTCCACAGCAAGCACCTATTGTTCGTCCGAAGCCGTTTTTGCCTCAGGGGTCTCCGGGCTGTGTTCGTTGGGGTTGAACTCCTGCTAGCCAAACCGCCGGGTTGAGGGAAGGGTTCAGACTGTGCCTGGGCCCTGTGGTCTCTTCCAGGTCAGTGTATGGCATTTCCTTCCCCTTGCCCCAGGCACCTGGGAGCATGTCTGCAGGTGGAGAAAGACTTTCCCGTGGGAAGCCGGGTTTTGTCAAACGGGTCCCAGTGCTCTGCTCCTCTCTTTTCACTCCTGCTGCCAGAAGCCCAGGGAGGATGGGAGGGCTTAGAACATGGCTGGGCACTGTGGTTTCTTCCAGAGAAGTGGAGGGCATTTGCTTTACCTTGCCACAACCACTTGGGATAGGGTCTGCACCTCAGGAAAACTGTTTCCGTGGGAAGCCGGCTTTTTGCAAAGGGGTCTCAGGGCCGTGGGCCTCGGCTGTCCCTCCGGCTCCCCAAAGCACAGGGACGAGGTGAGGGGCTTAGACCATGGCTGGGCAATGTTGTTTCTTACACCTGGGTGTGTGGCATTTTGTTGAGCTGGCTACCCCCACTTGGGATAGGTGTTCCACAGCAAGCACTTATTGTTCGTCGGAAGCCGTTTTTGCCCCAGGGGTCTCCGGGCTGTGTTCGTTGGGGTTGAACTCCTGCTAGCAAAACCGCCGGGTTGAGGGAAGGGTTCAGACTGTGCCTGGGCCCTGTGGTCTCTTCCAGGTCAGTGTATGGCATTTCCTTCCCCTTGCCCCAGGCACCTGGGAGCATGTCTGCACGTGGAGAAAGACTTTCCCGTGGGAAGCCGGGTTTTGTCAAACGGGTCCCAGTGCTCTGCTCCTCTCTTTTCACTCCTGCTGCCAGAAGCCCAGGGAGGATGGGAGGGCTTAGAACATGGCTGGGCACTGTGGTTTCTTCCAGAGAAGTGGAGGGCATTTGCTTTACCTTGCCACAACCACTTGGGATAGGGTCTGCACCTCAGGAAAACTGTTTCCGTGGGAAGCCGGCTTTTTGCAAAGGGGTCTCAGGGCCGTGGGCCTCGGCTGTCCCTCCGGCTCCCCAAAGCACAGGGACGAGGTGAGGGGCTTAGACCATGCCTGGGCAATGTTGTTTCTTACACCTGGGTGTGTGGCATTTTGTTGAGCTGGCTACCCCCACTTGGGATAGGTGTTCCACAGCAAGCGCCTATTGTTCGTCGGAAGCCGTTTTTGCCCCAGGGGTCTCCGGGCTATGTTCGTTGGGGTTGAACTCCTGCTAGCAAAACCGCCGGTTTGAGGGAAGGGTTCAGACTGTGCTTGGGCCCTGTGGTCTCTTCCAGGTCAGTGTATGGCATTTCCTTCCCCTTGCCACAGGCACCTGGGAGCATGTCTGCACGGGGAGAAAGACTTTCCCGTGGGAAGCCGGGTTTTGTCAAACGGGCCCCAGTGCTCTGCTCCTCTCTTTTCACTCCTGCTGCCAGAAGCCCAGGGAGGATGGGAGGGCTTAGAACATGGCTGGGCACTGTGGTTTCTTCCAGAGAAGTGGAGGGCATTTGCTTTACCTTGCCACAACCACTTGTGAGAGGGTCTGCACCTCAGGAAAACTCTTTCCGTGGGAAGCCGGCTTTTTGCAAAGGGGTCTCAGGGCCGTGGGCCTCGGCTGTCCCTCCGGCTCCCCAAAGCACAGGGACGAGGTGAGGGGCTTAGACCATGCCTGGCCAATGTTGTTTCTTACTCCTGGGTGTGTGGCATTTTGTTGAGCTGGCTACCCCCAGTTGGGATAGGTGTTCTACAGCAAGTACCTATTGTACTTCGGAAGCCGTTTTTGCCTCAGGGGTCTCCGGCCTGTGTTCGTTGGAGTTGAACTCCTGCTAGCAAAACCGCCGGGTTGAGGGAAGGGTTCAGACTGTGCCTGGGCCCTGTGGTCTCTTCCAGGTCAGTGTATGGCATTTCCTTCCCCTTGCCCCAGGCACCTGGGAGCATGTCTGCACGTGGAGAAAGACTTTCCCGTGGGAAGCCGGGTTTTGTCAAACGGGTCCCAGTGCTCTGCTCCTCTCTTTTCACTCCTGCTGCCAGAAGCCCAGGGAGGATGGGAGGGCTTAGAACATGGCTGGGCACTGTGGTTTCTTCCAGAGAAGTGGAGGGCATTTGCTTTACCTTGCCACAACCACTTGTGTGAGGGTCTGCACCTCAGGAAAACTGTATCCGTGGGAAGCCGCCTTTTTGCAAAGGGGTCTCAGGGCCGTGGGCCTCGGGTGTCCCTCCGGCTCCCCAAAGCACAGGGACGAGTTGAGGGGCTTAGACCATGCCTGGGCAATGTTGTTTCTTACACCTGGGTGTGTGGCATTTTGTTGAGCTGGCTACCCCCACTTGGGATAGGTGTTCCACAGCAAGCACCTATTGTTCGTGGAAGCCGTTTTTGCCCCAGGGGTCTCCAGGCTGTGTTCGTTGGGGTTGAACTCCTGCTAGCAAAACCGCCGGGTTGAGGGAAGGGTTCAGACTGTGCCTGGGCCCTGTGGTCTCTTCCAGGTCAGTGTATGGCATTTCCTTCCCCTTGCCCCAGGCACCTGGGAGCATGTCTGCACGTGGAGAAAGACTTTCCCGTGGGAAGCCGGGTTTTGTCAAACGGGTCCCAGTGCTCTGCTCCTCTCTTTTCACTCCTGCTGCCAGAAGCCCAGGGAGGATGGGAGGGCTTAGAACATGGCTGGGCACTGTGGTTTCTTCCAGAGAAGTGGAGGGCATTTGCTTTACCTTGCCACAACCACTTGGGATAGGGTCTGCACCTCAGGAAAACTGTTTCCGTGGGAAGCCGGCTTTTTGCAAAGGGGTCTCAGGGCCGTGGGCCTCGGCTGTCCCTCCGGCTCCCCAAAGCACAGGGACGAGGTGAGGGGCTTAGACCATGCCTGGGCAATGTTGTTTCTTACACCTGGGTGTGTGGCATTTTGTTGAGCTGGCTACCCCCACTTGGGATAGGTGTTCCACAGCAAGCACCTATTGTTCGTCGGAAGCCGTTTTTGCCCCAGGGGTCTCCGGGCTATGTTCGTTGGGGTTGAACTCCTGCTAGCAAAACCGCCGGTTTGAGGGAAGGGTTCAGACTGTGCTTGGGCCCTGTGGTCTCTTCCAGGTCAGTGTATGGCATTTCCTTCCCCTTGCCACAGGCACCTGGGAGCATGTCTGCACGTGGAGAAAGACTTTCCCGTGGGAAGCCGGGTTTTGTCAAACGGGCCCCAGTGCTCTGCTCCTCTCTTTTCACTCCTGCTGCCAGAAGCCCAGGGAGGATGGGAGGGCTTAGAACATGGCTGGGCACTGTGGTTTCTTCCAGAGAAGTGGAGGGCATTTGCTTTACCTTGCCACAACCACTTGTGAGAGGGTCTGCACCTCAGGAAAACTCTTTCCGTGGGAAGCCGGCTTTTTGCAAAGGGGTCTCAGGGCCGTGGGCCTCGGCTCTCCCTCCGGCTCCCCAAAGCACAGGGACGAGGTGAGGGGCTTAGACCATGTCTGGGCAATGTTGTTTCTTACTCCTGGGTGTGTGGAATTTTGTTGAGCTGGCTACCCCCACTTGGGATAGGTGTTCCACAGCAAGCACCTATTGTTCGTCCGAAGCCGTTTTTGCCCCAGGGGTCTCCGGGCTGTGTTCGTTGGGGTTGAACTCCTGCTAGCAAAACCGCCGGGTTGAATGAAGGGTTCAGACTGTGCCTGGGCCCTGTGGTCTCTTCCAGGTCAGTGTATGGCATTTCCTTCCCCTTGCCACAGGCACCTGGGAGCATGTCTGCACGTGGAGAAAGACTTTCCCGTGGGAAGCCGGGTTTTGTCAAACGGGTCCCAGTGCTCTGCTCCTCTCTTTTCACTCCTGCTGCCAGAAGCCCAGGGAGGATGGGAGGGCTTAGAACATGGCTGGGCACTGTGGTTTCTTCCAGAGAAGTGGAGGGCATTTGCTTTACCTTGCCACAACCACTTGGGATAGGGTCTGCACCTCAGGAAAACTGTTTCCGTGGGAAGCCGGCTTTTTGCAAAGGGGTCTCAGGGCCGTGGGCCTCGGGTGTCCCTCCGGCTCCCCAAAGCACAGGGACGAGGTGAGGGGCTTAGACCATGGCTGGTCAATGTTGTTTCTTACACCTGGGTGTGTGGCATTTTGTTGAGCTGGCTACCCCCACTTGGGATAGGTGTTCCACAGCAAGCACCTATTGTTCGTCGGAAGCCGTTTTTGCCCCAGGGGTCTCCGGGCTGTGTTCCTTGGGGTTGAACTCCTGCTAGCAAAACCGCCGGGTTGAGGAAGGGTTCAGACTGTGCCTGGGCCCTGTGGTCTCTTCCAGGTCAGTGTATGGCATTTCCTTCCCCTTGCCACAGGCACCTGGGAGCATGTCTGCACGTGGAGAAAGACTTTCCCGTGGGAAGCCGGGTTTTGTCAAACGGGTCCCAGTGCTCTGCTCCTCTCTTTTCACTCCTGCTGCCAGAAGCCCAGGGAGGATGGGAGGGCTTAGAACATGGCTGGGCACTGTGGTTTCTTCCAGAGAAGTGGAGGGCATTTGCTTTACCTTGCCACAACCACTTGGGATAGGGTCTGCACCTCAGGAAAACTGTTTCCGTGGGAAGCCGGCTTTTTGCAAAGGGGTCTCAGGGCCGTGGGCCTCGGCTGTCCCTCCGGCTCCCCAAAGCACAGGGACGAGGTGAGGGGCTTAGACCATGCCTGGGCAATGTTGTTTCTTACACCTGGGTGTGTGGCATTTTGTTGAGCTGGCTACCCCCACTTGGGATAGGTGTTCTACAGCAAGTACCTATTGTTCGTCGCAAGCCGTTTTTACCCCAGGGGTCTCCGGGCTATGTTCGTTGGGGTTGAACTCCTGCTAGCAAAACCGCCGGTTTGAGGGAAGGGTTCAGACTGTGTTTGGGCCCTGTGGTTTCTTCCTGGTCAGTGTATGGCATTTCCTTCCCCTTGCCACAGGCACCTGGGAGCATGTCTGCACGTGGAGAAAGACTTTCCCGTGGGAAGCCGGGTTTTGTCAAACGGGTCCCAGTGCTCTGCTCCTCTCTTTTCACTCCTGCTGCCAGAAGCCCAGGGAGGATGGGAGGGCTTAGAACATGTCTGGGCACTGTGGTTTCTTCCAGAGAAGTGGAGGGCATTTGCTTTACCTTGCCACAACCACTTGGGATAGGGTCTGCACCTCAGGAAAACTGTTTCCGTGGGAAGCCGGCTTTTTGCAAAGGGGTCTCAGGGCCGTGGGCCTCGGCTGTCCCTCCGGCTCCCCAAAGCACAGGGACGAGGTGAGGGGCTTAGACCATGCCTGGGCAATGTTGTTTCTTACACCTGGGTGTGTGGCATTTTGTTGAGCTGGCTACCCCCACTTGGGATAGGTGTTCCACAGCAAGCACCTATTGTTCGTCGGAAGCCGTTTTTGCCCCAGGGGTCTCCGGGCTGTGTTCGTTGGGGTTGAACTCCTGCTAGCAAAACCGCCGGTTTGAGGGAAGGGTTCAGACTGTGCTTGGGCCCTGTGGTCTCTTCCAGGTCAGTGTATGGCATTTCCTTCCCCTTGCCACAGGCACCTGGGAGCATGTCTGCACGTGGAGAAAGACTTTCCCGTGGGAAGCCGGGTTTTGTCAAACGGGCCCCAGTGCTCTGCTCCTCTCTTTTCACTCCTGCTGCCAGAAGCCCAGGGTGGATGGGAGGGCTTAGAACATGGCTGGGCACTGTGGTTTCTTCCAGAGAAGTGGAGGGCATTTGCTTTACCTTGCCACAACCACTTGTGAGAGGGTCTGCACCTCAGGAAAACTCTTTCCGTGGGAAGCCGGCTTTTTGCAAAGGGGTCTCAGGGCTGTGGGCCTCGGCTGTCCCTCCGGCTCCCCAAAGCACAGGGACGAGGTGAGGGGCTTAGACCATGCCTGGGCAATGATGTTTCTTACTCCTGGGTGTGTGGCATTTTGTTGAGCTGGCTACCCCCACTTGGGATAGGTGTTCCACAGCAAGCACCTATTGTTCGTCGGAAGCCGTTTTTGCCCCAGGGGTCTCCGGGCTGTGTTCGTTGGGGTTGAACTCCTGCTAGCAAAACCGCCGGGTTGAGGGAAGGGTTCAGACTGTGCCTGGGCCCTGTGGTCTCTTCCAGGTCAGTGTATGGCATTTCCTTCCCCTTGCCACAGGCACCTGGGAGCATGTCTGCACGTGGAGAAAGACTTTCCCGTGGGAAGCCGGGTTTTGTCAAACGGGTTCCAGTGCTCTGCTCCTCTCTTTTCACTCCTGCTGCCAGAAGCCCAGGGAGGATGGGAGGGCTTAGAACATGGCTGGGCACTGTGGTTTCTTCCAGAGAAGTGGAGGGCATTTGCTTTACCTTGCCACAACCACTTGGGATAGGGTCTGCACCTCAGGAAAACTGTTTCCGTGGGAAGCCGGCTTTTTGCAAAGGGGTCTCAGGGCCGTGGGCCTCGGCTGTCCCTCCAGCTCCCCAAAGCACAGGGACGAGGTGAGGGGCTTAGACCATGCCTGGGCAATGTTGTTACTTACACCTGGGTGTGTGGCATTTTGTTGAGCTGGCTACCCCCACTTGGGATAGGTGTTCCACAGCAAGCACCTATTGTTCGTCGGAAGCCGTTTTTGCCCCAGGGGTCTCCGGGCTGTGTTCGTTGGGGTTGAACTCCTGCTAGCAAAACCGCCGGGTTGAGGGAAGGGTTCAGACTGTGCCTGGGCCCTGTGGTCTCTTCCAGGTCAGTGTATGGCATTTCCTTCCCCTTGCCCCAGGCACCTGGGAGGATGTCTGCACGTGGAGAAAACTTTCCCGTGGGAAGCCGGTTTTTGTCAAACGGGTCCCAGTGCTCTGCTCCTCTCTTTTCACTCCTGCTGCCAGAAGCCCAGGGAGGATGGGAGGGCTTAGAACATGGCTGGGCACTGTGGTTTCTTCCAGAGAAGTGGAGGGCATTTGCTTTACCTTGCCACAACCACTTGGGATAGGGTCTGCACCTCAGGAAAACTGTTTCCGTGGGAAGCCGGCTTTTTGCAAAGGGGTCTCAGGGCCGTGGGCCTCGGCTGTCCCTCCGGCTCCCAAAGCACAGGGACGAGGTGAGGGGCTTAGACCATGCCTGGGCAATGTTGTTTCTTACTCTTGGGTGTGTGGCATTTTGTTGAGCTGGCTACCCCCACTTGGGATAGGTGTTCCACAGCAAGCACCTATTGTTCGTCGGAAGCCGTTTTTGCCCCAGGGGTCTCCGGGCTGTGTTCGTTGAGGTTGAACTCCTGCTAGCAAAACCGCCGGGTTGAGGGAAGGGTTCAGACTGTGCCTGGGCCCTGTGGTCTCTTCCAGGTCAGTGTATGGCATTTCCTTCCCCTTGCCCCAGGCACCTGGGAGCATGTCTGCACGTGGAGAAAGACTTTCCCGTGGGAAGCCGGGTTTTGTCAAACGGGTCCCAGTGCTCTGCTCCTCTCTTTTCACTCCTGCTGCCAGAAGCCCAGGGAGGATGGGAGGGCTTAGAACATGGCTGGGCACTGTGGTTTCTTCCAGAGAAGTGGAGGGCATTTGCTTTACCTTGCCACAACCACTTGGGATAGGGTCTGCACCTCAGGAAAACTGTTTCCGTGGGAAGCCGGCTTTTTGCAAAGGGGTCTCAGGGCCGTGGGCCTCGGCTGTCCCTCCGGCTCCCCAAAGCACAGGGACGAGGTGAGGGGCTTAGACCATACCTGGGCAATGTTGTTTCTTACACCTGGGTGTGTGGCATTTTGTTGAGCTGGCTACCCCCACTTGGGATAGGTGTTCCACAGCAAGCACCTATTGTTCGTCGGAAGCCGTTTTTGCCCCAGGGGTCTCCGGGCTCTGTTCGTTGGGGTTGAACTCCTGCTAGCAAAACCGCCGGGTTGAGGGAAGGGTTCAGACTGTGCCTGGGCCCTGTGGTCTCTTCCAGGTCAGTGTATGGCATTTCCTTCCCCTTGCCCCAGGCACCTGGGAGGATGTCTGCACGTGGAGAAAACTTTCCCGTGGGAAGCCGGTTTTTGTCAAACGGGTCCCAGTGCTCTGCTCCTCTCTTTTCACTCCTGCTGCCAGAAGCCCAGGGAGGATGGGAGGGCTTAGAACATGTCTGGGCACTGTGGTTTCTTCCAGAGAAGTGGAGGGCATTTGCTTTACCTTGCCACAACCACTTGGGATAGGGTCTGCACCTCAGGAAAACTCTTTCCGTGGGAAGCCGGCTTTTTGCAAAGGGGTCTCAGGGCCGTGGGCCCCGGGTGTCCCTCCGGCTCCCCAAAGCACATGGACGATGTGAGGGGCTTAGACCATGCCTGGGCAATATTGTTTCTTACACCTGGGTGTGTGGCACTTCGTTGAGCTGGCTACCCCCACTTGGGATAGGTGTTCCACAGCAAGCGCCTATTGTTCGTCGGAAGCCGTTTTTGCCCCAGGGGTCTCCGGGCTATGTTCGTTGGGGTTGAACTCCTGCTAGCAAAACCGCCGGGTTGAGGGAAGGGTTCAGACTGTGCTTGGGCCCTGTGGTCTCTTCCAGGTCAGTGTATGGCATTTCCTTCCCCTTGCCACAGGCACCTGGGAGCATGTCTGCACGTGGAGAAAGACTTTCCCGTGGGAAGCCGGGTTTTGTCAAACGGGTCCCAGTGCTCTGCTCCTCTCTTTTCACTCCTGCTGCCAGAAGCCCAGGGAGGATGGGAGGGCTTAGAACATGGCTGGGCACTGTGGTTTCTTCCAGAGAAGTGGAGGGCATTTGCTTTACCTTGCCACAACCACTTGGGATAGGGTCTGCACCTCAGGAAAACTGTTTCCGTGGGATGCCGGCTTTTTACAAAGGGGTCTCAGGGCCGTCGGCCTCGGGTGTCCCTCCGGCTCCCCAAAGCACAGGGACGAGGTGAGGGGCTTAGACCATGCCTGGGCAATGTTGTTTCTTACACCTGGGTGTGTGGCATTTCGTTGAGCTGGCTACCCCCGCTTGGGATAGGTGTTCCACAGCAAGCACCTATTGTTCGTCGGAAGCCGTTTTTGCCCCAGGGGTCTCCGGGCTGTGTTCGTTGGGGTTGAACTCCTGCTAGCAAAACCGCCGGGTTGAGGGAAGGGTTCAGACTGTGCCTGGGCCCTGTGGTCTCTTCCAGGTCAGTGTATGGCATTTCCTTCCCCTTGCCCCAGGCACCTGGGAGCATGTCTGCACGTGGAGAAAGACTTTCCCGTGGGAAGCCGGGTTTTGTCAAACGGGTCCCAGTGCTCTGCTCCTCTCTTTTCACTCCTGCTGCCCGAAGCCCAGGGTGGATGGGAGGGCTTAGAACATGGCTGGGCACTGTGGTTTCTTCCAGAGAAGTGGAGGGCATTTGCTTTACCTTGCCACAACCACTTGGGATAGGGTCTGCACCTCAGGAAAACTCTTTCCGTGGGAAGCCGGCTTTTTGCAAAGGGGTCTCAGGGCCGTGGGCCTCGGCTGTCCCTCCGGCTCCCCAAAGCACATGGACGATGTGAGGGGCTTAGACCATGCCTGGGCAATATTGTTTCTTACACCTGGGTGTGTGGCACTTCGTTGAGCTGGCTACCCCCACTTGGGATAGGTGTTCCACAGCAAGCGCCTATTGTTCGTCGGAAGCCGTTTTTGCCCCAGGGGTCTCCGGGCTATGTTCGTTGGGGTTGAACTCCTGCTAGCAAAACCGCCGGTTTGAGGGAAGGGTTCAGACTGTGCTTGGGCCCTGTGGTCTCTTCCAGGTCAGTGTATGGCATTTCCTTCCCCTTGCCACAGGCACCTGGGAGCATGTCTGCACGTGGAGAAAGACTTTCCCGTGGGAAGCCGGGTTTTGTCAAACGGGTCCCAGTGCTCTGCTCCTCTCTTTTCACTCCTGCTGCCAGAAGCCCAGGGAGGATGGGAGGGCTTAGAACATGGCTGGGCACTGTGGTTTCTTCCAGAGAAGTGGAGGGCATTTGCTTTACCTTGCCACAACCACTTGGGATAGGGTCTGCACCTCAGGAAAACTGTTTCCGTGGGAAGCCGGCTTTTTACAAAGGGGTCTCAGGGCCGTCGGCCTCGGGTGTCCCTCCGGCTCCCCAAAGCACAGGGACGAGGTGAGGGGCTTAGACCATGCCTGGGCAATGTTGTTTCTTACACCTGGGTGTGTGGCATTTCGTTGAGCTGGCTACCCCCGCTTGGGATAGGTGTTCCACAGCAAGCACCTATTGTTCCTCGGAAGCCGTTTTTGCCCCAGGGGTCTCCGGGCTATGTTCGTTGGGGTTGAACTCCTGCTAGCAAAACCGCCGGGTTGAGGGAAGGGTTCAGACTGTGCTTGGGCCCTGTGGTCTCTTCCAGGTCAGTGTATGGCATTTCCTTCCCCTTGCCCCAGGCACCTGGGAGCATGTCTGCACGTGGAGAAAGACTTTCCCGTGGGAAGCCGGGTTTTGTCAAACGGGCCCCAGTGCTCTGCTCCTCTCTTTTCACTCCTGCTGCCAGAAGCCCAGGGTGGATGGGAGGGCTTAGAACATGGCTGGGCACTGTGGTTTCTTCCAGAGAAGTGGAGGGCATTTGCTTTACCTTGCCACAACCACTTGTGAGAGGGTCTGCACCTCAGGAAAACTCTTTCCGTGGGAAGCCGGCTTTTTGCAAAGGGGTCTCAGGGCTGTGGGCCTCGGCTGTCCCTCCGGCTCCCCAAAGCACAGGGACGAGGTGAGGGGCTTAGACCATGCCTGGGCAATGATGTTTCTTACTCCTGGGTGTGTGGCATTTTGTTGAGCTGGCTACCCCCACTTGGGATAGGTGTTCCACAGCAAGCACCTATTGTTCGTCGGAAGCCGTTTTTGCCCCAGGGGTCTCCGGGCTGTGTTCGTTGGGGTTGAACTCCTGCTAGCAAAACCGCCGGGTTGAGGGAAGGGTTCAGACTGTGCCTGGGCCCTGTGGTCTCTTCCAGGTCAGTGTATGGCATTTCCTTCCCCTTGCCACAGGCACCTGGGAGCATGTCTGCACGTGGAGAAAGACTTTCCCGTGGGAAGCCGGGTTTTGTCAAACGGGTTCCAGTGCTCTGCTCCTCTCTTTTCACTCCTGCTGCCAGAAGCCCAGGGAGGATGGGAGGGCTTAGAACATGGCTGGGCACTGTGGTTTCTTCCAGAGAAGTGGAGGGCATTTGCTTTACCTTGCCACAACCACTTGGGATAGGGTCTGCACCTCAGGAAAACTGTTTCCGTGGGAAGCCGGCTTTTTGCAAAGGGGTCTCAGGGCCGTGGGCCTCGGCTGTCCCTCCAGCTCCCCAAAGCACAGGGACGAGGTGAGGGGCTTAGACCATGCCTGGGCAATGTTGTTACTTACACCTGGGTGTGTGGCATTTTGTTGAGCTGGCTACCCCCACTTGGGATAGGTGTTCCACAGCAAGCACCTATTGTTCGTCGGAAGCCGTTTTTGCCCCAGGGGTCTCCGGGCTGTGTTCGTTGGGGTTGAACTCCTGCTAGCAAAACCGCCGGGTTGAGGGAAGGGTTCAGACTGTGCCTGGGCCCTGTGGTCTCTTCCAGGTCAGTGTATGGCATTTCCTTCCCCTTGCCCCAGGCACCTGGGAGGATGTCTGCACGTGGAGAAAACTTTCCCGTGGGAAGCCGGTTTTTGTCAAACGGGTCCCAGTGCTCTGCTCCTCTCTTTTCACTCCTGCTGCCAGAAGCCCAGGGAGGATGGGAGGGCTTAGAACATGGCTGGGCACTGTGGTTTCTTCCAGAGAAGTGGAGGGCATTTGCTTTACCTTGCCACAACCACTTGGGATAGGGTCTGCACCTCAGGAAAACTGTTTCCGTGGGAAGCCGGCTTTTTGCAAAGGGGTCTCAGGGCCGTGGGCCTCGGCTGTCCCTCCGGCTCCCAAAGCACAGGGACGAGGTGAGGGGCTTAGACCATGCCTGGGCAATGTTGTTTCTTACTCTTGGGTGTGTGGCATTTTGTTGAGCTGGCTACCCCCACTTGGGATAGGTGTTCCACAGCAAGCACCTATTGTTCGTCGGAAGCCGTTTTTGCCCCAGGGGTCTCCGGGCTGTGTTCGTTGAGGTTGAACTCCTGCTAGCAAAACCGCCGGGTTGAGGGAAGGGTTCAGACTGTGCCTGGGCCCTGTGGTCTCTTCCAGGTCAGTGTATGGCATTTCCTTCCCCTTGCCCCAGGCACCTGGGAGCATGTCTGCACGTGGAGAAAGACTTTCCCGTGGGAAGCCGGGTTTTGTCAAACGGGTCCCAGTGCTCTGCTCCTCTCTTTTCACTCCTGCTGCCAGAAGCCCAGGGAGGATGGGAGGGCTTAGAACATGGCTGGGCACTGTGGTTTCTTCCAGAGAAGTGGAGGGCATTTGCTTTACCTTGCCACAACCACTTGGGATAGGGTCTGCACCTCAGGAAAACTGTTTCCGTGGGAAGCCGGCTTTTTGCAAAGGGGTCTCAGGGCCGTGGGCCTCGGCTGTCCCTCCGGCTCCCCAAAGCACAGGGACGAGGTGAGGGGCTTAGACCATACCTGGGCAATGTTGTTTCTTACACCTGGGTGTGTGGCATTTTGTTGAGCTGGCTACCCCCACTTGGGATAGGTGTTCTACAGCAAGCACCTATTGTTCGTCGGAAGCCGTTTTTGTCCCAGGGGTCTCCGGGCTCTGTTCGTTGGGGTTGAACTCCTGCTAGCAAAACCGCCGGGTTGAGGGAAGGGTTCAGACTGTGCTTGGGCCCTGTGGTCTCTTCCAGGTCAGTGTATGGCATTTCCTTCCCCTTGCCACAGGCACCTGGGAGCATGTCTGCACGTGGAGAAAGACTTTCCCTTGGGAAGCCGGTTTTTGTCAAACGGGTCCCAGTGCTCTGCTCCTCTCTTTTCACTCCTGCTGCCAGAAGCCCAGGGAGGATGGGAGGGCTTAGAACATGTCTGGGCACTGTGGTTTCTTCCAGAGAAGTGGAGGGCATTTGCTTTACCTTGCCACAACCACTTGGGATAGGGTCTGCACCTCAGGAAAACTCTTTCCGTGGGAAGCCGGCTTTTTGCAAAGGGGTCTCAGGGCCGTGGGCCCCGGGTGTCCCTCCGGCTCCCCAAAGCACATGGACGATGTGAGGGGCTTAGACCATGCCTGGGCAATATTGTTTCTTACACCTGGGTGTGTGGCACTTCGTTGAGCTGGCTACCCCCACTTGGGATAGGTGTTCCACAGCAAGCGCCTATTGTTCGTCGGAAGCCGTTTTTGCCCCAGGGGTCTCCGGGCTATGTTCGTTGGGGTTGAACTCCTGCTAGCAAAACCGCCGGTTTGAGGGAAGGGTTCAGACTGTGCTTGGGCCCTGTGGTCTCTTCCAGGTCAGTGTATGGCATTTCCTTCCCCTTGCCACAGGCACCTGGGAGCATGTCTGCACGTGGAGAAAGACTTTCCCGTGGGAAGCCGGGTTTTGTCAAACGGGTCCCAGTGCTCTGCTCCTCTCTTTTCACTCCTGCTGCCAGAAGCCCAGGGAGGATGGGAGGGCTTAGAACATGGCTGGGCACTGTGGTTTCTTCCAGAGAAGTGGAGGGCATTTGCTTTACCTTGCCACAACCACTTGGGATAGGGTCTGCACCTCAGGAAAACTGTTTCCGTGGGATGCCGGCTTTTTACAAAGGGGTCTCAGGGCCGTCGGCCTCGGGTGTCCCTCCGGCTCCCCAAAGCACAGGGACGAGGTGAGGGGCTTAGACCATGCCTGGGCAATGTTGTTTCTTACACCTGGGTGTGTGGCATTTCGTTGAGCTGGCTACCCCCGCTTGGGATAGGTGTTCCACAGCAAGCACCTATTGTTCGTCGGAAGCCGTTTTTGCCCCAGGGGTCTCCGGGCTGTGTTCGTTGGGGTTGAACTCCTGCTAGCAAAACCGCCGGGTTGAGGGAAGGGTTCAGACTGTGCCTGGGCCCTGTGGTCTCTTCCAGGTCAGTGTATGGCATTTCCTTCCCCTTGCCCCAGGCACCTGGGAGCATGTCTGCACGTGGAGAAAGACTTTCCCGTGGGAAGCCGGGTTTTGTCAAACGGGTCCCAGTGCTCTGCTCCTCTCTTTTCACTCCTGCTGCCCGAAGCCCAGGGTGGATGGGAGGGCTTAGAACATGGCTGGGCACTGTGGTTTCTTCCAGAGAAGTGGAGGGCATTTGCTTTACCTTGCCACAACCACTTGGGATAGGGTCTGCACCTCAGGAAAACTCTTTCCGTGGGAAGCCGGCTTTTTGCAAAGGGGTCTCAGGGCCGTGGGCCTCGGCTGTCCCTCCGGCTCCCCAAAGCACATGGACGATGTGAGGGGCTTAGACCATGCCTGGGCAATATTGTTTCTTACACCTGGGTGTGTGGCACTTCGTTGAGCTGGCTACCCCCACTTGGGATAGGTGTTCCACAGCAAGCGCCTATTGTTCGTCGGAAGCCGTTTTTGCCCCAGGGGTCTCCGGGCTATGTTCGTTGGGGTTGAACTCCTGCTAGCAAAACCGCCGGTTTGAGGGAAGGGTTCAGACTGTGCTTGGGCCCTGTGGTCTCTTCCAGGTCAGTGTATGGCATTTCCTTCCCCTTGCCACAGGCACCTGGGAGCATGTCTGCACGTGGAGAAAGACTTTCCCGTGGGAAGCCGGGTTTTGTCAAACGGGTCCCAGTGCTCTGCTCCTCTCTTTTCACTCCTGCTGCCAGAAGCCCAGGGAGGATGGGAGGGCTTAGAACATGGCTGGGCACTGTGGTTTCTTCCAGAGAAGTGGAGGGCATTTGCTTTACCTTGCCACAACCACTTGGGATAGGGTCTGCACCTCAGGAAAACTGTTTCCGTGGGAAGCCGGCTTTTTACAAAGGGGTCTCAGGGCCGTCGGCCTCGGGTGTCCCTCCGGCTCCCCAAAGCACAGGGACGAGGTGAGGGGCTTAGACCATGCCTGGGCAATGTTGTTTCTTACACCTGGGTGTGTGGCATTTCGTTGAGCTGGCTACCCCCGCTTGGGATAGGTGTTCCACAGCAAGCACCTATTGTTCCTCGGAAGCCGTTTTTGCCCCAGGGGTCTCCGGGCTATGTTCGTTGGGGTTGAACTCCTGCTAGCAAAACCGCCGGGTTGAGGGAAGGGTTCAGACTGTGCTTGGGCCCTGTGGTCTCTTCCAGGTCAGTGTATGGCATTTCCTTCCCCTTGCCCCAGGCACCTGGGAGCATGTCTGCACGTGGAGAAAGACTTTCCCGTGGGAAGCCGGGTTTTGTCAAACGGGTCCCAGTGCTCTGCTCCTCTCTTTTCACTCCTGCTCTCAGAAGCCCAGGGAGGATTGGAGGGCTTAGAACATGTCTGGGCACTGTGGTTTCTTCCAGAGAATTGGAGGGCATTTGCTTTACCTTGCCACAACCACTTGGGATAGGGTCTGCACCTCAGGAAAACTCTTTCCGTGGGAAGCCGGCTTTTTGCAAAGGGGTCTCAGGGCCGTGGGCCTCGGCTGTCCCTCCGGCTCCCCAAAGCACAGGGACGAGGTGAGGGGCTTAGACCATGCCTGGGAAATGTTGTTTCTTACACCTGGGTGTGTGGCATTTCGTTGAGCTGGCTACCCCCACTTGGGATAGGTGTTCCACAGCAAGCGCCTATTGTTCCTCGGAAGCCGTTTTTGCCCCAGGGGTCTCCGGGCTGTGTTCGTTGGGGTTGAACTCCTGCTAGCAAAACCGCCGGTTTGAGGGAAGGGTTCAGACTGTGCTTGGGCCCTGTGGTCTCTTCCAGGTCAGTGTATGGCATTTCCTTCCCCTTGCCCCAGGCACCTGGGAGTATGTCTGCACGTGGAGAAAGACGTTCCCGTGGGAAGCCGGGTTTTGTCAAACGGGTCCCAGTGCTCTGCTCCTCTCTTTTCACTCCTGCTGCCAGAAGCCCAGGGAGGATGGGAGGTCTTAGAACATGGCTGGGCACTGTGGTTTCTTCCAGAGAAGTGGAGGGCATTTGCTTTACCTTGCCACAACCACTTGGGATAGGGTCTGCACCTCAGGAAAACTCTTTCCGTGGGAAGCCGGCTTTTTGCAAAGGGGTCTCAGGGCCGTGGGCCTCGGCTGTCCCTCCGGCTCCCCAAAGCACAGGGACGAGGTGAGGGGCTTAGACCATGGCTGGGCAATGTTGTTTCTTACACCTGGGTGTGTGGCATTTTGTTGAGCTGGCTACCCCCACTTGGGATAGGTGTTCCACAGCAAGCACCTATTGTTCGTCCGAAGCCGTTTTTGCCCCAGGGGTCTCCGGGCTGTGTTCCTTGTGGTTGAACTCCTGCTAGCAAAACCGCCGGGTTGAGGGAAGGGTTCAGACTGTGCCTGGGCCCTGTGGTCTCTTCCAGGTCAGTGTATGGCATTTCCTTCCCCTTGCCCCAGGCACCTGGGAGCATGTCTGCACGTGGAGAAAGACTTTCCCGTGGGAAGTCGGCTTTTGTCAAACGGGTCCCAGTGCTCTGCTCCTCTCTTTTCACTCCTGCTGCCAGAAGCCCAGGGAGGATGGGAGGGCTTAGAACATGGCTGGGCACTGTGGTTTCTTCCAGAGAAGTGGAGGGCATTTGCTTTACCTTGCCACAACCACTTGGGATAGGGTCTGTACCTCAGGAAAACTCTTTCCGTGGGAAGCCGGCTTTTTGCAAAGGGGTCTCAGGGACGTGTGCCTCGGCTGTCCCTCCGGCTCCCCAAAGCACAGGGACGAGGTGAGGGGCTTAGACCATGCCTGGGCAATGTTGTTTCTTACACCTGGGTGTGTGGCATTTTGTTGAGCTGGCTACCCCCACTTGGGATAGGTGTTCCACAGCAAGCACCTATTGTTCCTCGGAAGCCGTTTTTGCCCCAGGGGTCTCCGGGCTGTGTTCGTTGGGGTTGAACTCCTGCTAGCAAAACCGCCGGGTTGAGGGAAGGGTTCAGACTGTGCCTGGGCCCTGTGGTCTCTTCCAGGTCAGTGTATGGCATTTCCTTCCCCTTGCCACAGGCACCTGGGAGCATGTCTGCACGTGGAGAAAGACTTTCCCGTGGGAAGCCGGGTTTTGTCAAACGGGTCCCAGTGCTCTGCTCCTCTCTTTTCACTCCTGCTGCCAGAAGCCCAGGGAGGATGGGAGGGCTTAGAACATGGCTGGGCACTGTGGTTTCTTCCAGAGAAGTGGAGGGCATTTGCTTTACCTTGCCACAACCACTTGGGATAGGGTCTGCACCTCAGGAAAACTGTTTCCATGGGCAGCCGGCTTTTTGCAAAGGGGTCTCAGGGCCGTGGGCCTCGGCTGTCCCTCCGGCTCCCCAAAGCACAGGGACGAGGTGAGGGGCTTAGACCATGCCTGAGCAATGTTGTTTCTTACACCTGGGTGTGTGGCATTTTGTTGAGCTGGCTTCCCCCACTTGGGATAGGTGTTCCACAGCAAGCACCTGTTGATCGTCGGAAGCCTTTTTGCCCCAGGGTTCTCCGGGCTGTGTTCGTTGGGGTTGAACTCCTGCTAGCAAAACCGCCGGGTTGAGGGAAGGGTTCAGACTGTGCCTGGGCCCTGTGGTCTCTTCCAGGTCAGTGTATGGTATTTCCTTCCCCTTGCCACAGGCACCTGGGAGCATGTCTGCACGAGGAGAAAGACTTTCCCGTGGGAAGCCGGTTTTTGTCAAAGGGGTCCCAGTGCTCTGCTCCTCTCTTTTCACTCCTGCTGCCAGAAGCCCAGGGAGGATAGGAGGGCTTAGAACATGGCTGGGCACTGTGGTTTCTTCCAGAGAAGTGGATGGCATTTGCTTTACCTTGCCACAACCACTTGTGATAGGGTCTGCACCTTAGGGAAACTGTTTCCGTTGGAAGTCGGCTTTTAGCCAAATGGGTCAGTACTCTGGGGCTCGTGTTTCCCTCATGCTACCTAAAGCACAGTGACGATGTCAGGGCTTAGACCATGCCTGGGGAATGTTGTTTCTTACACATAAGTGTGTGGCATTCTGTTTACCTTGCTACAACCACTTTGGATAGGTTTTCCACATCAAGAACATATTTTTCGGCGGAAGCCATTTCTGCCTCAAGTGTCCCGTGCTGTGTTCGTTCGGGTTTAACTTCTGCTAGCATAACCGCCGGGATGAGGGAAGGGCTCCGACTGTGCCTGGGCACTGTGGTCTCTTACAGATCAGTGTATGGCATTTACTTCACCTTGGCATAGGCACTTGTGAGCATGTTTGCACGTTACGAAAGATTTTTCCGTTGGAACCCGGTTTTTGTCAATCTCATAGGGAAGAAACAGAAACTCTTTGGCATAACCTGACTCACCCAGCATCAGGAAAGCAGTTCCAGAACTCAGCCCAGGGCCCCTGTCGCCTATCCAATTGAAGCCACCACCATGCCTCTATCGAAAGGAATTCCCAAAGGCTCTCCTCTGACTCCACCACCAAAGAAACAGCAGATTGAATATGGCACTTCAAAATATCGAGATGATACATCTAGTATAGTTAGATACACAAGGTTTGCCTTTATTTTTTTATTGTTTTTTATTACATAATGTTATAGTCTCCATACAGTAGAGTAAATTTTGATGATACATTAGTTGCATATAACAGCCAGTGCACCATGCAATATGTGCCCTCCTTACTACCCATCACCAGCCTATATTTTAAACAGGAAAATGCTGCTCTGAATAATTTTGAATTTTCCCTCGACCCCCATTGTAACTCTTGGGATGAAAAGACTAATCAGTGATGAAACATCACCTTTGACAATTGGAAAGACATCATCCATATTTGTATGTGACGACAAAAGGCCATCTAACACTAAATGGTGGCCACTCACCCATATCTTAGGCCCAACTGTATAAACACTGTCAAACGTATATCTTCAAAATAGACAAAGAGTAAACCTCACCTTCCCTTTCTAATGAAAGTGTTTCTAGGAAACAGCTGTTCAAAATACATTCATAAGCAGTCAATGAACAGAGAAGATGGGATCCCCTGCAAAGTGCTCCAAGCTCAGAAACTAAGTACCTCCTTCACCAAATTCAGAACGCTGACAACTATTACTTAAGTTTTACTTCATGGCTCAACTAGAGAAAAGAGAAAAACCCAGGAGATGGTGGGTTAATGAGAGGTTTTACTTCCAGTCCTGATGTGGATATGACATTTCTCCAAATGGACCTGCCGCTTTCTCTGAATGCTGGATCCCGTGTCAAGCTGCCTCACTGACTCAGATGCAGACGTTCAGAACGTCGGGTCTCGTGGAGCCAGAGCAGAGAAGTGTTGTCAGATGGGGAGAAGCAGCTCCTCGGACCTAAAGCCTGCACACCTGCTGTGGTTTCTGGGAGAAGGGGAAACATAGACTTGTCTTTTAGTAGTAATTATCTCCCAGCCCATTGCCACCATTCCCAGGAAACAGCTAGCACAATGCTGAAGTTGGGTAACGGCTCTGGGCCTTCCTAGAGCCACACCTGTGCCTGAGGGAACAGGGAATACCCTGCTGAACTCGGGGAACTGCTCAAGGTCCATTACCTGCACTGTGTCGGGGGACAGGGGCACCACACTGAAGTTGGGGACTGTGCGGTCCTTTCTCTCGCTCTTCCTGGGGAACACGGGAAACCCTGGAATGTCTGCGAACCATCCCACAAAAGCTTTGCTGAGCGGGTGCCCTGGAGTTCCTGGGTCTGGGGTGTATGGCCAGTTGACGGAGACTAGGCAGAAGAGACTTTCAAGGGAAAAAGGAAAGAAACCTGAGTCTCCATGATGAACTCTCTCAACATGCCCTTCCAGAACCCCGCCTCTTACCCAGGGTGCCCCTACTCCCAGAAAGCCCACCTATGGCCACACAGCATGCACTCACCCAGCCAGGAACTCCACAGGTCCACTCTCTCAAAACTCCACTTCCTTGGCTCCTGGTCTGCGTCCTTGGGCTGTTCCGGATCTGCACACAGAGACGTAGCTCCACCTCCATGGGGTGATTGCTTGGGGAGTATGATGCTTCCAACTCCTTGAATGCCAGGCAACCGGCCCCATGACTCACAACTCTGGGAGTGCAGAGGTCCAGGAGGCACCTCCTTGGCTAAACGCACTGAGCAGGCATGACGGGGATCATGGGCAGGGCTGCAATCACTCACACACACACACACGGCCCCTTTCGCGGACCCCTCTAGCTGCAGACCACCCTCAGAGCCTTGCCCCTTCCCTTCTGCACCAACCCTTCCTGCAAGGGTGTGCCTGGTTCATGGCAAGGTCAGCTGCTCTCAGACTGTTCCAGCTTTGGGCTTTAGGAAATGCAATGCTTTTATGCATATCCAAGGCAATTTTAAGCGCCAAAAGGAATGCTCCAAGCGGGAATAGCTTTGCCTTCTTGTCTCACCCATGGAGTGGATAGTGCTTCTCAGACCTTCAAAACATCCTTCTAGGGTGAGCCCATTTGTGCTGCAATCTATATACACATGCTTAGTTCTACAGGGAAGGAAGGAAAAGCCGGCCTTCTGTTCTGTCACGGTTGTGAACCAGGAACATTTATTTTTCACTTGAAAACAGAGTGTTATTGTCGACACTAAATGAAGGAACCTTGTAAAACATTTTAGAGAGGAAGGAAGAGAGTTTTATTCAAACCCAAGTCAAGGACAGCTGCCTGGGAGACACAATCTTCACAAAGAAGGGAGTGCTCCAGGGAAGGAACATTTAGGGCAGGGTCATATATTTGTTCTGAGTTGTGCTATGTACAGTTATACATCACGATGAGGAAGAAGGTTCCAGAAAGTGACAGACTTTTTCTTATGTTTTCAGTATGTACAAATCAGTATGACTTTAATCTTATGGGAGCAAGAAAGGTTCTTTTGTGTTCTCACCTTGATGTTGGCAAAGGCATTTTTTGGTTCTCTTTTTCTTTTTGATGCATATGGACAATAAGTGCTGGGGGCAGAAATAGGGCCCATGCTTTGAGGGTTTGCCCAGTCATTTTGAGCTGGGTAAAATGTTAAAGGAGAGTTTTCCTGGGAGGCCAAGATCAGGCCTCACAGATGGTATGACATAAAAATTACTCTTATCCTTATCATCACTACCAAATGGTGGAACGTGAGATGAAAGCACCTTTCCAATAGTAAAGAGACATCAAAGGACCCCTACAGAAGGTTACCTGCTCCATGGTCAACACAGGTAACAGAGGCGTTCATGGTCTCTGGACTCCTCCCCTTGTCCTGCCCAAATCTCTGAAACATAGAGATCATTTACAGTCAGAATTTTACACATCTTAGAGATGTCTGGCACCATTCCCTTGGACTACAGAATACAACAGAATAGCTCACTGTCACAACACGAAAGTGCCCCTGGATACACTAAGTTCTTTCTCCGCAACGTTGGCCTTAATGAAATCATAATCGTAACATAGAAACACTACGATGGTTGGGAATAAATAATCACAGGTAAGGGAATATTTAGGAAATCTTTAGAAGCATTGTCTCACTCTATAGAAGAGGCTAACTGCTTTAAATACTATTTCCGACCTTACAGGACACTCTACAGACCAGAGCCTCCATCAATTAAAAAAGCATAGTTCTTTCAGTCACTTTAATATCAGAAAAAATAGTATAGTATCTCTATTCCTAGGGATCTTTAAGTCTCCGACTCAAAGGTCCTCCACTGAGAGAATTATCTTCATGATCATGATGGGCAGAGGTGAAAAGGCAGCCGAATTCATTCCATTTGGCCACACAACAAGAAAATCCTAATACTTCCTAGGTTTCCAGATTGAGAAGACCAGGGGTAGAGCGAAATGGTACCTTGTATGGAAGAACAAGGGATTTGGAGTCAGTTTGGAGATCACACTTAGGTTTCTGACACTAAAATCCTCTGTAATTCATATCATTTCTGAGCCTTTGTCTATCCATCTAAAAATGGGACTCATTCTATCTACACCCCAGTTGAGAAGTTTACGAGGGAGAATGCTACTCAGAGCCAGTATGGATTCTCCCAAGAGCAGGTGCTCAGGAGCCATAATTACCATTGGGTCTATATCTTTTCCAGAGAAAAGAACACATGGTGAAACCGTGTTTCAAAAAGATGACTCACAAGATGATTTTCACACTTTCATGAAGGTCAAGAAACTGCTATTTTGTTGTAATTCTCACAGAAATCATTTTATTAGCCTGGTGGGGACAATAGCAACATCATCACTAGGAGTGGGGAGCTTCTCATCTCCATATGGCTATGTTGACTACCTTAACACAATGCCACCAGAAAGGAAAGCTGGAGGGAGGTGTGTGTGGGCACAGGCCAAGGCTGCCAGGTGTGCCTGGGACATGCAGAACTCTGATAGGAGGCTTAAGTCCTGTCTATGTTAGGATAGTCAGTGCTCTTCAGAGAAAAAGGGCCATTGTGTGTGAGCCCTGATGTAGAAAAGGTGGAAAATGTCCATTGCGATTCCCTCTCTGACCCTTAGGATATACAGCAAAGTTACATTGAATTTTTAAACATGGAGGGATTTCCTGGTCTTCTTTTCATGAGGACTCGGGCTCTATTCCTTGGTGGCCTAAGAATAGAATCTAGTTAGTTTCAGGATGTTAAAATGTAGACATGATTCATGGAACAACATATCATCTGTTTGGGTAAATAGTCTATGACCACTGGAAATAATGTATTCTGCACGTATTATGCAATATTACATAGACGTCAATTAGGTCACATTTGTTACCAATGTTTTGTCTGCTTTTTCCATCAGATATTGAGAAAGGCATATTAAAATTTCCAAACAAAATTTCCAAAAAAAGAGGATGCCGATCAAAAATGTTGTGTGAAAACGAAAAGAAAGTGCCATCACTCCATTCAGTGAATCAGGTTTGTGCAGAGAGACGGTAACGTTGATCACTGAAGACACCAGGGTTTTCCAATATGTGTGTTGAACCTTAAGGAAACTGCCATAGACGTAACTCTCAGTAAGAAGAGCATGGTAAGGATCTTCCAACTCCCATCCTTTGTCATGATGATGGAAGCATGTTGCAGAGTGGGAATGAAAGCATAAGGGCCACTAACCAATCTTCAAGGAAGAACATTGTATCAAAGCCATCATTCACCTGACATCTTCAGTCGTGAAGATGAAACTATTGGCACAGGTGTCTAAGAAAACATAGGGAAAGTGCCATATACTGAAGTCCACGAAAGAACACCATAGAGAAAGCATCTTGCATCTCACAGTCTTCTGTCATAAAAACGGAAGTATGTGCAAAACTGTCTGTGAAAACAGACGCATAAAGCGCGTTGTTTCACTCTATACAGGAACACTGTATTGACACCATGTCTCAACTCACAACTTCTGTAGTGAAGACGGAAGCCTTGGTAAGAATGTGTGCGAGCTCATAAAGAAGTGCCGTCTACTTAATTCTAAGAACCAAATCTGTGTAGATAGAAAACAATATCAAACCAACCTCCTGACAAATGGATCAACCGGGTTTTCTTTCCTGTGTGTTGAACCTTAACGAAAGTGCCATTAACTTAATAGTAGGTGAGAGCACTGGGTAGATAGCATCTTTCAACCAACAAATTCTGTCATGAAGATGGAAACGTTTGCATCATTGCCCTGAAAGCATAAGGAAAGTGGCAGAGACTTAGCTTCAAGAAATGACCGTACTGAATCCATCCTTCAAGGCACATCTTCTTTTACGAAGTTGGAAGCATTCTCAGAAGTGTTTCTCAGCATAAGGGAATTATCGTACGCTTAACTTTATGAGGGAAATCCGTAGGACACTGTCTGAAACTCAGATCTTTTCTCATGAGGCTGAAAGCATTGGCTCAAGGGTAAAGGAACTTGCAAAGAAATGACGTTTACTCCACTCTGAGCACCAAGGTTCTGTATAGAGAATGAAACTTCAAACATCCTGATGCATGAAGAGAGAAGCTTTTTCAAATATCTGTGTTGAATGGTAAAAGAAGTGCCATACGCTTAGCACTATTAAAGAGCACCATCTGGAGACAACTTTCCAAATCAAGTTCATGAGGGTGGATGTATGTTCCAAAATCTGCATGAAACCTAAGGAACATTCTGTATGCTCAGGTAAGAACACCCTTGGAAAAAATCTTTCAACTCACATCTTCTGTAATGAAGATGGGAGTACTTGCAGAAGTGCAAGTGAAAGCATAAGGAGAGGTCCTATCTAAGTAGTTGTGAGAAACAACTCCGTGTTGATAGAAGGCAACATCGAAGTAACATGGTGACCCAAGAATATACACCCGTTGTCCAGCACGTGCCTTGAACCTTAAGGAAAAGGGCACTATATACAAATTTCAGTCAGAACACCGAATGGACACCATCTTCCAAGTCACAGCTTCTGTGAGGATGATCGCAAGTTTTTCAAGTGTCTACGAATGCATAAGGAAGGTGTCACCTACTTTACACTAGGAGAGAATACTCTATCTAAAAGCATCTTGCACCTCACATCATTTCTCATGAAGTGGGAGCATTGTGCAAAACAGTGCCTGCGAGCATCAAGATAATGCACTTCGTTTAAAACTGTAATAATACTACACAGAAAGCATCACTCAACTCACTTCTTTCATGAGGATGAAAGCCGTTCGAAAAGGTTGTGTGAAAACAAAAAGAAAGTGCAATCAGTCAATTAGCTAAAGAGTTTGTGTAGAGAGACGGCAACTTTCATCAGTGAAGACACTAGGGCTTCCCTATATGTGTTTCCTTAAGGTTCACTTAAGGAAACAGCCCCAGATGTAACTCTCAGTAATAGGAGTGCATGGAAACAGTCTTCCAACTCCCGTCGTCTGTCATGATGATGGAAGAATGTTTCAGAGTGGGAATGAAAGCATAGGGAAAGGGCCAATAACGAATATTTAAGACAGAATATTGTATCGAAGCCATCTTTCACCTCACGTATTCGATCATGAAGATGAAAGCATTTCAACAGGCGTCTAAGAAAACATAAGGAAAGTGCCATATACTGAACTCTCTGAAAGAACACCATAGAGAAAGCATCTTGCATCTCACAGTTTTTCTTTTTTTTTCTTTTTTTAATGTTTTATTATGTTTGTCAACATACAGTGCATCCCCGGTTTCCGATGTAAGGCTCGATGATTCATTAGTTGCGTATAACACCTAGTGCACCATGCAATACGTGCCCTCCTTACCACCCATCACCGGTCTATCCCATTCCCCCACCTCCCTCCCCTCTGAGGCCCTCAGTTTGTTTCTCATAGTCCATAGTCTCTCATGTTTCATTCCCCCTTCTGATTACCCCCTCTTTCTTTATCCCTTTCTTCTCCTACCGATCTTCCTAGTTCTTTTGTTCCATAGATGAGAGAAATCATATGATAGTTGTCTTTCTCTGCTTGACTTATTTCACTTAGCATTAGCTCCTCCAGTGCCATCCATGTTGTAGCAAATGTTGAGAACTCGTTCTTTCTGATAGCTAAGTAATATTCCATTGTATATATGGACCACAACTTCTTAATCCAGTCATCTGTTGAAGGGCATCTCGGCTCCTTCCACGATTTAGCTATTGTGGACATTGCTGCTGTGAACATTGGGGTGCATATGGCCCTTCTCTTCATTACGTCTGTATCTCTGGGGTAAACACCCAGTAGTGCAATGGCTGGATCATAAGGTAGCTCAATTTTTAACTTTTTAAGGGACCTGCACACTGTTTTCCAGAGTGGCTGTACCAACTTGCATTCCCACCAACAATGTAGGAGGGATCCCCTTTCTCCACATCCTCTCCAACAATTGTTGTTTCTTGCCTTGTCTATTTTTGCCATTCTAACTGGCGTAAGGTGGTATCTCAGTGAAGTTTTGATTTGAATTTCCTTGATGGCTAATGATTTTGAACATTTTTTCATGTGTCTGTTAGCCATTTCTATGTCTTCATTGAAAAAGTGTCTGTTCATATCTTCTGCCCATTTTTTGATTTATTTGTTTCTCGTGTATTGAGTTGGAGAAGTTCTTTGTAGATCTTGGATACCAGTCCTTTATCTGTAGTGTCATTCGCAAATATCTTCTCCCATTCCGTGGACTGCCTCTTAGTTTTTCTGACTGTTTCCTTGGCTGGGCAGAAACTTTTAATCTTGATGAAGTCCCATAAATTCATTGTATCTTTTGTTTCTCTTGCCTTTGGGGATGTATCATGAAAAAGGTTGTTTTGGCCGATGACGTGGAGGTTGCTGCCTATGTTCTCCTCTAGAATTTTGATGGATTCCCATCGAGGTCTTTCATCCATTTGAAGTTTATTTTTGTGTATGGTGTGAGAGAGTGGTCAAGTTTCATTCTTTTGCATGTAGCTGTCCAATTTTCCCAGCACCATTTATTGAAGAGACTTTTTTCCCACCGGATGTTTTTTCCTCCTTGCTCAAATATTAGCTGCACAAAGAGCCGAGGGTCCATTTCTCTGTTCTCTATTCTGTTCCATTGGTCTATGTGTCTGCTTTTGTGCCAGTAGCATGCTGTCTTTGTGATCACAGCTTTGCAGTACAGCTCGAAATCTGGCATTGTGATGCCCCCAGCTTTATTTTTCCTTTTCAACAGTTCCTTGGAGATTCATGGCTTTTTCTGTTTCCATGCAAATTTAAGGACTATTTGTTCCAGTTCTTTGAAAAATGTCCTCAGTATTTTGATCGGGATAGCACTGAAAGTGTAGATGGCTCTGGGTAGCATTGGCATTTTAACTATGTTAATTCTTCTGATCCTTGAGCATGGAATACCTTTCCATCTTTTTATGTCTTCCTTAATGTCTTTCAAGAGTGATTTATAGTTTCTAGAATATAGGTCCTTTACGTCTCTGGTTAATTCTAAGGTAACGTACGGTTTTTGGTGCTATTGTAAATGGGATGGATTCCCTAATTTCTCTTTCTTCGGTCTCGTTATTCGTGTACAGAAATGCAACTGATTTCTGAGCATTAATTTTGTATCCCACCACATTACTGAATTGCTCTATAACTTCTAATAGTTTGGGAGTGGCTTCTTTTGGGTTTTCCATATAGAGTATCATGTCATCTGCAAAGAGAGACATTTTGACTTCTTCCTTGCCGATTTGGATACCTTTGATCCCTTTTTGTCGTCTGATTGCTGTTGCAAAGACTTCCAGTACGATGTTGAATAATAGTGGCGATAGTGGGCATCCTTGTCGAGTTCCTGATCTTAAGGGAAAGGCTTCCAGCTTTTCCCCATTGATAATAATATTTGCAGTAGGCTTTTCATAGATGGCTTTTATGAGATTGAGAAATGTACCCTCTATTCCTACACTCTGAAGGGTTTTAATCAGGAAAGGATGCTGTATTTTGTCAAATGCTTTTTCGGCATCAATTGAGAGGATCATATGGTTCCTGAGTCTTTTCTTGTTGATATGATATATCACGCTGATGGATTTGCGAATATTGAACCACGCTTGCATCCCAGGTATGAATCCCACTTGATCGTGATGGGTAATTCTTTTAATGTACTGTTGGATTTTATTAGCAAGTATCTTGTTGAGGATTTTGGTGTCCATATTCATTAGGGAAATCGGTCTGTAATTCTCCTTTTTGAGGGGGTCTTTGCCTGGTTTGGGGATCAAGGTAATATTGGCCTCATAGAATGAGTTTGGTAGCTTTCCTTCTGTTTCTATTTTTTGAAATAGCTTTAGGAGAGTAGGTATTATTTCTTCTTTGAAAGTTTGGTAGAATTCCCCAGGAAAACCGTCCGGGCCTGGAGTTTTGTTATTTGGAAGGTTGTTTATCACTGACTCAATTTCTTCATCATTAATTGGCCTGTTTAAGAAATCAATTTCTTCCTCTTTCAATCTTGGTAGTTTATAGGTTTCCAGGAAGGATTCCATCTCTTCCGGATTGCTTAGTTTATTGGCATATAGCTGTTCATAAAAATTTCTAATAATCCTTCCAATTTCAATGGTGTTCATCGTGACCTCTCCTTTTTCATTCATAATATTAATAATTTAGGTCCTTTCTCTATTCATTTGTATAAGTCTTGCCAGTGTTTTGTAAATTTTATTGATTCTCTCAAAGAACCAGCTTCTAGTCCTGTTGATCTGCTCTACTGTACTTCTGGTTTCTGCTTGATTGATTTCAGCTCTAATTTTGGTCAACTGCTTCCTCGTGCGTGGATTAGGCCTGTCCCTCTGTTGCTGTTCCAGCTTCTTGAGGTGAGAATATAAAAACTGCATTTTAGATTTTTCTATTCTTTTGAGTGAGACTTGGATGGCTATGTATTTCCCCCTTAGGACTGCCTTTGCAGTATCCCATAGGTTTTTGGACTGTTGTATTTTCATTCTCATTGGTCTCCATAAATTGTTTAATTTGATTTTTGATTTCCTGGTTTATCGAGTCATTCCTGAGCAGGATGGTTCTTAGTCTCCAGGTGTCTGAGTTTCTTCCAAATTTTTCCTTGTGGTTGAGTTTCAATTTCAGAGCGTTGTGGTCTGAGAATATGCACGGGATAATTTCAATCTTTTGGTATCGGTTGAGACCTGTTTTGTGTCCCAGAACATGGTCTATTCTTGAGAATGTTCCATGGGCATTAGAATAGAATGAGTATTCTTTGGTTCTGGGGTGTAGTGTTCTATATATATCTATGAGGTCCAACTTGTCGAGTATGGCATTCAAAGCCTTTGAGTCTTTGCTTAGTTTTTGCCCGGGTGTTCTGTCTATTTCTGATAGTGGAGTGTTGAGGTCCCCTACTATTAATGTATTTTTATTTATATGTCTCTTTATTCTGGTTAAGAGTTGGCTTGTGTATCTTGCTGCTCCCCTGTTGGGGGCATATATATTTATAATTGTCATATCCACTTGTTGAATACTTCCTTTAAGAATAATATAGTGCCCTTGTGCATCTCTAACAATAGTCTGTAGTTTAAAATCCAATTTATGTGATATGAGAATTGCTACCCCAGGTTGCTTTTGAAGTCCATTTGCGTGAAAGATGGTACTCCATCCCCTTACTCTCAGTCTGAATGCATCTTTGGGTTCGAAATGAGTCTCTTGTAGACAGCAAATGGATGGGTCATTTCTTTTTATCCAATCTGCAACCCTTCTTTTTCTTTTGTTTTAAGATTTCATTTATTAATTTGACAGCAAAACAGCCAGTGAGAGAGGGAACACAAGCAGGGGGAGTAGGAGAGGAAGAAGCAGGCTCACGGGGCGCCTGGGTGGCACAGCGGTTAAGCGTCTGCCTTCGGCTCAGGGCGTGATCCTGGCGTTACGGGATCGAGCCCCACATCAGGCTCCTCCTCTATGAGCCTGCTTCTTCCTCTCCCACTCCCCCTGCTTGTGTTCCCTCTCTCGCTGGCTGTCTCTATCTCTGTCGAATAAAAAAAAAAAAAAAAAAAAGAAGCAGGCTCACAGCGGAGGAGCCTGATGTGGGGCTCGATCCCACAATGCCGGGATCACGCCCTGGCTGAAGGCAGACGCTTAACTGCTGTTCCACCCAGGCGCCCTGCATCTCACTGTCTTCTGGCATGAAAAAGGAAGCATGTGAAAAAGTGTGTACAAAAAGAGATGCATAAAGCGCGTTGCCTCACTCTATAGAAGAACACTGTATAGACATCATGTCTCAACTCACAACTTCTGTTGTGAAGATGGAAGCCTTGGCAAGAGTGTGTGCAAGCACGTAGAGAAAGGGCTGTCTACTTAATTCTGAGAACCAAATCTGTCTAGATAGAAAACGATATCGAACCCACCTCCTGACAAATGGATCAACCAGGGTTTTCTTCCCTATGTGTTGAAACTTAAGGAAAGTGCCATAAACTTAGTAGGTGAGAGCACTGGGTAGATAGCATCTTACAAACCACGACTTCTGTCATGAAGACAAAAATGTTTGCAACGTAGTGGTGAAAACATAAGGAAAGTGGCAGAGACATGGCTCCAAAAAAGGACAGTACCTAATCCATCTTTAAAGGCACGTGTTCTTTCATGAAGCTGGAAGCATATACAAGAGACTGTTTCTCAGCTTAAGGGAATTATCGTATGCTTAACTTTACAAGAGAACTCCATAGAATACCCTCTGAAACATCTTTTCACATGACCCTGGAAGCATTGGCTAAAGGGTGAGGGAATGTGTAAAGAAATGCCATTTACTCGACTCTGAGCACCAATGTTCTATATAGAGGAAGAGATTTCAAACATCCTGATGTATGAAGAGAGATTTTCAAATATCTCTGTTGAACTGTAAGAGAAGTGCCATATGCTTAACACTAAGAAAGAGCACCATCTAGAGACAACCTTCCAAATCACAACTACCTTCATGAAGATGGATGTATGTTCCAAAACTGTATGAAAACCTAAGGAACATGCTGTATGCTCAGGTAAGAACACCCTTGGAAAAGATCTTCCAACTCACATCTTCTGTAATGAAGATGGAAGTACATGCAGAAGTGTGAGTGAAAGCATAAGGAGAGGTCCTAAGTAGTTGTGAGTACCAGGTCAGTGTTGATAGGCAACATCGAAGTAACATGGTGACCCAGGAATATATATGCGTTGTCCAATACGTGCGTTGAACCTTAAGGAAAGTACAATATACCCAAATCTCAGTCAGAACACCGAATGGACACCCTCATCCAAGTCACATCTTCTGTTAGGAAGATGTCAAGATTTTCGAAAGTGTCTACAAATGCATAGGGAAAGGGACACCTACTTTACTCAAGGAGAGAACACTCTATATAAAAGCGTCTTGCACCTCACATCTGGTGTCATGAATTGGGAGCATTGTACAAAACTGTGCCTGCAAGCATCAAGATAATGCCTTTTGTTGAACCACGTAAGAACACTACAAGGAAAGCATCTCTCAACTCACATCAGTCATGAGGAGGAAAGCCCTTCAAAAGTTGTGTGAAAATGAAAGGAAAGTGCCATCAGTCAATTCAGCGGACCATGTTTTTGTAGAGACAAGGCAACATTGATCAGTGAAAACAGCAGGGTTTACCAATATGTGTGTTGAACCTTAAGGAAACAGCCATAGACGTAATCTCAGGAAGAAGAGGGTATGGAAAGGGTTTTCCAAGTCCCATAATCTGTCATGATGATGGAAGCATGTGTCTGATTGGGAATAAAAGCATAAGGAAAGGGAGGTGAACCAACTTTAGGAAAGAACATTGTACCGAAGCCATCTTTGAAGTCACGTCTTCAGTCTTGAAGATGAAACCGTTTGTACAAGTGCCTAAGAAAACATAAGGAAAGTGCCATGTACTGAATCTACGAAGGAACACCGTAGAGAAACCATCTGGCATCTCACAATCCTCTGTCATGAAAACGGAAGCTTGTGCAAATGTGTGTAAGAAAGAGACACATAAAGCTCCTGGAGCATGCAGGGGCGGCTGGCAGTGTTAGAAACACAGACAGAGAGACACTGGCCCTGTAGGTGAGAGCTGGGAAGCCAGGTGTGGGGCTCACATCCTGGACAGTGCAGGGTTGAGCAGCACCAACAGAAACAGAGTTAAAGTGGCCAGAACATCAGTGGAGAATGGTCCGCAATCCATCTGTTCTGAGACAGAGGCTGAGATTCGGCCACTGCTGCTCTGACTCTCAGAAGAAGCACAGCAAACCACCAGGGAAAGCCGCAAGAGAAAAGAAGCCTGGAAAGACTGGCTCACAGTGTGCCCACCCCCATCCCCCTTCGCAGGGTACACAGAGACTCTACCCAAACAGGGTTGCCCAAGTATCGGCACAGCAGGCCCCTACCTCAGAAGGCAGGCTGAAAAATCAAGAAGCCCCCATACCTAAGATCCCTATAAAACAAGGGCGCACGGCCTGGGTCGTGGTCAATAATTTGGGCTCTGGACAACACCACAACCTCTCCTCATCTGAATGATGAGGAGAAGTCCCCCCGCCCAGCAAAGAAAAGACAATGAGTTTGTGGCCTCTGCCACAGAACTTATGGATATGGATATAACCAAATTTTCAGAAATGGAATTCAGAGTAACAATGGTCAAGATGATTTGTAGACTTGAAAAAAATATTGACAAAATTGTTAATGAGAACATAGAATCTCTAAGGGCAGAAATGTGAGCGAATCTGGCAGAAATTAAAAATTCTAGGAGCCAAATGCAGTCAAAACTAGAGGCACTGTTGACCAGGGTGAATGAGGCAGAAGGACGTATCAGCGAATTGGAAGATGGGTTAGTAGAGGAAAAAGCTAAAAGAGAATCTGGACAAAAAAATCCACACACAGGAATGTAGGTTACGGGAAATGACTGACTCAATAAAACGTTCCAGTGTCAGAATCATCGGCATTCCTGAGGACGTAGAGAAAAACAGAGGTCTAGAAGAGATATTTGAACAAATTGTAGCTGAAAACTTCCCTAATCTAGCAAGGGAAACAAACATTCGTGTCCAAGAGGCAGAGAGGACCCCTTCCAAGCTCAACCACGACAAACCCACGCCACGTCACGTCATAGTGCATTCGCAAATACTAGATGCAAGGATACAGTATTGAAAGCGGCCAGGGCAAAGAAATTTCTCACGTACCAAGGCAAAGATATCAGAATTACGTCTGACCTCTCTACACAGACCTGGAATGAGATAAAGGGTTGGGGGGCATTTTTAAATCTCTTTCAGAGAAAAACATGCAGCCAAAAACATCCTTTATCCAGCAAGGCTGTCATTCAGAATTCATGGAGAAATAAAGACCTTCCAGAATCATGGTCATTGACCATTTTTTTTAACCACAAAACCAGCCCTACAGGAGAAATTAAGGGGGGGGTTCTATAAAAGTAAAAAGGCCCCAAGAGTGATACAGAACATAAAGTCACAATCTATGGAAACAAAGACTTTACTGGCAATATGGCATCATTAAAATCACATCTCTCAATAATCCGTCTCAATGTAAATGGCCTAAATGCTCCCATAAAACACCACAGGGTTGCTGATTGGATAAAAAGACATGATCCATCCATTTGCTGTCTACAAACACTCATTTTGAACCTAAAGATACATTCAGACTAAAAGGATGGAATACCATCTTTCACGCCAATGGACCTGAAAAGAAAGCTGGGGTAGCAATTCTCATGTCAGACAGATTGGATTTGAAACTAAAGACTATAGTTAGAGACACATAAGGGCACTATATTATTCTTAAAGGATGTATCCAACAAGTGGATATGACAATTATAAATATATATGCCCCCAACAGGGGAGCAGCAAGATACACAAGCCAACTCTTAACCGGAATAAAGAGATATATAGATAAAAATACATTAATAGTAGGAACCTCAACACTCCACTATCAGCAACAGACAGAGCACCGGAGCAGAAAACCAACATAGAAACAAGAGCTTTGAATGCCATGCTAGACGAGTTAGACCTCATAGATATATATAGAACACTGTACCCCAGAACCAAAGAATACTCATTCTATTCTAATGCCCATGGAAGATTCTCAAGATTAGACCATGTTCTGGGACACAAATCAGGTCTCAACTGATACGAAAAACTGAAATTATCCCCTCATATTCTCAGAGCACAACACTCTGAAATTGGAACTCAAAAACAAGGAAGATTTTGGAAAAAAACTCAAACACTTGGAAACTAAGAACCATCCTGCTCAGGAATGACTCAATGAACCAGGAAATCAAAAATATATTTAAACAATTTATGGAGACCAACGGGAAAGAAAACACAACGGTCCAAAACCTATGGGATACTACAAAGGCAGTCCTAAGGGGGAAATACATAGCCATCCAAGTCTCACTCAAAAGAATAGAAAAATCTAAAATGCAGTTTTTATATTCTCACCTCAAGAAGCTGAAACAGCAACAGAGGGACATGCTTAATCCACTCACGAGAAAGCAGTTGACCAAAACTAGAGCAGAAATCAATGAACTAGAAACCAGAAGTACAGTAGAGCAGATCAACAGGACTAGAAGCTGGTTCTTTGAGAGAATCAATAAAATTTACAAAACACTGGCAAGACTTATACAAATGAATAGAGAAAGGACCTAAATTATTAAAATTATGAATGAAAAAGGAGAGGTCACGATGAACACCATTGAAATTGGAAGGATTATTAGAAATTTTTATCAACAGCTATATGCCAATAAACTAAGCAATCCGGAAGAGATGGAATCCTTCCTGGAAACCTATAAACTACCAAGATTGAAAGAGGAAGAAATTGATTTCTTAAACAGGCCAATTAATGATGAAGAAATTGAGTCAGTGATAAACAACCTGCCAAATAACAAAACTCCAGGCCCGGACGGTTTTCCTGGGGAATTCTACCAAACTTTCAAAGAAGAAATAATACCTACTCTCCTAAAGCTATTTCAAAAAATAGAAACAGAAGGAAAGCTACCAAACTCATTCTATGAGGCCAATATTACCTTGATCCGCAAAACAGGCAAAGACCCCCTCAAAAAGAAGAATTACAGACCGATTTCCCTAATGAATATAGATGCCAAAATCCTCAACCAGATTCTGGCTAATAGAATCCAACAGTACATTAAAACGATTATCCATCATGAACAAGTGGGATTCATCCCTGGGATGAAAGCGTGGTTCAATATTCACAAATCGATCAGCGTGATACATCATATCAACAAGAAAAGACTCAGGAACCATATGATCCCCTCAACTGATCCAGAAAAAACATTTGACAAAATACAGCATCCTTTCCTGATTAAAACCCTTCAGAGTGTAGGAATAGAGGGTTCATTTCTCAATCTCATAAAAGCCATCTATGGAAAGGCTACAGAAAATATTCTCAATGGGGAAAAGCTGGAAGCCTTTCCCTTAAGATCAGGAACTCAACAAGGATGCCCACTCTCGCCACTATTATTCAACATAGTACCAGAAGTCCTTGCAACAGCAGACAACAAAAAGGGATAAAAGGTATCCAAATCAGCAAAGAAGTCAAAATGTCTCTCTTCACAGATGACATGATACTCTATATGGAAAACCCAATAGAATACACGTGCAAAATATGAGAAGTTATAGAGCAATTCAGTAATGGGGTGGGATAGAAAATCAATGCTCAGAAATCAGTTGCATTTCTATACACGAATAATGAGACTGAAGAAAGAGAAATTAGGGAATCCAGCCCATTTACAATAGCACCAAAAATCATATGTTACCTAGGAATTAACCAGAGACGTAAAGGACCTATATTCTAGAAACTATAAATCACTTTTGAAAGACATAGAGGAAGACACAAAGAGATGGAAAAATACTCCATGCTCATGGATCGGAAGAATTAACATAGTTAAAATGTCCATGCTACCCAGAGCAATCTACACTTTCAATGCTATCCCGATCAAAATACCGATGACATTTTACAAAGAACTCAAAAAAACAGCCCTTAAATTTGTATGGAACCAGAAAAGGCCCCGAATCGCCAAGGAACTGTTGAAAAGGAAAAACAAAGCTGGGGGCATCACAATGCCAGATTTCAAGCTGTACTACAAAGCTGTGATCACAAAGACAGCATGGTACTGGCACAAAAGCAGACACATAGACCAATGGAACAGAATAGAGAACCCAGAAATGGGCCCTCGACTCTGGGCAACTGATTTTTGACAAAGCAGGAAACAACATCCAGTGGAAAAAAGACAGTCTCTTCAATACATGGTGCTGGGGAAATTGGACAGCTACTTGCATAAGAATGAAACGTGACCACTCCCTAACACCATACACAAAGATAAACTCTAAATGGATGAAAGACCTCAATGTGAGACAGAAATCCATCAAAATCCGAGAGAAGAGCATAGGCAGCAACCTCTATGACATCAGCCACAGCAACCTTTTTTATGACACATCTCCAAAGGCAAGAGAGACAAAAGATAAAATGAACTTGTGGGATTTCATCATATAAAAACTGTTGCACAGCCAAGGAAACAGAAAAACAAAGAGGCAGCCCACGGAATGGGAGAATACATTTGCAAATGATACTACAGAGAAAAGACAGGTATCCAAGATCTACAAAGAAGTTCTCAAACTCAATACAGGAGAAACAAATAAACATCATAAAATGGGCAGAAGATATGAACTGACACTTTTCCAGTGAAGACATAGAAATGGCTAACAGACACTTTAAAAAATGTTCAAAATCATTAGCCATCAGGGAAATTCATATCAAAATCACACGGAGATACCAACTTAAGCCAGTTAGAATGGCAAAAATTGACAAGGCAAGAAACAATTGTTAGAGAGGATGTGGAGAAAGGGGATCCCTCCTACATTGTTGGTGGGAATGCAAGTTGTTACAGCCACTTTGAAAAAGTTTGGAGGTCCCTTAAAAGATTAAAAATAGAGCTACCCTGTGTCCAGCCATTGCACTACTGGGTATTTAAACCAAAGATACAGACGTAGTGAGGAGAAGGGCCATATGCACCCCAATGTTCATAGCAGGGCTGTTCACAATAGCTATATCGTGGAAGGAGCCAAGATGCCCTTCAACAGATGACTGGATTAAGAAGTTGTGGTCCAGGCAGGAGGGGTTAAGATGTCGGAGGAGTAGGGGACTCCTTTTTCAGCCGGTCCCGAGTCGAGCTGGATAGGTAACAGACCAGCCTAAATAACCACAGAATCAGCCTGAGATGCAGGAAGATACATCTGGATCTCTACAAATGAACATCTCCAGCGCTGAGTATTGAGGTACCAAGAGGGGAGCTGTAAACCGTGCACAGATATCGGAAGATAAACGGAAGGGGGAGGGAGCCGCCGCGTTCGGGCGCCGGGAAGCGGCAGCCACCTGCACGGGGGAGCGGGCGGACTCACGGAGGGCACCCGTGAGAGAGTGGACTGAGACCGGTGAACCGTGAACGCGCTCCACCAGGCATCTCCCGGAACACCGGAATCCCGGTGTGCTCACGGGATCCAGACTGAGACGGGGAGCTCCCGGAGCGCGCGGGGGCGGCTGGCGGGCCACCTGCACGGGGGAGCGGGCGGACTCGCGGTCGGCACCCATGAAACAGCAGACTGAGACCCTGAACCGGGTGCGCGCCCCACCAGGCTTCTCACGAAACTCCGGAATCCTGGGTGCTCACCGGGCATAGACTGAGACCAGGAGACCCGGGAGCGCCAAGGGCGGCCGGTGGCTGGCGGCATTAGAAACACAAAGGACAGAGACGCGCCGGCCCTGGAAGTGAGGGCAGGGACACCGGGTTGGTGCGCACATCCCGGGACGCTGCAGGGTTGAGCAGCACCAACAGTAACAGAGTTAAAGTGGCCAGAACATCAGTGGAGAACGGGCTGCAATCCCTCTGTTCTGTGACAATGCAGCCTCTGCTGCCCAGACTCTCAGAAGAGGCATAGCTGACCGCCAGGGAAAGCTGCCAGAGAACAAAAGCCTGGAAATACCAGCTCAGAGAGTGCCCATCCCCATCCCCCCTCTAACCAAACAGGGTTGCCTGAGTATGGGCGTGGCAGGCCCCTCCCCCAGAACACAGAAGGCAGGCTGAAAAATCAAGAAGCCCACAACCCCAGGCGCCTGGGTGGCGCAATCATTGAGCGCCTGTCTCCGGCTTAGGGCGTGATCCCAGCGTTCCGGAAAGGAGTCCCTCATCGGGCTCTTCTGCTGGGAGCCTGCTTCTTCCTCTCTCACTCCCCTGCTTCTGTTCCGTTCTTGCTGACTGTCTGTCTCCCTCTCTCAAATAAGTAAATAAATAAAATCTTTAAAGAAGAAGCCCACATCTCTAAGATCCCTATAAATAAGGGGCATGGCCTGGGACCCAGTCAATAATTTGGGCTCTGGACAACCCCGCAACCTCTCCTCATCAGAATGACAAGAAGGAGAAGCCCCCCCCAGCAAAGAAAAGACAGTGAGTCTGTGGCCTCTGCCACAGAAGTAACGGATACGGATGTAACCAAAGTATCAGAAATGGAATTCAGAGTAACAATGGTCAAGATGATGAGTAGACTTGAAAAAAGTATTAAGGAAAATGTTACTGAGAATATAGAATCCCTAAGGGCGGAAATGAGAGCGAATTTGACAGAAATTAAAAATTCTATGAGCCAAATGCAGGCAAAACTAGAGGCTCTGACGGCCAGGGTCACCAAAGCAGAGGAAAGGGTTAGTGAATTGGAGGATGGGTTAATAGAGGAAAAAATGAAAATAGAAGATGGTCTTAAAAAAATCCACGCCCACGAATGTTGGCTACGGGAGATTACTGACTCAACGAAACGATCCAATGTTAGAATCATCGGCATCCCCGAGGGGGTGGAGAAAAACAGAGGTCTAGAAGAGATATTTGAACAAATTGTAGCTGAAAACTTCCCTAATCTAGCAAGGGAAACAAACATTCGTGTCCAAGAGGCAGAGAGGACCCCTCCCAAGCTCAACCACGACAAACCTACGCCACTTCACGTCATAGTGCATTTCGCAAATATTAGATCCAAGGATACAGTATTGAAAGCGGCCAGGGCAAAGAAATTTCTCACGTACCAAGGCAAAGGCATCAGAATTACGTCAGACCTGTCTACACAGACCTGGAATGAGAGAAAGGGTTGGGGGAGCATTTTTAAAGCTCTTTCAGAGAAAAATATGCAGCCAAGGATCCTTTATCCAGCAAGGCTGTCATTCAGAATTGATGGAGAAATAAAGACATTTCAGAATCGACAGTCACTAACCAATTTCGTAACCACGAAACCAGCCCTACAGGAGATATTACGGGGGGTTCTATAAAAGTAAAAAGGCCCCAAGAGTGATACAAAACAGAAAGTCACAGCCAATACAAACAAAGACTTTACTGACAACATGGCAGCATTAAAAGCATATCTCTCAGTACTCAGTCTTAATATTAATGGTTTAAATTTTTCCTTAAAACGCCACAGGGTTGCAGATTGGATAAAAAGAAATGACCCATCCATTTGCTGTCTACAAGAGACTCATTTCGAACCCAAAGATGCATTCAGACTGAGAGTAAGGGGATGGCGTACCATCTTTCTCACAAATGGACCTCAAAAGAAAGTTGGGGTAGCAATTCTCATATCAGATAAACTGGATTTTAAACTACAGACTATAGTTAGAGACGCAGAAGGGCACTATATTATTCTTAAAGGAAGTATTCAACAAGTGGATATGACAATTATAAATATATATGCCCCCAACAGGGGAGCAGCAAGATACACAAGCCAACTCTTAACCAGAATAAAGAGACATATAAATAAAATACATTAATAGTAGGGGACCTCAACACTCCACTATCAGAAATAGAACACCCTGGGAAAAACAAAGCAAAGAATCAAAGGCTTTGCATACCATACTCGACGAGTTGGACCTCTTAGATATATAGAGAACACTACACCCCAGAACCAAAGAATACTCATTCTATTCTAATGCCCATGGAACATTCTCAAGAATAGACCATGTTCTGGGACACAAAACAGGCCTCAACCGATACCAAAAGATTGAAATTATCCCGTGCATATTCTCAGACCACAACGCTCTGAAATTGGAACTCAACCACAAGGAAAAATTTGGAAGAAACTCAAACACTTGGAGACTAAGAACCATCCTGCTCAGGAATGACTCGATAAACCAGGAAATCAAAAATCAAATTAAACAATTTATGGAGACCAATGAGAATGAAAATACAACAGTCCAAAACCTATGGGATACTACAAAGGCAGTCCTAAGGGGGAAATACATAGCCATCCAAGTCTCACTCAAAAGAATAGAAAAATCTAAAATGCAGTTTTTATATTCTCACCTCAAGAAGCTGGAACAGCAACAGAGGGACAGGCCTAATCCACGCACGAGGAAGCAGTTGACCAAAATTAGAGCTGAAATCAATCAAGCAGAAACCAGAAGTACAGTAGAGCAGATCAACAGGACTAGAAGCTTTGAGAGAATCAATAAAATTGACAGACCACTGGCAAGACTTATCCAAAAGAAAAGAGAAAGGACCCAGATTATTAAAATTATGAATGAAAAAGGAGAGGTCACGACGAACACCATTGAAATTGGAAGGATTATTAGAAATTTTTATGAACAGCTATATGCCAATAAACTAAGCAATCCGGAAGAGATGGAATCCTTCCTGGAAACCTATAAACTACCAAGATTGAAAGAGGAAGAAATTGATTTCTTAAACAGGCCAATTAATGATGAAGAAATTGAGTCAGTGATAAACAACCTTCCAAATAACAAAACTCCAGGCCCGGACGGTTTTCCTGGGGAATTCTACCAAACTTTCAAAGAAGAAATAATACCTACTCTCCTAAAGCTATTTCAAAAAATAGAAACAGAAGGAAAGCTACCAAACTCATTCTATGAGGCCAATATTACCTTGATCCCCAAACCAGGCAAAGACCCCCTCAAAAAGGAGAATTACAGACCGATTTCCCTAATGAATATGGACACCAAAATCCTCAACAAGATACTTGCTAATAGAATCCAACAGTTCATTAAAAGGATATCCACCACGATCAAGTGGGATTCATCCCTGGGATGCAAGCGTGGTTCAATATTCGCAAATCAATCAGCGTGATTGATCGATATGGTGTATCAGCGTGATACATCATATCAACAAGAAAAGACTCAGGAACCATATGATCCTCTCAATCGATGCCGAAAAAGCATTTGACAAAATACAGCATCCTTTCCTGATTAAAACCCTTCAGAGTGTAGGAATAGAAGGTACATTTCTCAATCTCATAAAAGCCATCTATGAAAAGCCTACTGCAAATATTATTCTCAATGGGGAAAAGTTGGAAGCCTTTCCCTTAAGATCAGGAACACGACAAGGATGCCCACTCTCGCCACTATTATTCAACATAGTACTAGAAGTCCTTGCAACAGCAATCAGACGACAAAAAGGGATCAAAGGTATTCAAATCGGCAAAGAAGAAGTCAAAATGTCTCTCTTCGCAGATGACATGATACTCTATATGGAAAACCCAAAAGAAGCCACTCCCAAACTATTAGAAGTTATAGAGCAATTCAGTAACGTGGCGGGATACAAAATCAATGCTCAGAAATCAGTTGCATTTCTGTACACGAATAACGAGAACGAAGAAAGAGAAATTAGGCAATCCATCCCATTTACAATAGCACCAAAAACCATACGTTACCTTGGATTTAACTTAACCAGAGACATAAAGGACCTTTATTCTAGAAACTATAAATCATTCTTAAAACACATTGAGGAAGACATAAAAAGATGGAAAGATATTCCATGCTCATGGATCGGAAGAATTAACATAGTTAAAATGTCCATGCTACCCAGAGCAATCTACACTTCCAATGCTATCCCGATCAAAATACCGATGACATTTTTCAAAGAACTGGAACAAATAGTCCTTAAATTTGTATGGAACCAGAAAAGACCCCGAGTCTCCAAGGAACTGTTGAAAAGGAAAAACAAAGCTGGGGGCATCACAATGCCGGATTTTGAGCTGTACTACAAAGCTGTGATCACAAAGACAGCATGGTACTGGCACAAAAACAGACACATAGACCAATGGAACAGAATAGAGAGCCCAGAAATGGACCCTCAGCTCTTTGGGCAACTAATATTTGATAATGCAGGAAAAAACATCCGGTGGGAAAAAGACAGTCTCTTCAATAAATGGTGCTGGGAAAATTGGACAGCCACATGCAAAAGAATGAAACTTGACCACTCTCTCACACCATACACAAAAATAAACTCCAAATGGATGAAAGACCTCGATGTGAGACAGGAATCCATCAAAATTCTAGAGGAGAACATAGGCAGCAACCTCTACGACATCGGCCAAAGCAACCTTTTTCATGATACATCCCCAAAGGCAAGAGAAACAAAAGATACAATGAATTTATGGGACTTCATCAAGATTAAAAGTTTCTGCACAGCCAAGGAAACAGTCAGAAAAACTAAGAGGCAGCCCACGGAATGGGAGAAGATATTTGCGAATGACACTACAGATAAAGGACTGGTATCCAAGATCTACAAAGAACTTCTCCAACTCAATACACGAGAAACAAATAAATCAAAAAATGGGCAGAAGATATGAACAGACACTTTTTCAATGAAGACATAGAAATGGCTAACAGACACATGAAAAAATGTTCAAAATCATTAGCCATCAAGGAAATTCAAATCAAAACTTCACTGAGATACCACCTTACGCCAGTTAGAATGGCAAAAACAGACAAGGCAAGAAACAACAATTGTTGGAGAGGATGTGGAGAAAGGGGATCCCTCCTACATTGTTGGTGGGAATGCAAGTTGGTACAGCCACTCTGGAAAACAGTGTGCAGGTCCCTTAAAAAGTTAAAAATTAAGCTTCCCTATGATCCAGCCATTGCACTACTGGGTGTTTACCCCAAAGATACAGACGTAGTGAAGAGAAGGGCCATATGCACCCCAATGTTCATAGCAGCAATGTCCACAATAGCTAAATCGTGGAAGGAGCCGAGATGCCCTGCAACAGATGACTGGATTAAGAAGTTGTGGTCCATATATACAATGGAATATTACTCAGCTATCAGAAAGAACGAGTTCTCAACATTTGCTACAACATGGATGGCACTGGAGGAGATAATGCTAAGTGAAATAAGTCAAGCAGAGAAAGACAACTATCATATGATTTCTCTCATCTATGGAACATAAGAACTAGAATGATCAGTAGGGAAAGAAAGGGATAAAGAAAGGGGGGGTAATCAGAAGTGGGAATGAAACATGAGAGACTATGGACTATGAGAAACAAACTGAGGACTTCAGAGGGGAGGGTGTGGGGGAATGGGATAGGCCGGTGATGGGTAGTAAGGAGGGCACATATTGCATGGTGCACTGGGTGTTATACACAACTAATGAATCATCAAGACTTACATCGAAAAGCGGGGATGTACTGTATGGTGACTAACATAATAAAAAATCATTATAAAAAAAAAGTGTCTACGAATGCATAGGGAAAGGGACACCTACTTTACTCAAGGAGAGAACACTCTATGTGAAAGCATCTTGCACCTCACATCTGGTGTCATGAAGTGGGAGCATTGTGCCAAACGGTGTCTGCAAGCATCAAGATAATGCCCTTCATTTAACGACGTAAGAACACTACACAGAAAGCATCTCTCAACTCACATCAGTCATGAGGAGGAAAGCCCTTCGAAAAGGTTGTGTGAAAACGAAAGGAAAGTGCCATCAGTCAATTCAGCGAACCATGTTTTTGTAGAGACAAGGCAACGTTGATCAGTGAAAACACCAGGGTTTACCAATACGTGTGTTGAACCTTAAGGAAACAGCCATAGATGTAATCTCAGGAAGAAGAGGGTATGGAAAGGGTTTTCCAAGTCCCATAAACTCTCATGATGATGGAAGCATGTGTCTGATTGGGAATAAAAGCATAAGGAAAGGGACGTGAACCAATCTTAGGAAAGAACATTGTACCAAAGCCATCTTTGAAGTCACGTCTTCGGTGGTGAAGATGAAACCATTTGTACAGGTGCCTAAGAAAACATAAGGAAAGTACCATATACTGAATCAATGAAGGAACACCGTAGAGAAACCATCTGGCATCTCACAGTCCTCTGTCATGAAAACGGAAGCATGTGCAAAAGTGTGTAAGAAAGAGACACATAATGCTCCTGGAGCATTCACCGGCCGCTGGTGGCTGGCGGTGTTAGAAACACAAAGCACAGAGACACACTGGCCCTGTAGGTGAGAGCTGGGATGCCAGGTGTGGGGCTCACATCCCAGACAGTGCAGGGTTGAGCAGCACCAACAGAAACAGAGTTAAAGTGGCCAGAACATCAGTGGAGAACTGTCCACAATCCCTCTGAGACAGAGGATGAAATTTGGCCACTGCTGCTCTGGCTCTCAGAAGAGGCACAGCAAAACACCAGGGAAAGCCGCCAGAGAACAAAAGCCTGGAAATACCGAATCACTCTGTGCCCATCCCCATCCCCCCTTGCAGGGGACACGGAGACTATACCCAAACAGGGTTAACCTTAATATCGGCTTGGCAGGCCCCTCCCCCAGAAGGCAGGCTGGAAAATCAAGAAGCCCACATCCCTAAGATCCCCATAAAACAAGGGCTCATGGCCTGGGTCCCAGTCAATAATTGGGCTCTGGACAAACCCACAACTTCTCATTAGAATGTCTAGAAGGAGAAATCCGCCCCAGCAAAGAAAAGAAAATGAGTCTGTGGCTTCTGCCACAGAACTAATGGATATGGACATAACCAAATTATCAGAAATGGAATTCAGAGTAACAAAGGTGAAGATGGTGTGTAGACTTGAAAAAGTATTAACGAAAATATTGATGAGAATATAGAATCTCTAAGGGCAGAAATGAGACCAAATCTGGCAGAAATTAAAGTAAAAAAATAACAAATAACGTACAGTATCTTTGCTCAGTGTAGAATCCCTATCGTAAGTGGTTGTGGCAACGTAAAGAACATGACATAAACTAATCTGTAAGAAACAACAGTGTACAAGAACAAATTAGCCCTAACACCATCATTCGTGAACATGGAAGCATTAACGAAAATGGTCGTGGAAGCCTACGAAAGTGCAAAACACGTATCTCTGAAAGACAACACTATACAAGGAAAGACCAATGAACACCATCTTTCATGATTATGGAAGCATGAATGAAAAGGTTCTGGAATTACCAAGACTTTGCCCCATCCTTTAGGTAATAAACCACCGTGTAGAGGAAAACACCTTCAACTCATATCAACCTCCTCAATAGTGATCCCAACTCAACACTGGGCGTGTTGGCCTAGGGAAATGTCCACATACTTAGAGATAAGAAACAACGGTGTCAGGATAATTCCCTTCAAGTCACATCAGACTTCCTGAAGATGGAAGAAGGAATCAAAGTGGTTATGGTACCGTTAGGAAAGGCCTTCGAACATAAAGCTGAGAAAAAACAGTGTACAGGAACCCTCTTACAACATACAGTATCTTTGGTTAATGTGGAATCTCTATCGGAAGTGGTTGTGGCATCGTAAAGAAAATCCTTAAGATTTTTTATATGAAACAACAGTGTACAGGAACCCGCTTAGCCCTAACATCATCCTTCGTGAATATGGAAGCAGTAACCAAATTGGACGTGGAAGCCTGACTAAAGTGCCAAACACTTATCTCTGAGACACAACACTATACAAGGAAAGACCAATGAACATAATCCTTCACAAGTAAGGAAGAATTAATGAAAAGGTTCTGGAATCTCGGGGACTCTGCCCAATCCTTATTGCTAATGAACCACTGTGTACAGGAAGACACCTTCAACTCACATCAGCCTCCTCAACACTGATCCCGATTCAATTTTGGCTCTGTAGGCCTAGGTAAAGGTCCACATACTTATAGCTAAGAAACAACGGTGTCAGGATAATGCCCTTCAAGTTACATCAGCCTTCCTGAAGATGGAAGCAGGAATCTAGGTGGTTATAGTACCATTAGGAAAAGCCTACTGAAATATACCTGAGAAACCACAGTGCACAGGAAATATATTACAACGTACAATTTTTTGTAAGTGGTTCTGGCAACATAACTACAATGCCAAAAATTTATCTGTAAGAAACAACAGTGTACGGGAACCCACTTAGCCCTGACATCATTAATAATGAGTATGGAAGCATTCACCAACATGGTTGTGGAGCCTTAGGAAAGTGCCAAAAACTTATCTCTGAGACACAACAGTATACAAGGAAAGACCAATGATTTCTCAACATTTGCTGCAACATGGACGGTACTGGAGGAGGTAATGCTAAGTGAAATAAGTCAAGCAGAGAAAGACAATTATCATATTTTTTCTCTCAATTATGGAACATAAGAACTAGGAAGATCGGTAAGAGAAGAAAGGGATAAAAAGGGGGGGTAATGAGAAGGGGGAATAAAGCATGGCAGATAATGGACTCTGAGATAGAAACTGATTGTTTCAGAGGGGTGAGGGGTGAGGGAATGGGAGAGGCTGGTGATGGGCATTAAGGACGGTACGTATTGTATGGTGCACTGGGTGTTATACGCAACTAATGAATCATTGAAATTTACATCAAAAACAAGGGATATACTGTATGGTGACTGACATAAAATAATAAAAAAAACACTAAAAAAAAGAAAATAGGGGGTTATGAATCACCAAAGGCACGCATACATATATCTAAGAAACAACAGTGTACAGGAAAGAACCCCTTACAATGGATATCAGCATTCACGCATATGGAAATATGATCCAAGGTGGAGGTGGAATTAGAGGGAAAGGACCACATACATATCCCAAGACAATACCACTTTAGAGAATAGCATTAACAATTAACATCATCTTTCACGAATATGGAAACATTAATGAAAAGTTTTTATTTTTTATTTTTATTTTTTAAAGATTTTATTTATTTATTTGACAGAGATAGAGACAACCAGTGAGAGAGGGAACACAAGTAGGGGGAGTGGGAGAGGAAGAAGCAGGCTCATAGCAGAGGAGCCTGATGTGGGGCTCGATCCCATAACGCCAGGATCACGCCCAGAGCCGAAGGCAGACACTTAACCGCTGTGCTACCCAGGCGCCCCTAATGAAAAGTTTGTAAATCTTGAGGACCGTGCCCCAACCTTATTGGTAATATACCACCGTATACAGGAAAACACCTTCAACTAATATCAGCCTCCTCAACACTGATCCCTATTCAAGATTGGGTGTGTACGCCTAGGGAAAGGTCCACATAATTATAGCTAAGAAACAACAGTGTCAGGATAATGCCTTTCAAGTCACATCAGCCTTCCTAAAGACGGAAGCATCGGTCAAGGTCGCTAGGGTACCCTCTGGTAAGGCCTATGAACATAAAGCTGAGAAACAACAGTGTACAGGAGCCATCTTACAACGTACAATATCTTTGGTTAATGTGGCATCCTTATCGTAAATGGTTGTGGCAATGTAATGAAAAGGCCATAAACTTATCTGTAAGAAACAACAGTGTACGGGAACCCACTTAGCCCTAATATCAAAATTCATGAATATGGAAGCATTAACCAAAATGGTTGTGGAAGCCTGACAAGAGTGCCAAAAACTTATCTCTGAGACGCAACACTATACAAGGAAAGACCAATGAACATCATCTTTCAAGAGTAAGGAAGATTTTACCATAGTGGTCTTGAAACATGAAATTTGTGCCCCATTCTTGTACGTAATAGACAGCAGTGTCTTTGAACCGTCCTCCAATTAAAGCAACCTCCTGCATAGGGATCCCTTCGCAAAATTGTGTTGCAGTCCTAGGGAAATTACCACACCCTTCTCTCTAGGAAACAACAGTGTCAGGATAATGTCTACCAATAATATCACTGATTAGAAATAGGGAAGCATGACTCAAAGTGGTTGTCGAAGCTTTAGGAAAGGTCTAAGTACATATCTGTAAGAAACAACAGTGTATAGGGACTGCCCTCAGCTAAAATCACCCTCATGATTATACAATCCTTCAGAAAATAGGGGGTGTATGAATCACCAAACCGCATACATATATCTAAGAAAAAACCGTGTCGAGGATAGAACCCCTTACAATGAACATCACCATTCACGAATATGGAAACATGAACCAAGGAGGAGGTAGAATCAGAAGAAAAGGACCACATACCTATCCCTTGACAATACCACTTTACAGAATAGCATTAACAATTAACAGCATCTTTCATGAATATGGAAGCATTAATGAATAGTTTCTTGAATCTTGAGGACTATTCCCCATCCTTATTGGTAATGAACCACCGTGTACAGGAGAACACCTTCAACTAACATCAGCCTAATCAATACTGATGCCTATTCAACATTGTGTGTGTAGGCCTAGGGAAATTTTCCCATACTTATAGCTAAGAAACAATGGTGTGAGGATAATGCCCTTCAAATCACATCAGCCTTCTGAAGATGGAAGCATGAATCAAGGTGGTTATGTAAGTCCTCCGAACATATAACTGAGAAACAACAGTGTACAGGAACCATCTTACAACATACAATATCTTTGGTTAATGTGGACTCCCTATCGTAAGTGATTGCAGCAACCTAACCAAAGTGCCATAAACTTATAGGTAAGAAAGAACATTGTACAGGAACCCACTTACCCATAATATCATCATTCATGAATATGGAAGCATTCATCAAATTGGTCATGGACGCCTGATGAAAATGAAAAACACTTATCTCTGAGACACAACACTATACAAGGAGAGACACAACACTATACAAGGAAAGACACAACACTATACATGGCTGCCATTTGGGACTCCAGAAAGCACTCTGAGACGGAGAAACCTCAGGGAACACCTGACCCAAGCCCAGACGAAACCAATTCCAGCAGATTCCTGGCCCCTAAACACTGTGCCGACAGTCTCCCCAACCCACTCTCCTCAGCCCTGATAGGGTCGCAGAGCCAGCCGATTGAGATTTCCATCCTCCTAGGGCCTGACATTAACATTAGGTTGGGTTCTCAGGGCTTCACTCCTAGAGACACAGCACAAAGATATAGGTATTGGGGAAGCCTGAGCCCGATTGGGGCCAAAGCATGCCACACAGAAAGAAAGAGTGCCATCTGGGACTCTAGAGGCTATTAGGAGCAGGAGAAATCTGCATATCCCACACAGTCAATCCCGTCCAGCTCCCGCATTCAGGAGACCCTTGGATGAAAACCCTGAGCCTTCCTTTCTCCACAACCCACCTACTCAAATCAGGACACGGCAATGCTGAGTTCAAAACCAAGATATGGTCTTTCCCATGCTCCTGAGCCCTAAGCCAAATGCTCCGTTGGGTTCCCAGAGACCATTCCAGGAGCCAAGCACCAAACACACAGGGACTGGGGAAACCTGAGCCACATTGGTGAATCAGCATGCCACAGAGAGGGAAACCGTACCATTTGGACCTGCAGAGGAAGAGAAATAAGAATGCCTACCTGATCCAATCCCAGCGAGACACCACTTCCACAGACCCCCTGTGGGCAACTCCTGTGTCTGACATTCAACCCAAAGCACACCCTCCTCTTAGGCCCCTGGAATCTCACATCGGATGGCTCATCTGAACAGCCATACACCTAGACCCGTGCCCTTACTACACGTTGAGTAGTGTGAGGTCCATTCCGAGACATCTAGATCCAAGGACCAGGGAATGGGGACTGCTGAGCAATGTCAGGACACAAAGCCTGCCACACAGAAGGAAAGGTTGTCATCTGGGACTCCAGAAAGCACTCTGAGAAGGAGAAACCTCAGGGAACACCTGACCAAAGCAAAGAGAAAATCACTTCCAGTGGATTCCTGACCCCTAAACACTGTGCCGACAGTCTCTCCAGCCCACTCTCCTGAGCCTCAACAGGGTGGCAGAGCCAGTCGATTGGGCTTTGCAGCCTCCTAGGGCGTGACACTCACCATAGCTTGGGTACTCAGGGGTCCATTCCTAGAGAGATGGCACAAAGATAGGGATTTGGGAAACCTGAGCCCTCTCTGAGGCCTCAGCATGCCACACAGAAAGAAAACGTACCATCTGGGATGCAGAGGTATTCGGGGGCTGAAAAATCTGCATATCCCACTGAATCAATTCTAGCTGGCTCCCGCATTCAGGGTCCCCTTGGACCAAAACCCTGAGCCTTCCCTTCTCCACAACCCACCTACTCAAATCAGGACACAGCAATGGTGAGCTCAAAACCAGGAGATGGTCCCTCCCAGGCTCCTGAGCCCTAAGCCAAATGTTCCGTTGGCTTCCAAGAGGTCTTTCCAGGAGGCAAACACACAGCGACTGGGGAAACCTGAGTCATACCTGCAAATCAGCATGCCATGCAGATGGAAACTGTGCCATTTGGACCCGCAGAAGGAATGCAGAGCAGAAGTTATGAATTCCCAGCTGTTCCAAACCCAATGAACCCCACATTCAAAGCCCCCCTGCCTGCAACTGCTGTGTTTCAGATGCAACCCAAATCACGCCCTACTCTTGGCCCCTGGAAGGTCGCATCTGCTGGCTGATCTTTAGGGCCATGCCCCTAGACCCACGCCTTAATTCTAGTTTGGGGTCTGTTAGGTTTATTCCCATACGCCTGACTCCAAAGCACAGGGATCAGGTACCACTGAGCAATGTTAGGCAGTAGCCTGCCACACAGAACTAAAATATGCCATTTGGGACTCCAGAAAGTTTTGCGAGAAGAAACCTAAGTGAACACCTGACCTAAGCCCAGCGAATCTCCACTTTCAGCGGAACTCTAGGCCCTCATCCGTGACACTGGCACTCTCCTCAGCCCCCAGGTCAGTTTGTTTAGAGCCGGTCAATCGGGCTTTCCATCCTCCCCTCCATGACAGTAATCATAGGTTGGATTCTGAGTAGTCCACTCCCAGAGGTCTGCCTCCAAAGATACGGAGATGAAGAAGCCTGAGTCATACCTAAGGCCTCAGTATGCCACCCAAAGCGAAACCGTTTTATTTGGGACTCCAGAAAGGAGGTCGAGGGGGAGAAATCCTAATTACTTCTGTACTTGATTCCCTCGATCCCCTGCATTCACTGGCTCATGGGCACAAACCCACTGCTTCACACTCACCCCAACCCATGCCATCAATCCCCGCCCCCACCGTGGAAATTCTGGACACATCCACCCTATTGGAACTCTCATTCTCCTATGCCTTACCCCTAACCCTAGATTTGGTGTGAGAGGTCCATTCTGAAAAGGCTGGAGTGGGAGACATGGATCCTGAGGGCGGACCTGTGGCCCCCCTCCAAGGCCGGGCATCATCCTTGCCTCACAGGGGATCCATGAAAGTGTTCTATCAGATGACTGATGGGGCTCCCTCCTGAAGAACTCAGACACAGAAAGACAATTACAGATGCTCACATGTACATACAACATGGGGAAAGAAATTACTGAACGCATAGATACGGAGAATAGATTTGTGGGTGCCTGATTCAGAGGAGGATGGGAAGGGTGAAGGTGGTCAAAGATACAGGTTTGTGTGTTAAAATCCAACAGCCATGGAATGTTCTGTGCAGCATGGAGACTAAAGTGAACCCCACAGGATGGGGTACAGGTTCCCCAGCTCTTTGAAAGTACAGTACTCCTAGGAAACCTTTCAGAGCAGAAAGGGTGTAAAGAAGGAATGACCATTAATTAATATGGAAAAATTAGTGACCATGCTCAGACTCCTAAATTTACTTATTGTTGGCATTTCTCAGGACCCAGGACACAATTCCTAATGGATGCCGAAAATAAATGGAGAGAAAGCACAGCAGATGCTCACAAACAGAATTCAAAGCGCTGGTGGCTGGACACGGAGAGCGGTTTACAGGAAGGAGCTGGTTACGGTGCACGCTGCATCTGTCGTGCTGCTCCCCAAACAGATGCTGAATGCAAAGCTCACCGTTCAACTCTTTTCATAAGGAACATCCTCTTCAGGTTTCTTCCCATTAGTGAAACCAGGTGATAACGGAGATCTTTCCAAAAAGCCAAGTGTCTTCCCATGAACTTTTAAAAAATGGGGAATACTTATACTTCACCGTTGCTGAGGGAGGAGATGTGAAAGCTTCTCCTGGAAACAAACCTCAGCAGATCCACCCAGAAAGGCACCTTCCTCAGCATGCCGAACGCGGACTACCTCCTACCCCCAGATATCTTCTCCTTCCCCTCGCTCAGAACAACCCACAACAGCTGGGAGTTACCCCAGTTCCTCCTTTCTCCCATCCTCAATATCTAAGCTGTCGGCAAATTCTGTGAGCTCCATCTTCAAGACGTACCCACCGTAGGACTCACCACTCCTTTCAAGGCCGCCTGTCTGGACCACACTGGAGCCCATCTCTTGCCTGAGTTCCTGGAAAAGAGTCATCATTGACCTCCCTTGCCCAACCTCAACCCTCTGTCATCTGTTCTCAACCCTGCAGCCAGGATGACCCAGTGAAACAGGGTCCCATGGGGTCACAGCCCTGCTATGGCTTTCTGTCACACTCTGTCACCTTGATGATGCAAGTCCTAAGCTGTCGCCTGTGGTCACAGGGCCATCTTGTAGCTCATGGATGCACCTGGTATGCTCCTTCCCTGGGGCCTTTGCACATGCTTTCCATTCTGTTTAGAATGCTCTTCATGTGATATCACTGACCTTCCCTAGATCTTGACTCAAGCATCACCCTCCTAGTGAAGTACCACCTGACCCCTATGTGAATACCAAACACCACCCCCACCTTCCCTTCAGCACCCCCAGTCCTGTCTCCTCCTTTATATTTCCATAGCACTTATTATAATCTCCAGTTCATCTTGGCAGGGAAGAAACTGAGGCATCAACTGATGGCCTCATCACCTACTGCTCCCAATTTCCTGGTCCAAAGTCCAGGGGAAAAGGTGCCCCAGGACTCTTACACAGCCAGGATGCCCGGGACGAGGGGGTCCATCCACCTCCTGCACCCTGAACACCATCAGGTAAGGGAGCCATATGAGGAATTCACCTGTACACGAAACCTGAAACCAGAAACCTTCCTCGATGACAAGTGAGCACACACATTTACTCCTCTTCCCTGAGGTGCTCATCCAAGAAACCTGAGCAGAGATGCTGCCCAGAGCCCAAATATCCCTCTGGCCAAAATCCTGGGAAACAGACATCTGATCTCAGCACCCTGCCAGGCTTGGATCGGCTCAGTGAGTCCTAAGACCCAGAGACTTCTTTCCACTCCAGCTCAATCCTTCTCACAGAGAAGCAAACTCCAGCCTCACAAACATGCTCATCATTAGCTCTGGAATTCCCTGTGTTGTGTCTACACTGGCCCACACAGTGGTCCCATGCAGAACACTCCACAAATGTCCTAGGTTTACAAGCCACTTTCAAGCTGCCCTTAGAAAGGCAGAAACTGGCCCAATTAGGCAGACCAGCCAAGTGATTTGATGTGCTGCAAACTCGGACAACATCCTCCCTGAACACCAATGCTTCCGAGTCCAAGTGTCCAAACTTCACTCACTGGGCACTGAGAACCATGTAAGCATGAACACTGCTCTTTCGATTCACTGACCTCCCAGGCCTTCCAATCAGAACCAAGCTCCAGTCACCACTCTATTTTCCCTTCAGAGAGAGAGGTCAAATGATGGAATAAAACACTCCCTGTGTACAGCACACTTTTATCCACATAGAATTCCTTGGTCTTTCTCATTCGGGCAGCCCTACAAGACCCACACCAATGAGAGATACAAGTTCAATCATCACGTATATATTTGACCTTGTGTTCTTTCTTTTGATAATTTTATTTCAAAGTCAATGTCTCTCTTGCTTCTTAAAATAATAATAATTAATAATTAATAATCATGATAATGATGATGATGATATGGTCACCTAAGGATTTGGATCTCCATTGCCAGATGTCATGGCTCTTGTCCAGATAAGGATGAAGACAAAACCTCAGCCCATAAAGCAAAGCCCACAACCTCAGGGATCCCGACACGCCTCATGGGTGAAGAGTTCCGATGCTACATGGACTTGTCTGAGTCCAAACGATACAGGCAAACTCCAGCATTCATTCTGTTTTCTTCATTAATTCCCCAGCTCAAGTCGCAAGTGACTCACCGGGTCAAGCTTCCAGAGCCCTGGATGGGTCTCCAGGTAAGCACCCCCACCCCGGGGGGGGACATGAACACCAACAAAAGATTCTTTTAATATTTCACAAGACTGTTTTCCCATTCTTTAATTAAACTGGGAAATAAAAACGCACAGATAGCCCCTTCTACTAGCCGGTCCGATTCACTTCACTGGTCGATATAAGAGCAGGAAATAAAAGAGTTACGGATTTTCTGAGGACCCATCATGTCCATCACTTCAGGTTTGAAACTTCACACACATGCAAGGAAAGAAGCTCCAGCAAACATCTCGGCCTGGCAACTCTGACTGCCTGAATTGGAGTGACAGGGACAAACGATGATTCTGTGTGTGCTGGCTGAGGCTGGTGGCCCTGAAGAAGGGACTCGGCCAGCTCTCCACCTGTGCCTCAACTGTCCTCAGCCAGGAACCAGCTCACAGCCCTCACCTGTCACAACGTTCACATGGGAGACCACAGCTACCCCAGGAGCGCGCCCTGCCCATACCCTGCTGCAGAATGCACTCAGCTCTCCTCTGGGACCCGTCACCTCTACCCAGACCTGGAACCCCCATCTGCTGCAAAGCTCCAGGATTCCCCCTCCTTTCCCAAAATTACACTGGCCCAAGGCTTTCCTGAGAAAGGTAGAAGGCTACCTAATGAATGGTTCACACCTTCTTTCCCTTTCTTTCATATTTATCTCCACTTACCTTCCTACCTGTGCAAACTGTTAAGTGATATATGCATGGAACATGAACGTGTTCTGAGATCGCAATCTTTCATTGCAGCCTTCTCAGGCCTCCTTATGCAATAAAATACCATATCCCTAGAACAGGGAGTTTTAAAATTATTATTTACAGAATAATAGAGCCCAAATCACCTCGTTTTTAGTTGCTCTTCAATAGGCAGAACAGTTTCTGTGTAAAGACTTTCCACAGATATGACCTTCCATCAATTTCTTTATTTTCTTTTTTAAATTTTTTTTTATTATGTTATGTTAGTCACCATACACTACATCCTTAGTTTTTGATGTAGTGTTCCATGATTCATTGTTTGCGTACAACACCCAGGGCTCCATGCAATACGTGCCCTCCTTAATACCCATCACCGGCCTATCCCAACCCCCCACCAAACCCCTCTGAAGCCCTCAGTTTGTTTCCCAGAGTCCATAGTCTGTCGTGGTTCATTCCCCCTTCTGTTTACCCCACCCTTCATTCTTCCCTTCCTTCTCCTACTGAGCTCCCTGCTATTTCTCCTGTTCCATAAATGAGTGAATCCGTATCAAAATTGCCTTTCTCTGCTTGACTTATTTCACCTTCCAGCAATCTCATAAGGAGGAAACAGAAACTCTGTGGGATAACCTGACTCACCCAGCGTCAAGCAAGTAGTTCCAGAACTCAGCCCAGGGCTCCCGTCACCAGGCCCCTTGAAGCCACCAGCATGACTCTATCCAAAGGAATTCCCAAAGACTCTCCTTCTGACTGCACCACCAAAGAAATGACAGAGAGAATATGGCACCTCAAAATATTGAGTTGATACATCTAGTAAAGCTAGATAGTCAAGCTTAACTTTTAAACAGGAAAAGGCTGCTTTGAATAATTTTGAATTTTCCCTCGACCCTCATTGTAATTCTTGGGATGAAAAGACTAATCAGTAATGAAACATCACCTTTGACAAATGACAAGACATCATCCATATCTGTATCTGACGACAAAAAGCCATCTAACCCTAAATGGTGGCCACTCACCCATATCGTAGGCCCAACTGAATAAACACTGTTAGATGTATATCTTAAAAATACACAAAGAGTAAATCTAACCTTCCCTTTCTAATGAAAGAGTGTTTCTAGGAAACAGCTATTCAAAATACATTCATAAGCAGTCAATGAACAGAGAAAATGGGATCCCCTGCAAAGTGCTCTAAGCTCAGAAACTAAGTACCTCCTTCACCAAATTCAGAACACTGACAACTATTACTTAAGTTTTACTTCATGGCTCAACTAGAGAAAAGAGAAAAGCCCAGGAGATAGTGGGTTAATGAGAGGTGTTACCTCCAGTCCTGACGTGGATATGACATTTCTCCAAATGGACCTGCCGCTTTCTCTGAATGCTGGTGTCCTGTGTCAAGCTGCCTCACTGACTCAGATGCAGACGTTCAAAACCTCGGGACTCATGGAGCCAGAGAAGAGAAGTGCTGTTAGGTGGGGAGAAGGCGGCTCCTTGGACCTAAAACCAGCATGCCTGCTGCAGTTTCTGGGAGAAGGGGAAACACAGACTTGTCTTTTAGTAGTAATTATCTTCCAGCCCATTGCCACCATTCCCAGGGAACAGGCAGCACAATGCTGAAGTTGGGTAACGGCTCTGGGGTTTCCTAGTGCCACACATGTGCCTGAAGGAACAGGGAACACCCTGCTGAACTTGGGGAACTGCTCAAGGTCCATTACCTGCACTGTGTCGGGGGACAGGGGCACCGCACTGAAGTTGGGGACCGTGCGGTCCTTACTCTCGCTCTTGCTGGGGAACAAGTGAAACCCTGGAATGTCTGCGACCAATACCACAAAAGCCCTGCTGAGCAAGTGCCCTGGAGTCCATGGGTTTGCTATGTAAGGCCAGTTGACAGAGAGTAGGCAGAAGAGACTATCAAGGGAAAAAGAAAACTCAACTGAGTCTCCAAATGAACTCCCTCCACATACCCTTCCAGAACCCCACCTCTCGCCCGGGGTGCCCCTACTCCCAGACCATGCCCCACACAGGCACACAGCATGCATTCACTCAGCCAGGAACACCACACGTTGAATCTCTCAGAGCTCCCCTTCCCTGGTTCCCAGTCTGCATCCTAGGTCTGCTCTGGGTTTGCCCACAGAGACGTAGCTCCACCCCGATGGCGTGATTGGTTTGGGAGTGTGTGGTTTCCAGCCCCTTGAATGCGGGGCAACCGGCCCCATGACTCACAACTCTGGGAGTGCAAGGGGTCCAAGACCTGCCTCCTTGGCTCAATGCCCAGCGCAGGCATGACTGTGATCATGGGCAGGGCCCCAAGCACGCGCGCATGCACACACACACACACACACACACACACTGCCCCTTCCGCGGACCCCTCTAGCTGCAGAACACCCTCAGAGCCCTGCCCCTTCCCTTCTGCACCAACCCTTCCTACAGGTGTGTGCCTGGATTCTGGCTAGGTCAGCTGCTCTCAGACTGTTCCAGCTTTGGGCTTTAGGAAATGGCAATGCTTTCATGCATGTCCAAGGCAATTTTAAGCCCCAAAAGGAATGCTCCAAGCGGGAATAGCTTTGCCTTCTTGTCTCACCCATGGAGTGGATAGTGCTTCTCAGACCTTCAAAGCATCCTTCTAGGATGAGCCCATTTGTGCTGGAATCTATATACACATGCTTGGTTCTGCAGGGTAGGGGCCAGGACGAACAGCCGGCCTTCTGTGCTGTCACGGTTGTGAACCAGGAACATTTATTTTTCACTTGAAAAGAAAACATAGTGTTATTGTCAACACTAAAGGAAGGAACATTTTAAAACATTTTAGAGAGAAATGAAGAGAGTTTTATTCAAACCCAAGTCAGGTCAGATGCCTGGGAGACACAGTCTTCACAAAGAAGGGAGTGCTCCAGGGAAGGAACATTTAGGGCAGGGTTATATATTTGTTCTGTTTTGTGTTAGGTACAGTTACCCATCATGATGAGGCAGAAGATTCCAGAAAGTGACAGACTTTTCTTATCTTTTCAGTATGTACAAGTCGGTATGACTTTAATCTTACGGGGGACAGAGAGGTTCTTTTGTGTTCTCACCTTGATGTTGGCAAGGGCATTTTTTTGTTCTCTTTTTTGTTTTTGAAACAGATGGACAATATGTGCTGGGGGCAGAAATAGGGCCCATGCTTTGAGAGTTTGCCCGGTCATTTTGAGCTGGGTGAAATGATAAAGGAGGGTTTCCCTAGGAGGTCAAGATCAGGGTCCAGATCAACAAGACCAGAGGTAAGAGCGAAATGGTACCCTGTATGGAAGAACAAGGGTTTTGGAGTCAGTTTGGAGATCCCACTTAGGTTTCTGACACTAAAATCCTCTGTAATTCATATAATCTCTGAGCCCTTGTCTATCTATCTAGGAAATGGGACTCATTCTATATACACCCTAGTTGAGAAGTTTAAGAGGGAGAATGCTACACAGAGCCACTATGCAATCTCCCAAGAGCAGGTGCTCAGGAGCCATAATTACCATTGGGTCTATTTCTTTTCCAGAGAAAAGAACACGTGGTGAAACCGTTTTTTGAAAAGATGACTCACAAGATAATTTTTAAACCTTAAGGAAGGTCAAGAAGCTGCTATTGTGTCGTAATTCTCTCAGAAATCATGTTGATAGACTGGTGGGGACAATAGCACCATCATCACTAGGAGAGGGGAGCTCCCATCTCCATATGGCTATGTTGACTCCCTTAACTCAATGCCACCAAGAAGGAAAGCTGGAGGGAGGTGGTGGTGGGCCCAGGCCAAGACTGCCAGGTGTGGCTGGCACATGCAGAACTCTGATAGGAGGCTTAACTCCTGTCTACGTTAGGATAGTCAGTGTTCTTCAGAGACAAAGGGCCATTGTGTGTGAGCCCTGATGTAGAAAAGGTGGCAAATATCCACTGCGATCCCCTCTCTGACCCTTAAGATATGCAGCAAAGTTACATTGAATTTTTAAACATAGAGGGACTGCCTGGTCTTCTTTTGATGAGGACTAGGGCTCTATTCCTTGGAGGCCTAAGAATAGAATCTAGTTATTTTCAGTATTTTAAAATGTAGACATGATTCATGGTCCAACATATCATCTGTTTGGGTAAATAGTCTATGACCGCTGGAAAATAATGTATTCTGCACTTATTATCGAATGTTCCATAGACGTCAATTAGGTCACATTTGTGACCGAGTTTTGTCTGCTCTATCAAATATTAAGAAAGGCATATTAAAATTTCCAAACAAAATTTCCAAAGAAAAGGAGGAAAGCCATTAGAAAAGGTTGTGTGAACACGAAAAGAAAGTGCCATCAGTCAGTTCAGAGAACCAAGTTTGGGTAGAGAGACGGCAACATTGATCAGTGAAGAGAGCAGGGTTTCCCATTACATGTGTTGAACCTTAAGGGAACTGCCATAGATGTGAAAGAGCACCATCTAGAGACAACATTCCAAATCATATCTACGTTCATGAGGATGGATGTATGTTCCAAAAGTGTGTATGAAAACGTAAGGAACATGCTGTATGCTCAGGTAAGGACACCCTTGGGAAAAGATCTTCCAATTCACATCTTCTGTAATGAAGAAGAAGTACTTGCAGAAGTGCAAGTGAAAGCAGAAGGAGAGGTCCTATCTAAGTAGTTGTGAGAACCAACTCAGTGTTGATAGAAGGCAACATCAAACCAACATCAGGACCGATGAACACACCCAAGTTTTCCAAAAAGTGTGATGAACCTTAAGGGCAATTTTCACAAATCTCAGTCAGAACACCGAATAGACACCATTGTCCAAGTCAAGTCTTCTCTTAGGAAGGTGGCAAGTTTTTCAAAAGTGTCCATGAATGCATAAGTAAGGTGTCACCTGCTTTACGCTAGGAGAGAACACTCTATATAAAAGCATCTTGCACCTCACATCTGGTGTCATGGATTGGGAGCATTGTGCAAAATGGGGTCTGCAAGCATCAAGATAATGCCCTTTGTTTAACTACTTAAGAACACTACACAGAAAGCATCTCTCAACTCACATCTGTCATGAGGAGGAAAGCCGTTTGAAAAGGTTTTGTGAAAAGGAAAAGAAAGTGCCATTATTTAATTCAGCGAACCAAGTTTGTGCAGAGAGACAGCAACATCGATTAGTGAAGGCACCAGTGTTTCCCAGTATGTGTGTTGAACATTAATTAAACTGCCATAGACGTAACTCTCAGTAAGAAGAGGGTATGGAAAGGGTCCTCCGAATCCTAACGTCTGTCACGATGATGGATGCATGTTTCCGAGTGGGAATGAAAGCATAAGGAAAGGGCCATTAACCAGTCTTTAAGAAAGAACAATGTGGCAGGATACAAAATCAGTGCTCAGAAATCAGTTGTATTTCTATAAACAAATAATGCGACTGAAGAAAGAGAAATTAGGGAATCCATCCCATTTGCAAGAGCACCAAAAACCATATGTTACCTTTGCATTAAGTTAACCGAGACTTAAAGGATCTGTATTCTAAAACTACAAATCACTCTTGAAAGACATTGAGGAAGACAAGAAAAGATGGAATAATATTCCATGCTCATGGATCAGAAGAACTAACATAGTTAAAATGTCCATGCTATCCAGAGCAATCTACACATTCAATGCTATCCTGATCAAAATACTGATGACATTTTTCAAAGAACTGGAACAAATAGTCCTTAAATTTGTATGGAACCAGAAAAGGCCCCAAATCTCCAAGGAACTGTTGATAAGGAAAAACAAAGCTGAGGGCATCATAATGCCGGATTTCGAGCTGTACTACAAAGCTATGATCACAAAGACAGCATGTACAAGAACAGACACATAGACCAATGGAACAGAATAGAGAACCCAGAAATGGACCTTCAGCTCTTTGGGCAACTAATCTTTGATAAAGCAGGAAAAAACATCCGGTGGGAAAAAGACAGTCTCTTCAATAAATGGTGCTGGGAAAATTGGACAGCTACATGCAAAAGAATGAAACATGACCACTCACTCACATCATACACAAAAATAAACTCCAAATGGATGAAAGACCTCGAAGTGAGACAGGAATCCATCAAAATCCTAGAGGAGAACATAGGCAGCAACCTCCACGACATCGGCCAAAGTAAACTTTTTCATGACACATATCCAAAAGCAAGAGAGACAGAAGATAAAACGAATTTGTGGGGCTTCATCAAGACAAAAAGCTTCTGCACTGCCAAGGAAACAGTAAAAAAAACTAAGCACCAGCCCACGGAATGGGAGAATTTATTTGTAAATGACACTATACATAAAAGACTGGTATTCAAGATCTACAAAGAACTCCTCAAACTCAATACACAAGAAAAAAATAAGCAAATTATAATATGGGCAGAAGATGTGAACAGACACTTTTCCAATGAAGATGTACAAATGGCTAACAGACACATGAAAAAATGTTCAAAATCATTAGCCATCAGGGAAATTCAAATCAAAACCACACTGAGATAATACCTTATGCCAGTTAGAATGGCAAAAATTGACAAGGCAAGAAACAACAATTGTTGGAGAGGATGTGGAGAAAGGGGATCCCTCCCACTCTGTTGGTGGGAATGCAAGTTGGTATAGCCACTCTGGAAAACAGTGTGGAGGTCCCTTAAAAAGTTAAAAAGTGAGCTACCCTATGATCCAGCCATTGCACTACTGGGTATTTACCTCAAAGATACAGACGTGGTGAAGAGAAGGGCCATATGCACCCCAATGTTCATAGCAGCAATGTCCACAATAGCTAAATCGTGGAAGGAACCGACATGCCCTTCAAGAGATGACTGGAGTAAGAAGTTGTGGTCCATATATACAATGGCATATTACTCAGGTAACAGAAAGAACGAGTTCTCAACATTTGCTGCAACATGGACGGCACTGGAGGAGATAATGCTAAGTGAAATAAGTCAAGCAGAGAAAGACAATTATCATATGATTTCTCTCATCTATGGAACATAAGACCTCGGAAGATCGGTAGGGGAAGAAAGGGATAAAGAAAGGGGGGTAATCAGAAGGGGGAATGAAGCATGAGAGACCATGGACTCTGAGAAACAAACTGAGGGCTTCAGAGAGGATTGCGGTGGGGGATTGGGATAGACTGGTGATGGGTAGTAAGGAGGGCACGTATTGCATGGTGCCTTGGGTGTCATACGCAACTAATGAATCATCGAACTTTACATTGGAAACCCGGGATGTACTGTATGGTGACTAACACAATATTAAAAAAAAAAAACTTAAAAAAAATTGTATCAAAGCCATCTTTCAACTCACGTCTACGTGAGTGCCGGACTCACCCTGCCTCCCCACCGACATCGGGCCCGCTGGTGCGTCGCTGGTCATTCAGGGTGGGAGAACGGGCAGAGCCCTCAAGACTCCGGTGAATTTTGAAGGCCATCTGCGCCAAAACACTGGGGCCCACGCTGGAGCTTGCCAGCACCCTCACCTCGGCCCGCCCCTCTGCTCTGCGCTCTCCGCACAGCTGGCGGATCGGGCCTGCCAGCCTCTTGGGGGCTAACTCTAACCCTAGGTCGGCCCCAGAGGGGCCCCTCCAAAGGGGCCTGCTGCCACAACGCCAGGGATTGGGGACGCCCGAGCCACAGCACCGGACTCACCCTGCTGCACCGCTGGCACACGAGCCGCTAGGGGTACCGCCGTTCATTCAGGGCGGGAGAACGGGCAAGGCTCACCATGCCCACGGCGACTTTCAAAGGCCCCCGGCACCAAAACGCTGGGGCCCACGCTCCGGTTTGCCAGCGCGTTCACCTGGGCCTGTGCTCCACTTGGCGCACAGCCGGCGGTTCGGGCCTGCCAGCCTCCTGGAGGCTAACCCTGACCCTAGGTTGGCCCCCGAGAGGCCCCTCCCAAGGGGCCTGGCACCACAATGCCAGGGATTGGGGACCCCAGAGCCCCAGCGCGGGACTCACCCTGCTGCCCCTCAGCCACCCAAGCCACTAGGGGCGCCGCCGGTCATTCAGGGCGGGAGAAAGGGCAGGGCCCTCCGAGCCGCCCCCGACCTTCGAAGGCACCCGCACAAACAAGCTTGGGCTATTGCTCAGGCTCGCCAGCGCCCTCACCTCAGCCCAACACTCCGGGAGCCGCACAGCCGCGGATCAGGCCTGCTGGCCTCCTGGAGGCTAACCCTAACCCTAGGCCAGCCCCAGAGGGACCCATCCCAAGGAGCCTGGCGCTGCAACGCTGGGGATTGGGGACCCTCGAGCCTCACACCGGACTAACCCTACCGCCGTGCCACCACCCGGGCCGCTAGGTGTGCTGCCGGTCATTCAGGGCGGGAGAAGGGGCAGGGCCCTCTGAGCCCCCAGTTAACTTTGAAGGCCCCCCGCGCCAAATCGCGGGGGCCCACGCTCCCGCTCACCAGCGCCTTTACTTCAGCCCATCCCTCCGCTCGCCATCTAGCCGGCGTATCGGGCCTGCCGGCCTCCTGGGAGCTAACCCTAACCCAAGATCGGCCCAAGAGGGGCCACTCCCAAGGGGTCTGGCGCGGGAATGCTGGGGATTGTGGACCTCTGAGCCACAGCGCGGGACTCACCCTGCCGCACTGCCGCCACCCGGGCCGCTAGGGGCACTTCTGGTCATTCAGGGCGGGAGAACGGGCAGGGCCCTAGGAGCCCCCAGCGACCTTCAGAGGACCCCCGCGCCAAAACGATGGGGCCCATGCTCCCGCTAACCTGCACCCTCACTTCGGCCCGCCCTCCGCTCGCTGCACAGCTGGCGAATCGGGGCTGCCGGCCTCCTGGGGGCTAACCCTAACCCTAGGTCGGCCCCCGAGGGGCCCCTCCCAAAGAGACTGCCTCCGAACGCCGGGGATTGGGGACCCCCGAGTCGCAATGCTGGACTCACCCTTGCGCCCCGCCGACACCCGGGCCACTAGGGCACCGCCGATCATTCAGGGTGGGAGAACAGGCAGGGCCCTCCCTGCCCCGGTAACCTTCGAAGGCCCCCAGCGCCAAAAAGCTGGGGCCCACTCTCCCGCTCACCAGAGCCCTGATCTTTGACCGCGCCTCCGCTCGCTCCAGACGGCGGATCGTGCCTGCCGGCCTCCAGGGGCTAACCTTTACCCTAGGTCGGCCCCTGAGGGGCCCCTCCCAAGGGGCCTGTCGCTGCAACGCTGGGGATTGGGGACCCCCGAGCCCCAGCGCCGGACTCATCCTGCCACCCCCGCCGTCACCCGGGCCGCTAGGGGCGCTGCTGATCATTCATGGCAGGAGAACTGGCAGGGCCCTCCGAAGCCCAGCGACCTTTTAAGGCCCCCCCGCCAAACGCTTGGGCCTACGCTTCCCTCGCCAGCGCCCTCACATCGGCTTGCCCCTCCGCTCGTGGAACAGCAGAGGGATCGGGCCTGCCGGCCTCCTGGGGGCTAAGCCTGACCCTAGGTCGGCCCCCAAGGGGCCCTTCCCAAGTGGCTTGGCGCCAAACGCAGGGGATTGGGGACCCCTGAGCTGCAGCACCGGACTCACCCTGCCGCCAAGCCGACACCGGGCCTGCTGGGGCGTCGCCGGTCATTCACGGTGGGAGATCCGGCAGGGCCCTCAAGACTCCCGCGTCTTTCGAATGCCATCTGCGCCAAAACGCTGGGGCCGATGCTCACGCTCGACAGCGCCCTCAACTCGGCCCGCCTCTCCGCTCACCGCACAGCCGGCGGATTGGGACTTCCGGCCTCCTGGGGGCTAACTCTAACCCTAGGTCGGCCCCAGAGGGTTCCCTCCAAGGGGCCTGGCGCCGCAACGCTGGGGATTGGGGATCCCCGAACCATAACGCCGGACTCACCCTGCTGCCCCGCTGCCACCCGGGCCGCTAGGGGCGCCGTCAGTCATTCAGGTCAGGAGAACGGGCAGGGCCCTCCGAGCCCCCAGTGACCTTCGAAGGCCCCCAGAGCCAAAACGCTGGGGCCCACGATCCTGCTCTCCAGCGACCTGACCTCGGCCCACCCCTCCACTCGCCGCAAAGGCGGCGGATTGAGCCTGCCGCCTCCTGGAGGGTAACCCTAACCCTAGGTTTTCCCCCCGAGGGGCCCATCCTAGGGGCCTGGCGCCGCAACGCCTGGGATTGGGGATTCCGGAGCCACAGCGCCGGACTCACCATGCCGCCCCACCGCCACCTGGGCCCCTAGGGGCGCCGCCGGTCATTCAGGGCAGGAGAACGGGTAAGGCCCAACTAGGCCCTGGAGACCTTCCAAGGCCCCCCGTGCCAAAACGCTGGGTACTACGCTCCCGCTCGCCAGCGCTCTCACCTCAGCCCACCCCTCCGCTCGCTGCACAGCGGCAGATCGGGCCTGCTGGCTTCCTGGGTGCTAACACATACCCTAGGTCAGTCCCTGAGGGTCCACTCCCAAGGGGCGTGGCCCCGCAAGGCCCGGGATGGGGACCCCTGAGCCCCAGCAATGTACTCAACCTGCCGCTCCGCCACCACCCAGGCCACTTGGGGCGCCACCGGTCATTTAGGGTGGGGGAACGGGCAGGACCCTCCGAGCCCCCGGCGACGTTCGTAGGTCCCCCGCCCCAAATCGCTGAGGCCCACGCTCCCGCTCTCCAGCGCCCTCACCTCGGCCCGCCCCCCCCCTCTAGCCGCACAGCCGGCGGATCCAGCCTGCCAGGCTCCTCGGGGATAACCCTAACCCTAGGTGGGCCCCAGAGTGGCCTCTCCCAAGAGGCCTGGTGCCGCAACGCCAGGGATTGGGGACCCGCAAGCCGCAGCGCCGGGCTCACCCTGCCGCCCCGCCGCCACGCGGGCCGCTAGGGGCGCCGCCGGTCATTCAGGGCGGGATAACCGGTAGGGCCCTCCGAGCCCCGGTGAAATACGAAGGCCCCCCACGCCAAAATGTTGGATACCACGCTACCATTCGACTGCGCCCTACCACGGTCCATCCCTCCGCTCACCGCACAGCCGGCGGATCGGGTCTGCCGGCCTCCTGGGGGCTAACCTAACCTTAGGACAGTCCCCGAGGGGCCCCTCCCAAAGGGCCTGGCGCTGCAACGCTGGGGATTGGGGACCCCTGAGCCCCAGCGCCGGACTGACCCTGCCACCCCGCCGCCACCCGGGGCGCTAGGGGCGTCGCCGGTCCTTCATGGCGGGAGAACGGGCAGGGCCTTCCGAGCCCCCTGTGACCTTCGAAGGCCCCCCAAGCCAAAATGTTGGGGCCCACGCTCCCACTCGCCAGCGACCTCATCTTGGCTCACCCCTCCACTTGCCGCAGAGCCGGTGGATTGAGCCTGCCGGCCTCCTGGGGGCTAACCCTAACCCTAGGTTGGCCCCCGAGGGGCCCCTCCCAAAGGGACTGCCAAAGGGATTGGGGACCCCCGAGTCGCAACGCTGGACTCACCCTTCCACCCCGCCAACACTGGGCCGCTAGGGCACCACCGATCATTCAGGGTGGGAGAACAGGCAGGGCCCTCCCTGCCCCGGTGACCTTCGAAGGCCCCCAGCGCCAAAACGCTGGGGCCCACTCTCCCGCTCGTCAGCTCCCTGATCTTCGACCGCGCCTCCGCTCGCCACAGACGGCAGATCGTGCCTGCCAGCCTCCAGGGGCTAACTTACCTTAGGTCGGCCTCAGAAGGGCCCCTCCCAAGGGGCCTGGAGCCGCAACACCTGGCATTGCGGACCCCTGAGCCTCAGTGCCAGATTCACCCTGCTGCCCCGCCGCCACTCAGGCCGCTAGGGGCGCCTCCAGTCATTCAGGGCGGGAGGAGGGGCAGGGCCCTTCGAGCCCCCAGCGACGTTTGAAGGCCTCCCACTTCAAAACGCTTGGGCCCACACTCCCTCTCGCGAGCGCCCTCACCTTGGCCCGCCCCTCCGCTTGCTGCACAGCCGGCAGATCAGGCCTGCCGACCTCCTGGGGGCTAACCCTAACCCTAGGTCGGCCCCCGAGGCGTCCCTCCCAAGGGACCTGGCGCCACAACGCCGGGGATTGGGGACGACCGAGCCCCAGCGTCGGACTCACCCTGCAGCCCCGCCGCCACTCAGGCCGCTAGGGGTGCTGCCTTTCATTCAGGGCGGGAGAACAGGCAGGGCCCTCCGAGGCCCCGGTGATCTTCAAAGGCCCGTTGTGCCAAAACGCCAGGGCCCACGCTTTCGCTCGCCAGCGCCTTAACCTCGGCCCGCCCCTCCGTTCACGGCCTAGCCGGAGTATTGGGCCTGACGGCCTCCTGGGAGCTAACTCTAACCCTTGGTCGGTCCCCGAGGGGCCCCTCCCAAGGGGCCTGGCACCGAACTCAGGGGATTGGGGACCCCCGAGCTGCAGCGCGGGAATCACCCTGCCGCCAAGCCCACACCGGGCCCGCTGGGGCGTCGCCGGTCATTCAGGGTTGGTAAACAGGCAGGGCCCTCGAGACTCTGGCGACTTTCGAAGGTCATCCGCACCAAAACGCTGGGTCCCAAGCTCACGCTCACCAGCGCCCTCAACTCGGCCCACCCCTCCGCTCACTGCAGAGTTGGTGGATCCGGCCTACCGGCCTCCTGGGGGTAACTCTAACCCTACGTTGGCCCCAGAGGGGCCCATCTGAAGGGGCCTGCCGCTGCAACGCCGGGGATTGGGGACCCTCAAGCCTCAGCACCGGAATTACCCTGCCGCCCCGCCGCCACCCAGGCTGCTAGGGCTGCTGTCGTTCATTCAGGGTGGGAAAATGGGCAGGGCCCTCCGAGCCCTCGGTGACCTTCGATAGCAGCCGCGCTAAAACGTTGGGGCCCACGCTCCTGCTCGCCAGCGCCCTCACCTCAGCCCGCCCCTCCGCTCCCCACACAGCAGCAGATCGGGCCTGCCAGCCTCCTGGGGGCTAACCCTAACCCTAGATCGGCCCACGAGGGGCCCCTCCCAAGGGGCCTGGCGCCACAACGCCGGGGATCGGGGACCACCGAGTCGCAACGCTGGACTCACTCTTATGCCCCGCCGACACCCGGGCCCCTAGGGTGCCGCTGATCATTCAGGGCGGGAGAATGGGCAGGGCCCTCTGAGCCCTCGGCGACTTTCGATAGCAGCCTGTGCCAAAACGCTGGGGCCCACGCTCCCGCTCGCCAGCGCCCTCACCTCGGCCCGCCCATCCGCTCACCGCACAGCAGCGGATCGGGCCTGCCGGCCTTCTGGGGGCTAACCCTAACCCTAGGTCAGCCCCCGAGGAGCCCCTCCCAGAGGGCCTGCGTCACAAAGCCGGGGATTGGCGACCCCCGCGCCCCAGCACCAGACTCACCCTGCCACCCTGCTGCCACCTGGGCCGCTAGGGGTGCCGCCAGTCATTCAGGGCGGAGGAACAGGCAGGGCCCTCCGAGACCCTGGCAAACTCTGAATGCCCCTGAGTCAAAATGCTTTGGCCCATGCTCCCACTCGCCAGCGCCCTCACCTTGGCCCGCCCCTCCGCTCACTGCACAGCTGGCGGATCGGGCCTGTCAGCCTCCTGGGGGCAATCCCTAACCCTAGTTCCGCCCCCGAGGGGCCCCTCTCAAGGGGACTGGCGCTGAATGCTGGGGATTGGGGACCCCCGAGCCTCAGCACCGAACGCACCCTGCTGCCCCGCTGGCACCCGAGCCGCTAGGGGTACCGCCATTCATTCAGGGTGGGAGAATGGGCAGGGCCCTCCGAGCCACCGACGACCTTCGAAGGCCCCCCACGCCAAAACGCTGAGACTCACGCTCCCATCGCCAGCACCCTCACCTCAGCCCTTCCCACTGCTCACCGCAGAGCCGGCAGATCAGGCCTGCTGGCCTCCTGGGGTCTAACCCTAACCCTAACTCTAAACCTAAACCCTAAACCCTAACCTTAACCCTAACCCTAACCCCTAAACCTAACCCTACCCTCAACCCTACACCTTCCCCTAAACCTACCCATAACCCGTACCCTAACCCTAACCCGTACCCTAACCCTTACCCTAACCCTAAACCATACCCTAACCTGTACCCTAACCCGTATTCTAACCCTAACACATACCCTATCCTGTACCCTAACCCTAACACGTACCCTAATCCGTACCCTAACCCTAACCCAAACCCATACCCTAACACTAACCCTAAACCGTACCCTAACTCGTACCCTAACCCTAAACCCTAAACCCTGAACCTAACCCGTACCCTAACCCTAACCCGTACACTAACCTGTAGCCTAACACTACCCGTATACTAACCCTAACCCTAAACCCTAACCCTAACCAGTACCCTGCCTTAACACTAACCCGCAGCCTATCCCGTACCTTAACCCTTACCCTAACCCGTACCCTATCCCTAACCCGGACCCTAACCGATACCCTAACCCGAACCCTAACCCTAACTAGTAACTTAACCTGTACCCTAACCCATACCCTAACCCTAAACCATACCCTAAACCTAACCCGTTCCCTAAACCGTACCCTAACCCTAACCTAAACCTAACCCATATCCTAACCCATACCCTAAACCACACCCAAACCCAAACCCATACCCTATCCCTAACACAAAACGTAACCCTAACGATAACCCATACCCTAACCCTAACCCATACCCTAATCCATACCCTAACCCTAACCCGTACCCTAACCCTAATCCTAAACCGTAACCTAACCTGTACCGTAACCCTAACCCATACCCTAACCTTAACCCATATCGTAACCCTAACCTGCACCCTAAACCGTACCCTAACCCGTCCCTAAACTGTACCCTAATGCGTACCCTAACCTGTACCCTAACCCATACCCTAACCCGTACCCTAACCCATACACTAAACCCAAACCCTAAACCCTAACCCGTACCCTAAACCCTAATCCGTACCCTAACCCATAACCCCTAACCTGTAACCCCTAAAGCCAACCCTAACCCGTAACCTCACCTTACCCTAACCCTAACCCCTACCCTCACCCGAACACTAACCCTAACCCGTACACTAACCCTAACCCGTACCCTAATCCATACCCTAACCCCAGGGATTGGGTACACCTGAGCCCCACCACGGGACTCAGCCTTCCACCCCTCAGGAAACCATGCCCCTTGGGGCGCCACAGAGCATCCCGTGCAGGAGAACTAGTAGGGCCTCCCTGAGCCCCCAGCGATCCTCGGCGGCCCCCTACACCCCAACTCTGAGGCCCACGCTCATCCCGCCCCCCACCTTCCCTTCAGCCTGCCACCAAGCTCATCGCAGAGCCGGCAGATCAGTCCTGCCCGGTTCCTGGGGCCTAGTCCTGACCCTAGGTCGGCTAGGGAGGGCCCCTCCCCCAGGGCCCGGTGCCGCAGCCCCAGGGACTGGGGACACCTGAGCCCCACTGCAGGACAAAGCCTGCCACCCCGCAGGAAACCATGCCCCTTGGGAGGCTGTAGAGCATTCAGGGTGGGAGAACCGGGAGGGCCCCCAGAGCCCCCGGAGAACTTCAGCGATCCCTAAGCCCCAACCTTGATGCCCATGCTCACCCCACCCCGTACCCTCACCTCAACCCGTGGCAGAGCTCGCCACATAGCAGGCAGATCTGGCCTGCGGGGTTCCTGGGCCCCAACCCTAACCCTAGTTCATCTGTGGAGGGGCCCCTCCCCAGGAGCCTGGAGCCACAGCCGCAGGGATTCGGAACACCTGAGCCCCACCGCAGGACTCAGTCTGCCACCCTGCAGGAAACCGTGCCCCTTGGGAGGCCATAGAGCATTCAGGGCGGGAGAACCAGGAGGGCCCCCCTGAGCCCCCAGCGAACTTTGGCGGCCTCCCGCACCCCAACCCTGAGGCCCACGCTCACCCTCCCCACACCCTCACCTCAGCCCGTGTAGCTCACCATACAGCCAGCAGATAGGGCCTGCGGGGCTCCTGGGGCCTAACCCTAACCCTAGGTCAGCCGCGGGTTTGGCGGCCTCCCCAGGAGCCTTACACCGCAGCCCTGGGGAATTGGGATACCTGTGCCCCGCCTCAGGACTCAGCTTGCCAGTCCACAGGAAACCGTGCCCCTTGGGGCGCTACAGAGCATACAGGGCACGAGAACTTGGGGAGGCCCCCGGAGCCCATCCCCACCTTTGGCAACCCCCCCTGAGTCCCATGCTCACCCTCCCGCATGGCCTCATCTCAGCCCTCCACGGAGCTCGCCGCACAGCTTGCTAGATTGGCCCTGCCGGGCCCCTGGGCCCTAACCCTTACCCTAGTTTGGCCACAGAGGGGCCCCTCCCCAGGATCCTGGCGCCCAACTCCGGGGGATTGGGGACACCCAAGCCCCACCGTAGGACTCAGCCTGCAGCCCACAGGAAACTGTACCGTTTTGGGGCACAATAGAGCATTCAGGGCAAGAGAACTGGGACACCCCCTCAGAGCCCCTGCTGGTGAACCCCGACCTTTGTGAGCCCTTCCGGATCAAACCCCAAGGCTCACACTCACCCGCCCTTGTGCCCTCATCTCAGTCGGCCTGGGAGTTCTCTGAGCACTGGGCAGTTCGCACCTGCTGTCTCTTGAGGCCTAACCTAACCCTGGGTCTTCTGCTGAGGGTCCCCTCCCCATTTGCCTGCCTCCAAGGTACCAGGCATTGGGCTCACCTCTGCACGACTAGAGGACTCAGCCTGCCCCACTGCAGGAAACTGTTTGGGGCTGCAGAAAGGATTCATAGCAGGAAAATCGGAGGGCCCCCCTCAGCCCATCCCAGGGAACCCCCACTTTCAGAGATCTCCCCGGATCCAATTAGTAGCTTCACACTGACCTTTAAACTTGCTCTCCATGGAGATCTTTTGAAATTCTCCACAATTCCAACCGATTGCATCATCCAGCTTCAGTGCCTTACCCAGCTTTAGGTCTTGAGATGGATTAAAATGGGAAGTCATTTCACTGATGACGATGTACTGGTGACCAAAAGATACATGCATAAATGCTTCATATCACTTGGCTTCAGGGAAATGCAAATCTAAACCCCTATAGATGCCATATCACACGAGGCCGAATATCTAAAAATAAGAAGACATGAAACTATACATGTTGGAGAGGATGTGGAGAAACGGGAACCCTCTTACACCCCTGTGCGAATGCAGTCCGGTACAGCCACTCTGGAAAATGGTACGGAGTTTCCTCAAGACGTTATAAATAAAGCTACCCTATGTCCCAGCAATTGCACTACTGGGGATTTACCCCAAAGAGACAGAGGTAGTGAAGACGGGACACATGCACCCCAGTGTTCATAGCAGCAATATCCATAATAGACAAACTGTGGAAAGAGTGCAGATGACCATGGACAGATGAATGGATAAAGAAGATGTGGATCATATATATAATGGAATATTACTCAGCCATCAGAAAGGATGAATACTTACCATCACACCGATCTGGGTGGAGCTGGAGGGTATTATGCTGAGTGGAATAAGCCAATGAAAGAAAGACAATGATCATATGCTTTCACTCCTATGTGGAATATCAGAAACAGGGAAGAAGACCATAGGGAGGGAAAATAGAAAGGGAAGTCATCAGAGGGAGAAAACCCATGATAGACTCTTAACTATCACAACAAACTGATGATTGCTGGAGGAGAAGTTGGGGGGGGGTAACTGGGTGAGTGGCATTAAGGAGGTCACACGATACAATGAGCACTGGGTGTTCCACACGACTGGTAATTTATTGAAGACTACATCTGAAACTAATGATGTACTGTAAGTTGGCTAATTGAATTTAAATTAAAGAATAAAAGACCTCGAATAAACAATCCTAAACATTTGTATGGAACCACTAAAGATACTGAACAGCCAGTGCAATGTGGAAAAGAAAAACAAAGCTGGAGGACTCACAATTTCAGATTTCAGGTTATACTACAAAGCTGCAGTCATCCTAACAAGAGAGTACGGCACAAAAATAGACACAGCGACCAAAGGAACAGGATACAAGTTCAGACAGAAACCCACAATTATGTGGTCCATGAATCTTCCACAAGGCAAGCAATGATATCAAAAGGGAAAAGGACAGTCTCTACAACAAATGGTGTTAGGAAAACTAGACAGCTACGCACAAAAGAATGAAATTAGACTGCTTTCTTACACAATACAGACAAACACAAAACAGTTTCAAGACCTCAATATGAGACCTAAATCCACAAAAATTCTACAGGAGGGAAGACAGTAACTTCTTGACATGGACCATACCAACGTTTTTCTAGACTGTCTCCTGAGGCAAAGGAAATGAAAGCAAAAATAAACTATTGGGAATAGAGCAAAATAAAAAGTTTCCACACGGCAGAAGAACAATGAAAACATAAAAAAAATAAGACAACCTACTCAAAGGGAGAAGATGTTTGCAAAGATCATATGCAATAAAAGGATAGTGTCCAAAACATATAGAACTGATACTACTCGACCCCCAAAAAACAAATAATTCAGTTAAAAAATAGGCAGAAGACATGAACAGACATTTCTCCAAAGAAATACAAATGGCCAACAGTCCCGTGAAAAGATGTTCACCATCACCCATCATCAGGAAAATGTAAATCCAAAGGACAATGAGGTATTACCTCACACCTGTCAGAATGGCTAACATCAAAAGCACAAGAAAGAGCAGGCGTTGGGAGGATGTGGATAAAGGGGAATCCTCGCGAACTGTGGGTGGGAATGCAAACTATGGTGGCCACCGTGGAAAACAGTATGAAGGTTCCTCAAAAAATTAAATATAGAACTACCCTACGATCCAACAATCACACTACTGGTATTTGCCCAAAGACTATGAAAACAGCAACTTAAAAGGATACGTGCACCCCTATGTTTCTTGCACCATTATTTACAATATCACAATATGGAAGCAACCCAAGTGTCTGTAGAAAAATTGACAAATGAGATGATAGATGTGTGTATTCACACACACACACACACAATGGAGTATTACTAGGCTTGAAAACGAATGAAACCTTGCCATTTGCAGCCACATGGATGGAGCTAGAGAGTATTATCCTAACTGAAATCAGTCAGTCAGAGAAAGACAAATCCCACATGATGTCACTCTTATAGGGAACTTAAAAAACAAACAAAACTAAATAAATAAAAGAGAAAAAGGAGACACACCAAAATACAAACTCTTAACAAGAGAGAACAAACGGATGGTTACCAGAGAGGAGGTGGATAGAGGGATGAGTGAAATAGATGAAGCGGATTAAGAGGACACTTTTCTGGATGACCACTGAGTAATATATAGAATTACTGAATCACTCTCTTGTACACCTGAAACGAATGTAACACTGTATGTTAGCTCTACTGGAATTAAAATAAATTTTTTAAAAAGATTTTTCTTTCAGGAACCTCTTTGAAAAAGCTTTTCCTCTGCAATGTGCATAAGCCCTACTTGGGAGGATTCACTCTACAATAATTATTCACTCTATGCCTCGAATTCAGATTTCACTGAGTTCTTACTGTGGATCCCAGCCCACGGGAGCCATGGTCCTTTTCTGTCCAGGCTCAGCACCTATGCATTCAAGATTGGAAGTAGAGACACATGTCACTTCACAGTCCAGAAAGCTATTATTGTTTCTGTTTCAGTGTGAGAGAGTCACAGACTTTGGGACAGGTTTCAGAGCAGGTTTATTATGGATCCTGGATCTCTACTTCAATGTTCATTACCTGGATCCATTTGGCTAATAGGTTCCCTGTGGATGGGCTTGCTTCCAAGCACATACATGGAAGATGCAAAGGTGGGTGGGCTTGGTGCGGGACAGGAAGAAGACCAAAAACAGACAAGGGTCTGACCCCTCCCCTATTCCAGCAACTGCTATGGGAGAGGGTTCAGGAGGTAGAATCCATGCGAAACTCCAAGGTCACCAGCTGAACACAGGAGGCATAGAACAAGGGATCTGGAGATGCAGGGGTTGAAGGCTACTCTGAGCTACCTCTGGGAGGAAGGGAGGGAAGGAATGAGAAGGAGACACTGCCTGCCCCTGGCCCATGCCAGCTGCCCACCGCTCCGACACGCATCCGTCTACACAGCTGACACACAGCCTGGGCTCAGGATGGGCTGGCTCGGGTCCCTCAATCCTCAGAGGGACAGCTGGCCCCAGGGCTCAGAGACAGGCTGAGGGAGATGAGAGGGAAAGCTGCCCCACCCAGGTCATCCCCTCCTTGAGCAGACAGCCCTTCAGAACTGCTAAAAAAAAAAAAAAAACCCACTAACGGCGTTGAAAGACATGCCATGGATGAACTAAGGCATAGAGATATGTAAAATAACATTCACTTTTAAGTTCAGAGCTGTCATCTCAGGAAGTGGGGAGAGCTTCCCTGAAGAAGACTGAGGGGAGGGCAGGCCATGCTGAAAAGGGAGACATGGCTCTCCTGATTGGGGACCTGCAGCCCCCTTCCAGGGCAGGACATCATCCTCGCATCACACGAGATCCATGGAAGTGTTCCATCAGGGCCAGATGTTTGCCTCGAGAAGGCTACCCTGGCATCGGACTGCACAGGGCACCAGGGACGAGGGCCAGATGGAGGACGGACAATACCCCGGAGGCCATGGGGCAAGAGCAGAGGCACACGACCTTGAAGATGATGATGAAAAGCAGGAGGTGGCAGCATGGAGCCGGCCCGAAAGTGCCATGGGAGCAGTGCCCACAGCTACACTGACTGGGGGCCTTCTGTGCCAGGTGTGGCTGACTTCAGTGGGCTCCAGACTAGTCCTGACCACAAGTCTAGGAAGTGTGCACCACCCCCGGCCTCCTCTCCCCTTGCAGCTGCTAGGAATCACGGTCACAGACCCTGGTCAGCTTTCGTGGAAACCAAGCAGTGGCTCCCCCGCATGCTGCACCTCTGGTGGTGGTCCAGTGTGACCCTCGTGCCTGGCCAGACACTGATGTCTACCTGTCTCCACACAAATCCACAGACAGGAGGGTGTCCCTGAATTCCACAGCACCTGATGAAACAGATCCACGGAACCCAACACCCAGTGGGTCCCTCGGGACCTCACCTATGAGGTCATGGAGCTCACCATACCCTATTTCCGTCACTTCCCACAGAAAGCCTGGTTCTGATCCCCCACAATACCATACATCCTGGTTGCTGACCTGGGGTCATGCCATGAACCCACATGGCACCTTTCTTTTAGAGAAGCCTATGCCTACACCTCCTAGAAAATATTTCTAATGAAGTACAAGCCCATCAGGACTACGGTGTGAACGGTAGCACACAGCCTGCATGGTAGTAGTCAGTAATTCTAACAAGGGTTAACCCCACCCCCCGTCTCACAAAACCTTCCTCCGTCCCCACGGAACTCATGGTCTGCCCTCAGAAAACCCTCCAGGAAACAAACCTTTCATCTGAATGCTCTCTTCACCTTCTGCTACAAATCTTGTCCAACCACAATGATATGAAACTAGAAATCAGTCTCAAGAAAAAAATGGGACAGTCAAAAACAGGTGGAGATTGGGGGGCCTGGGTGGCTCAGTCATTAAGGATCTGCCTTCAGCTCAGGTCGTGATCCCAGGAGCCTGGGATCTAGCCCCGAATCAGGCTCCTTGCTCAGTGGGAAGCCCGCTTCTCCCTCTCCCACCCCCCTGCTTGCGTTCCCTCTCTCGCTGCCTCACTCTCTGCCAGATACTTAAATAATCTTAAAAAAATATGTGGAGATTTAACACCATGCTACTGAACAACCAACAGTCAAAGAAGAAATCAAAAAAAATTTAGAAGTACCTTGACACTGATGAAAAAGACAACCTACAAAAACTTATGGGATGCAGCAAAAGTAGCTCTACGGGGGGGACGTTCATAGAAATTCAAGTCTTCATCAATCCATGAGAATGCTCTCCAATAAACAACCTGATTTCTGTGGTAAAGAAGTAGAAAAAAAAAAACAGCAAACAAAGCCCCAAATTAGTAGAAATAAGGAAATAACAAAAAGGAATGCATAAATAAATCCAACAGAGACTAAAAAGACAAAAAAAAAAACAACACACAATGAAAATGAGAGCTGCCTTTTTTGGAAAGATAAACAAAACTGACAAACTTAGCTAGACTCACCAAGAAAGACAGAGGACTCGAATGCAATCAGGAAAGAAAGATAATGGATTCCTGTCTCATATCAAAATCAAAAGAACTCTTCAACCTTGGACACAACAACTTCTTGCAAGCCACGTCTCTAAAGGCAAAGGAAATAAAAGCAAAAATGAACTATTGGCACTTCATCAAGATAAAAAGTTTCTGCACGGCAAAGCAAACGATCAACAAAACAAAAAGGCAACCTATGGAATCGAAGAAGATATCTGCAAATGATATTACAGATAAAGGGCTGGTATCCAAGATCTATAAAGAACTCCTCAAACTCGACACCCAAAAAATGGGCAGAAGACACAAAGAGATACTTGTCCAGAGAAGACATACAAATGGCCAACAGACACATGAAAAAAATGCTCCACATCACTTGCCATCAGGCAAATACAAATCAAAACTACAATGAGATACCACCTTACACCAGTTAGAATGGTTAAAATTAACAAGGCAGGGGGCACCTGGGTGGCACAGCGGTTAAGCGTCTGCCTTCGGCTCAGGGCGTGATCCCGGCATTATGGGATGGAGCCCCACATCAGGCTCCTCCGCTATGAGCCTGCTTCTTCCTCTCCCACTCCCCCTGCTTGTGTTCCCTCTCTCGCTGGCTGTCTCTATCTCTGTGGAATAAATAAATAAAATCTTGAAAAGAAATTAACAAGACAGGAAATAAAAAAAAGTCAGAGAGGATGTGGAGAAAGGGGAGCCCTCTAACACTACTCGTGAGAATTCAAGCTGGTACAGCCACTTTTGAAAACAATATGGAGATTCCTCAAGACGTTGAACACAGAGCTATCCTACGACCCACCAATTGCACTACTGGGTATTTACCCCATAGACACAGAGTAATGAAAAGAAGGGGCACCTGTATCCCAATGTTCATAGCAGCAATGTCCCTAATAGCCAAACTGTGGAAGGAGCCAAGATGTCCTTCAGCAGATGAATGGACAAAGAAGATGTGGTTCATCTATACAATGGAATATTACTCAGTCATCAGAAAGGATGAATACCCACCATTTGCACCAACGTGGATGGACCAGGAGGGGATTATGCTAAGTGAAATTAAGTCAAGCAGAGAAAGACAATTATGATATCGTTTCACTCCTATGTGGAATGGAAGGAATAGCATGGAGGACATTAGGAGAAGGAAGGGAAAAGTGAAGGTGGGGAATGAGAGGGGGAGATGAACCATGAGAGACTATTGACACTGGGAAACAAACTGAAGGTTGCAGAAAGGGAGGGGTAGGGGAATGGGTTATCCTGGTGATGGGTATTAAGGAGGGCACGTGTCATAATGAGCACTAGGTGTTATATGCAAACAATGAATCCTGGAACACTACATCAAAAACAAATGAAGTACTGTAGGGTGACTAACATAATTTTAAAAAAAGAGAAAGATATGAAATCCATACAGGAAAACTGTCACTATTTGCAAATGACATGAAATCCCAAAGGATTCCACACACACACACACAAAAACTGTTAGAATAAACAAATTCAAGAAAGCTGCAGGATATAAAGTCAATATACAGAGACCTGTTGTCTTTATTTTTTTTTTCAGATTTTATTTATTTATTTGACAGGAAGAGAAAAAGCACGAGCCGGGGGAGTGTCAGAAAGACGGAGAAGCAGACCCTCGCTAAGCGGGGAGCCCAACACGGGGCTCGATCCCAGAACTCTGACCTGAGCAGAAGGCAGACGCTTCACCTATGGAGCCACCCAGATGACCCAACTTCTTGCATTTCTGTATACTGATGACACACTTTCGCAAAGAGAAATTAAAAAAGCAATGCCATTTACAATTGCATCAAAAAAAAAAATCTAGGAATAAAAGTAACCAACAATGAGAAAGACATAGTACACTCAACACATGGCAGAAAAGAAATGAAAAACATGTGTGTCGAGGGGGGCAGAATGTATGGGTCAAAGATTTGGAAGGCAACACAAACAAATGGAAGCATACGCCATGCTCCTTAACTGGAAGAGTTAATTATGTGAACATGTCCATCGTACCCAAAGCAATCGACAGATGTGATGAAATCCCCATCTGAATTCCAGTGGCATTATTCGAGGAAATAGAAAACAGTCCTCAAACTTGTATGGAATCACAAAAGACTCCAAATACCCAAAGCAACCTGGAGAAAGAAAGGTGCAGTCAACACACTCCTGGATTTCAAGCTAGATTACAAAGCTGTTGTCATCAAAACAGGATGGTACTGGCAGAAACACAGACACCAGGTCAGTGGAACAGAACAGAAAGCTCAGAAACTTACCCACACGTAGATGATCCTAACTTACGACACAGCAGCAGAAGATATGCCATGAGGGAAGGACTGTCTCTTCAGTGAGCGGTAACAGGCAAACTGGACACTAAATGCAGAAGAATATAACTGGGTCACTTTCTTACACCACACACAAAATTTTTAATGGATGAATGATTTGAACATAAGACCCGAATCCATAAACCTCCAAGAAGACACAGGTACTAAGTCTCTCGACATTGGTTTTGGCAAAGAGTCTTCAGATCGGACACCAAATGCAAAGGCAACAAAAGCAAAAATAAACAAGTGGAACAACACCAAACTGAAATCTTCCACACGGCAAAAGAAACCATCAAAAACTTAAAAGGCCACTGACCCAATAAGAAAAAAATATCTGCGAATCATATGTGTGAGAAGAGGCTAATATCCAAAATGCACACAACACTCATACAAATCAAAACAAAAGAAACTGTATAAAAAATGGGGTGAATATGTGAATAGATACTGTCCAAAGATGGCACACAGGTGCCAACAGACAGAAAAAGTTGTTCGACATCACTAGTCATCGTCAGGGAAACATCAGTCAAACCCACAATCGGCTATCCCCTCACAACTGTTGGAACAGCAATTGTCCCAGAGACAGACACCAGGTGGGGTCAAGGGTGTGCAGACGAGGAGACGCTGTGCGCTGTTGGTGGGAATGGAAATTGGTGCAGCCACTGTGACAAACGGTATGGAGGTTCCTGAAAAAATAAATACAACTACCACATGACCCAGTAATGGCTCTACTGAGTATTGATTTGGAGAACACAAAAATACTGCCTCAAAAAGACAGATGCACTCCCACGTTCACTGCAGCATTATTCACAATAACCAGACATGGAAACACAGACCTTGGGGGCCTTATGCCAAGTAACTCAGACACAGAAAGACCAATACCAGATGCTCTCATGTACATTCCACGTGGAATAAACAAATACTGAACGCATAGCTACTGAGAGCAGATTGGTAGGTGCCAGATTCGGGGGTGGGGTGGTAGAAACGGGTGAAGGTGGTCCAAGTCTCAATGTTTGAGTGAGAAAATCCGACAGTCATGAAATGTTCTGTCCAGCATGGAGACTAAAACTAACCCCGCAGCATGGGGTATAGGTTTCCCTGCTCTTTGAAAGTACAGGGCTTCTGAGAAACCTTGCACAGCAGAAATGGTGTAAAGAAGGAATGACCATTCATTTACACGGAAAAATTGGACAGTGTGCTCAGACTCCAAGATTCCTTCTCTTTGGCTTTTCTTAGGCCTCAGGACACAAGTTTCTAACGGAGGCCCAGCATAAATGAAGATAAAGCACAGCAGAGGCTCACAGACACAATTCAAAGTGCTGGTGGCTGGATGCGGAGAGCGGTTCCCAGCGGAAGGAGCTGGTTGGGGTGCACGCCGCCTCTGTCGTGCTTCTCCCCAAAACAGATGCTGAACGCGATTCTCACTGTTCACCTTTTTTCATAAGAGGGAAATCCTCTTTAGGTCTCTTCCTCTCACTGAAGCTGGGTAATAACGTAGTTCTTTCAAGAAAGCCAAGTGTCTTACTGTGAACGTTTAAAAGCTGGGGGATACTTGTACTTGAGCATTGCTGAGGGAGGAGATGTGAAAGGTTCTCCCAGACACAAACCTCAGCAGATCCACCGGGAAAGGCACCTTCCTCAGCATGCGGAACACGGACTACCTCCTTACCCCAGAAACCCTCTCCTTCCCCTCGATCAGGACAACCCACAACAGCTGGGAGTTACCCCAATTCCTCCGTTCTCCTGCTCCTAATATCTAACTCATCAGCAAATCCTGTGAGCTCCATCTTCAAAATGGACCCAGAATAGGTCTAACCACTCCATCCAAGGCCACCTGTCTGGTCCACAGTGCCTGAGTTCCTGGAAAAGCTTCGTCATTGACCTGCCTTGCCATCTTCAACCCTCTGTCATCTGTTCTCAACGCTGTAGCCACGATGGCCTAGTGAAACAGGGTCTCATGGGGTTATAGCCCTGGAATGGCTTTCTGTCGCCCTCTGTCACCTCCCTGAGGTCATGTCCTAAGCTGTCCCCTGTGGCCACAGGGCCTTCTTGCTGCTCCTGGACATATCTGGAATTCTCCTGCCCCAGAGCCTTTGCACATGCTTTCCCTTCTGTTTAGAAATGCTCTTGATGTGTTCTCACTCGCCTTCTGAGAAGTCTGAATTGGAGTGACAGGGACAGAAGGTGAGGCTGTGTGTGTTGGGTGAGGCTGGTGGCCCAGAAAAAGGTTTTCTGCCAGCTCTCCACCTGTGCCTCACTTGTCCTCAGCCAGGAACTTGCACACAGCCCTCACCTGTCACAACTCTCACACAGGAGACCCACAGCCACCCCTGGAGCCCACCCTGCCCACACCCTGCTGCAGAATGCATTCAGCTCTCCTCTGGGACCCCTGTCAGCTTTACCCAGACCTGGAACTCCCCCGTCTCCTGCAAAGCTCCCGGATTCCCCCTCTTCTTGCAAAATCACACTGGCGCAAGGCTTTCATGAGAAAGCTATAATGCTAACTAATGAAAGGTTCACACCTACTTTCCCCTTCCGTTGCCTTTCTCTCCTTCTGTCCTACCTGTGCAAACTGTAACATATCAGTGGAACATGAACATGCTCTGAGATCTGAATCTTTCCTTGCAGCTTTCTGAGGACTCCTTATGTGATAAGAAACTAGTGTATCTTACAACAGGGTGTTTTACAACTATCATCTATAGAACAGTACAGCCCAAATCACTACAATTTTACCTCACTCTTCATGAAGCAGAACACTTTTTCCTTTCTTCTTTTACTTAAATTCCAGTTAGTTCACATGCCATGGAATATTCGCTTCAGGGGTAGGATTTAGTGATTCCTCACCTGCATACAGTACCCAGTGCTCATCACAAGCGCCCTCCTTAATACCCCTCACCCATTTAACTCTTCCCCCCACGCCCCTGTCCTGCAGCAACACTCAGTTTGTTCTCCAAGGTTGAGTCTATTTCCTTGTTTGCCTTTCTCATCACCCCTCAACTCTGTTCATCTGTTTTCTTTCTGAAATTCCACAAGCGTGAGAGCATAGGATATTTGTCTTTCCTCACTAATTTTGCTTAGCTTAATACACTCTAGATCCATCCACATCCTTGCAAATGGTAAGATTTCATTCTTTTTGAAGCTGGGTCATATTCCCATATATATATATATATATATATACACACATATATATACGTATCCCACATCTGCTTTATCCATTCATCAGTGCATGGACTTTGGGATTCTCTCCATAGTTTGGCTACTGTGGACATTGTTGCTATAAACATCATGGTGCATGTACCCCCTTCGAATGTGCATTTTTGTATCTTTTGGGTAAGCACCTAGGAGAGCAATTGCTGGATCATGTGGTTGTTCAATGTTTAACTTTTTGAGGAACCCCCACACTGTTTCCCAGACTGTCTGCACCACTCTGCATTCCCACCAACAGGATGGGAGGGTTCCCCTTTAAGCAGAACATTATCTGCTGGCAATTTCATAAGAGGAAACAAAACCTCTGCGAGATGCACCCAGGGTCAGGCAAGCAGTTGCAGAATTCACCCCAAGGCTCCTGACGCCAAGCCCCTTGAAGCCACCAGCATGCCACTATCCAAAAGAATTCCCAGACTCTCCTTCTGACTCCACCACCAAAGAAACTACAGACAGAATATGGCACCTCAAAATATCGAGATAATAGTAAAACTAGAAAGTCAAGCTCAACTTTTAAACAGGAACAGGCCCATTTGGATAATTTTGAATTTTCCCTCCACCCTAATTTTAACTCTTCTGATGAATAAACTAATCAATGATGAAACATCACCTTTGTCAAATGACATCATCCAAGTCTGTATCAGACGAAAAAAAGCCATCTAACTCTAGATGCTGGCCACTCAACCATATCTTAGGCCCAATTGAATAAACATTGTTAGATGAAGGAACAAATTAGATGTTACAAACAGGCACAGAGTGAATCTCACCTTCCCTTTCTAATAAAAGAGGGTTCCTAGGAAACAGATAGTCAAAATACATTTGTAAGCAATAAATGGACAGAGAAATTGTGATCCCCTGCAAAGTTCTACCTGCAGGGAAACTAAGTAATTCTTGCACCAAACCCAGAATGCTGACAGCTACTTCAATTTTACTTTGTGGCTCAACTAGAGAAAAGAGAAAAGCCCAGGAGGTTTTGGGATAATGAGAGGTTTTACCTCCAGTCCTGACATAGATAGGACATTATGCCAAAATAGCTGTGTTTTCTCTGAACACTGGCGTCCTGTGACAAGCTGCCTCCCTGACTCAGATGCTGACGTTCAAAACCTCGGGTCTCATGGAGCCAGAGCAGAGAAGTGCTGTCAGCTGGGGAGAAGAAGGCACCTCTGACCTAAAGCCTGCACACCTGCTTCGGTTTCTGGACGAAGGGGCAACACATACTTGTTGTTTAGCAGTAATTATCTTCATTCTCAATAGACCAATGACCTTGCCTTTTCTGGAAAGCAGACTTACTCTTCTAAAGAAACCCTCAATTCGTCTATTCCCAATGCAACTAGAGTGGGGTCTGGTTTACGCCCGCCTCCAGGCCCCCACCTGGAGGATTTTCCTGCATGATTCTAACAGCCAATTACCACTAACTCGGGGGCACACGGGGCATAATGCTGAAGTTGGGGGATGGCTCTGGGGCTTGCTACTGCCACACCTGTGCCTGGGGGACCAGGGCACACCCTGCTGAACTCGGGGTACTGCTCAAGATGCATCACCTGCACTGTGTCAGAGAACCGGGGGACACCCCACTGAAGGTGGGGATTCTGTGAGGTCCTTACCCGCACTCTTCCCGGGGAAGAGGGGAAACCCTGAAATTCTGCAACCCATCCCACAAAAGCTCAGGTGAGTGGGCGCCCTGGAGTTCACGGGTATGGGGAATAAGGCCAGTTGAGGACATGGGGCGGAAGAGACTTTAAAGGGAAAAAGAAAACTCACCTGAGTCCCCACAATGAACCCTCTCCACGTGCCCTTCCAGAACCCTGCCTCCCACCTGGGGCGCACCCTACCCCCCGACCCCCACCCCGGGGCATGCTGCTCACTCACCAGCCCGGACCTCCGCAGGGCAACTCTCTCTCTCCCAGTGCCCCTTCTTCTGCCCCAGGTCTGCAACCCGCTGCAACTCTGGGACCGCCCACAGAGACGTAGCTCCACCCCCAAGCGGTGACTGGTCGGGGAGGGTGGTGCCCTAGCCCCTTGGATGCCGGGCAACCCGCCCTCAAGCCCCTGGAACCCTGAAAGTGCAGGGGCTCCAAGAGGCGCCTCCTCTACTCAACACCCAGCACAGGCATGGGTGGGGTCGTGGGCCGGGCTCCCCCCACACACCTGGCCCCTTCCAGGGACCCCTCTAGCTGCAGACCACCCTCAGCGTCCTGCCCCTTCCCTTTCTGCACCAGCCCTCCCTGCTGGGGTGTGCCTGGTTCTGGGCAAGGTCAGTGGCTCTCAGACCCTCCAAGGCTTGGGCTTTAGGACATGCAATGATTTCATGCATTTTCAGTATGTACATGTCAGTATGACTTTAATCGTATGGGAGCCAAAGAGGTTCTTTATTTTTTCTTATCTTCATGTTGGCATTTTTGCTTATTGTTTTCTTCTCGAAACAGATGTACAACATGTGCTTGGGGCAGAAATAGGGCCCATGCTTTGAGGTTTTGCCCAGTCATTTTGAGCCGGGTAAAATGTTAAAGGATAGCTTCCCTGGGAGCCCAGGATCAGGGCCCACAGATGATATAAGATAAACATTACTTTTATCATTATAATTGCTCCTAAATGGAGGAATTTGAGACAAAAGCACCTTTCACAAGAGTACCAAGAAATCAAAATGATGCCCACAGAAGGCTACCTGCTCCATGGTCAGCACAGGTAACAGAAGTGTTCACAGTCTCTGGACTCCTGCCCTTCTCCTGCCCAAATCTCTGAAGCACACAGACCACTTAAAATCAGAATTGTAGAACTGCTAGACACCTTAGAGATGTCTGGCACCATTCCCTTGGACTGCAGTATAAAACACAGTAGCTCGTTGTCACAAACTAATTTCAACATGAAGTGCCCCCTGGATGCACTAAGTTCTTTCTCTGCAAATGTTGACTAATGTAAGTCACAGTCATACCAGTTAAACACTACGATGGCTGGGAAGTCATCGTCGGTAAGGGAATATTTTAGCCATGTTTATAAGCATTGGCTCACTTTGTAGAAGAGGCTGAGCTGAGTGTTTTTAAATACTATTTCAGGTACAAGAGAGGAGTTAAGATGGCGGAGGAGTAGGGGACCCCTTTTTCACAGGTCCCCTGAGTCGAGCTGGATAGGTACCAGACCAGCCTAAACAACCACGGAATCAGCCTGAGACGCAGGAAGATACATCTGGATCTCTACAAATGAACATCTCCAGCGCTGAGTATTGAGGTACGAAGCGGGGAGCCGGGAAACCGGGCACAGATATCGGAAGATAAACGGAAGGGGGAGGGAGCCGCCGCGTTCGGGCGCCGGGAAGCGGCAGCCACCTGCACGGGGGGGGGGGGGGGGGGGGAGCGGGCGGACTCACAGAGGGCACCCGCGAGAGAGCGGACTGAGACCGGTGAGCCGGGAGCGCGCGCCACCAGGCATCTCGCAGAACCCGGGAATCCCGTGTGCTCACGGGATCCAGACTGAGACCGGGAGCTCCCGGAGCGCATGCGGGGCAGCTGGCAGCTGGCAGGCCACCTGCACGGGGGAGCGGGCGGACTCACGGTCGGCACCCGCGAAACAGCAGACTGAGACCCTGAACCGGGTGCGCGCGCCACCAGGCTTCTCACGGAATTCCTGAATCCCGGTGTGCTCACGGGATCCAGACTGAGACCAGGAGCTTCTGGAGCGCGCGCAGGGCGGCTGGCGGTTGGCGGGCCACCTGCACGGGGGAGCGGGCGGACTCGCGGTCGGCACCCACGAAACAGCAGACTGAGACCCTGAACCGGGTGCGCGCGCCACCAGGCTTCTCAAGGAACTCCGGAATCCTGGTGTGCTCACGGGATCCAGACTGAGACCGGGAGATCCGGGAGCGCGCGGGGGCGGCTGGCGGCTGGCGGCTGGCGGCATTAGAAACACAAAGGACAGAGACGCGCCTGCCCTGGAAGTGAGGGCAGGGACGCCGGGTGTGGGGCGCACATCCCGGGACGCTACAGGGTTGAGCAGCACCAACAGTAACGGAGTTAAAGTGGCCAGAACATCGGTGGAGAATGGGCCGCAATCCCTCTGTTCTGTGACAATTCAGCCTCTGCTGCTCTGACTCTCAGAAGAGGCACAGCAGACCGCCAGAGAAAGCCGCCAGGGAACAAAAGCCTGGAAATACCGGCTCACAGCGTGCCCACCCCCATCCCCCCTCGCAGGGGACACGGAAACTCTACCCAAACAGGGTTGCCTGAGTATGGGCCTGGCAAAATACAAACTCTTAACAATAGAGAACAAACGGATGGTTACCAGAGAGGAGGAGGTGGATAGAGGGATGAGTGAAATAGATGAAGCGGATTAAGAGGACACTTTTCTGGATGACCACTGAGTAATATATAGAATTACTGAATCACTCTCTTGTACACCTGAAACGAATGTAACACTGTATGTTAGCTCTACTGGAATTAAAATAAATTTTTTAAAAAGATTTTTCTTTCAGGAACCTCTTTGAAAAAGCTTTTCCTCTGCAATGTGCATAAGCCCTACTTGGGAGGATTCACTCTACAATAATTATTCACTCTATGCCTCTGATTCAGATTTCACTGAGTTCTTACTGTGGATCTCAGCCCACGGGAGCCATGGTCCTTTTCTGTCCAGGCTCAGCACCTATGCCTTCAAGATTGGAAGTAGAGACACATGTCACTTCACAGTCCAGAAAGCTATTACTGTTTCTGTTTCAGTGTGAGAGAGTCACAGACTTTGGGACAGGTTTCAGAGCAGGTTTATTATGGATCCTGGATCTCTACTTCAATGTTCATTACCTGGATCCATTTGGCTAATAGGTTCCCTGTGGATGGGCTTGCTTCCAAGCACATACATGGAAGATGCAAAGGTGGGTGGGCTTGGTGCGGGACAGGAAGAAGACCAAAATCAGACAAGGGTCCGACCCCTCCCCTGATCCAGGAACTGCTACAGGAGAGGGTATGGGAGGTAGAATCCATGCGAAACTCCAAGGTCACCAGCTGAACACAGGAGGCATAGGTCAAGGGATCTGGAGATGCAGGGGTTGAAGGCTGCTCTGAGCTACCTCTGGGAGGAAGGGAGGGAAGGAATGGGGAGACACTGCCTGCCCCTGGCCTATGCCAGCTGCCCACCGCTCCGACACGCATCAGTCTACACAGCTGACACACAGCCTGGGCTCAGGATGGGCTGGCTCGGGTCCCTCAATCCTCAGAGGGACAGCTGGCCCCAGGGCTCAGAGACAGGCTGAGGGAGATGAGAGGGAAAGCTGCCCCACCCAGGTCATCCCCTCCTTGAGCAGACAGCCCTTCAGAACTGCTAAAAAAAAAAAAAAAAACCCACTAACGGCGTTGAAAGACATGCCATGGATGAACTAAGGCATAGAGATATGTAAAATAACATTCACTTTTAAGTTCAGAGCTGTCATCTCAGGAAGTGGGGAGAGCTTCCCTGAAGAAGACTGAGGGGAGGGCAGGCCATGCTGAAAAGGGAGACATGGCTCTCCTGATTGGGGACCTGCAGCCCCCTTCCAGGGCAGGACATCATCCTCGCATCACACGAGATCCATGGAAGTGTTCCATCAGGGCCAGATGTTTGCCTCGAGAAGGCTACCCTGGCATCGGACTGCACAGGGCACCAGGGACGAGGGCCAGATGGAGGACGGACAATACCCCGGAGGCCATGGGGCAAGAGCAGAGGCACACGACCTTGAAGATGATGATGAAAAGCAGGAGGTGGCAGCATGGAGCCGGCCCGAAAGTGCCATGGGAGCAGTGCCCACAGCTACACTGACTGGGGGCCTTCTGTGCCAGGTGTGGCTGACTTCAGTGGGCTCCAGACTAGTCCTGACCACAAGTCTAGGAAGTGTGCACCACCCCCGGCCTCCTCTCCCCTTGCAGCTGCTAGGAATCACGGTCACAGACCCTGGTCAGCTTTCGTGGAAACCAAGCAGTGGCTCCCCCGCATGCTGCACCTCTGGTGGTGGTCCAGTGCGACCCTCGTGCCTGGCCAGACACTGATGTCTACCTGTCTCCACACAAATCCACAGACAGGAGGGTGTCCCTGAATTCCACAGCACCTGATGAAACAGATCCACGGAACCCAACACCCAGTGGGTCCCTCGGGACCTCACCTATGAGGTCATGGAGCTCACCATACCCTATTTCCGTCACTTCCCACAGAAAGCCTGGTTCTGATCCCCCACAATACCATACATCCTGGTTGCTGACCTGGGGTCATGCCATGAACCCACATGGCACCTTTCTTTTAGAGAAGCCTATGCCTACACCTCCTAGAAAATATTTCTAATGAAGTACAAGCCCATCAGGACTACGGTGTGAACGGTAGCACACAGCCTGCATGGTAGTAGTCAGTAATTCTAACAAGGGTTAACCCCACCCCCCGTCTCACAAAACCTTCCTCCGTCCCCACGGAACTCATGGTCTGCCCTCAGAAAACCCTCCAGGAAACAAACCTTTCATCTGAATGCTCTCTTCACCTTCTGCTACAAATCTTGTCCAACCACAATGATATGAAACTAGAAATCAGTCTCAAGAAAAAAATGGGACAGTCAAAAACAGGTGGAGATTGGGGGGCCTGGGTGGCTCAGTCATTAAGGATCTGCCTTCAGCTCAGGTCGTGATCCCAGGAGCCTGGGATCTAGCCCCGAATCAGGCTCCTTGCTCAGTGGGAAGCCCGCTTCTCCCTCTCCCACCCCCCTGCTTGCGTTCCCTCTCTCGCTGCCTCACTCTCTGCCAGATACTTAAATAATCTTAAAAAAATATGTGGAGATTTAACACCATGCTACTGAACAACCAACAGTCAAAGAAGAAATCAAAAAAAATTTAGAAGTACCTTGACACTGATGAAAAAGACAACCTACAAAAACTTATGGGATGCAGCAAAAGTAGCTCTACGGGGGGGACGTTCATAGAAATTCAAGTCTTCATCAATCCATGAGAATGCTCTCCAATAAACAACCTGATTTCTGTGGTAAAGAAGTAGAAAAAAAAAAACAGCAAACAAAGCCCCAAATTAGTAGAAATAAGGAAATAACAAAAAGGAATGCATAAATAAATCCAACAGAGACTAAAAAGACAAAAAAAAAAAAAAAAAACAACACACAATGAAAATGAGAGCTGCCTTTTTTGGAAAGATAAACAAAACTGACAAACTTAGCTAGACTCACCAAGAAAGACAGAGGACTCGAATGCAATCAGGAAAGAAAGATAATGGATTCCTGTCTCATATCAAAATCAAAAGAACTCTTCAACCTTGGACACAACAACTTCTTGCAAGCCACGTCTCTAAAGGCAAAGGAAATAAAAGCAAAAATGAACTATTGGCACTTCATCAAGATAAAAAGTTTCTGCACGGCAAAGCAAACGATCAACAAAACAAAAAGGCAACCTATGGAATCGAAGAAGATATCTGCAAATGATATTACAGATAAAGGGCTGGTATCCAAGATCTATAAAGAACTCCTCAAACTCGACACCCAAAAAATGGGCAGAAGACACAAAGAGATACTTGTCCAGAGAAGACATACAAATGGCCAACAGACACATGAAAAAAATGCTCCACATCACTTGCCATCAGGCAAATACAAATCAAAACTACAATGAGATACCACCTTACACCAGTTAGAATGGTTAAAATTAACAAGGCAGGGGGCACCTGGGTGGCACAGCGGTTAAGCGTCTGCCTTCGGCTCAGGGCGTGATCCCGGCATTATGGGATGGAGCCCCACATCAGGCTCCTCCGCTATGAGCCTGCTTCTTCCTCTCCCACTCCCCCTGCTTGTGTTCCCTCTCTCGCTGGCTGTCTCTATCTCTGTGGAATAAATAAATAAAATCTTGAAAAGAAATTAACAAGACAGGAAATAAAAAAAAGTCAGAGAGGATGTGGAGAAAGGGGAGCCCTCTAACACTACTCGTGAGAATTCAAGCTGGTACAGCCACTTTTGAAAACAATATGGAGATTCCTCAAGACGTTGAACACAGAGCTATCCTACGACCCACCAATTGCACTACTGGGTATTTACCCCATAGACACAGAGTAATGAAAAGAAGGGGCACCTGTATCCCAATGTTCATAGCAGCAATGTCCCTAATAGCCAAACTGTGGAAGGAGCCAAGATGTCCTTCAGCAGATGAATGGACAAAGAAGATGTGGTTCATCTATACAATGGAATATTACTCAGTCATCAGAAAGGATGAATACCCACCATTTGCACCAACGTGGATGGACCAGGAGGGGATTATGCTAAGTGAAATTAAGTCAAGCAGAGAAAGACAATTATGATATCGTTTCACTCCTATGTGGAATGGAAGGAATAGCATGGAGGACATTAGGAGAAGGAAGGGAAAAGTGAAGGTGGGGAATGAGAGGGGGAGATGAACCATGAGAGACTATTGACACTGGGAAACAAACTGAAGGTTGCAGAAAGGGAGGGGTAGGGGAATGGGTTATCCTGGTGATGGGTATTAAGGAGGGCACGTGTCATAATGAGCACTAGGTGTTATATGCAAACAATGAATCCTGGAACACTACATCAAAAACAAATGAAGTACTGTAGGGTGACTAACATAATTTTAAAAAAAGAGAAAGATATGAAATCCATACAGGAAAACTGTCACTATTTGCAAATGACATGAAATCCCAAAGGATTCCACACACACACACACAAAAACTGTTAGAATAAACAAATTCAAGAAAGCTGCAGGATATAAAGTCAATATACAGAGACCTGTTGTCTTTATTTTTTTTTTCAGATTTTATTTATTTATTTGACAGGAAGAGAAAAAGCACGAGCCGGGGGAGTGTCAGAAAGACGGAGAAGCAGACCCTCGCTAAGCGGGGAGCCCAACACGGGGCTCGATCCCAGAACTCTGACCTGAGCAGAAGGCAGACGCTTCACCTATGGAGCCACCCAGATGACCCAACTTCTTGCATTTCTGTATACTGATGACACACTTTCGCAAAGAGAAATTAAAAAAGCAATGCCATTTACAATTGCATCAAAAAAAAAATCTAGGAATAAAAGTAACCAACAATGAGAAAGACATAGTACACTCAACACATGGCAGAAAAGAAATGAAAAACATGTGTGTCGAGGGGGGCAGAATGTATGGGTCAAAGATTTGGAAGGCAACACAAACAAATGGAAGCATACGCCATGCTCCTTAACTGGAAGAGTTAATTATGTGAACATGTCCATCGTACCCAAAGCAATCGACAGATGTGATGAAATCCCCATCTGAATTCCAGTGGCATTATTCGAGGAAATAGAAAACAGTCCTCAAACTTGTATGGAATCACAAAAGACTCCAAATACCCAAAGCAACCTGGAGAAAGAAAGGTGCAGTCAACACACTCCTGGATTTCAAGCTAGATTACAAAGCTGTTGTCATCAAAACAGGATGGTACTGGCAGAAACACAGACACCAGGTCAGTGGAACAGAACAGAAAGCTCAGAAACTTACCCACACGTAGATGATCCTAACTTACGACACAGCAGCAGAAGATATGCCATGAGGGAAGGACTGTCTCTTCAGTGAGCGGTAACAGGCAAACTGGACACTAAATGCAGAAGAATATAACTGGGTCACTTTCTTACACCACACACAAAATTTTTAATGGATGAATGATTTGAACATAAGACCCGAATCCATAAACCTCCAAGAAGACACAGGTACTAAGTCTCTCGACATTGGTTTTGGCAAAGAGTCTTCAGATCGGACACCAAATGCAAAGGCAACAAAAGCAAAAATAAACAAGTGGAACAACACCAAACTGAAATCTTCCACACGGCAAAAGAAACCATCAAAAACTTAAAAGGCCACTGACCCAATAAGAAAAAAATATCTGCGAATCATATGTGTGAGAAGAGGCTAATATCCAAAATGCACACAACACTCATACAAATCAAAACAAAAGAAACTGTATAAAAAATGGGGTGAATATGTGAATAGATACTGTCCAAAGATGGCACACAGGTGCCAACAGACAGAAAAAGTTGTTCGACATCACTAGTCATCGTCAGGGAAACATCAGTCAAACCCACAATCGGCTATCCCCTCACAACTGTTGGAACAGCAATTGTCCCAGAGACAGACACCAGGTGGGGTCAAGGGTGTGCAGACGAGGAGACGCTGTGCGCTGTTGGTGGGAATGGAAATTGGTGCAGCCACTGTGACAAACGGTATGGAGGTTCCTGAAAAAATAAATACAACTACCACATGACCCAGTAATGGCTCTACTGAGTATTGATTTGGAGAACACAAAAATACTGCCTCAAAAAGACAGATGCACTCCCACGTTCACTGCAGCATTATTCACAATAACCAGACATGGAAACACAGACCTTGGGGGCCTTATGCCAAGTAACTCAGACACAGAAAGACCAATACCAGATGCTCTCATGTACATTCCACGTGGAATAAACAAATACTGAACGCATAGCTACTGAGAGCAGATTGGTAGGTGCCAGATTCGGGGGTGGGGTGGTAGAAACGGGTGAAGGTGGTCCAAGTCTCAATGTTTGAGTGAGAAAATCCGACAGTCATGAAATGTTCTGTCCAGCATGGAGACTAAAACTAACCCCGCAGCATGGGGTATAGGTTTCCCTGCTCTTTGAAAGTACAGGGCTTCTGAGAAACCTTGCACAGCAGAAATGGTGTAAAGAAGGAATGACCATTCATTTACACGGAAAAATTGGACAGTGTGCTCAGACTCCAAGATTCCTTCTCTTTGGCTTTTCTTAGGCCTCAGGACACAAGTTTCTAACGGAGGCCCAGCATAAATGAAGATAAAGCACAGCAGAGGCTCACAGACACAATTCAAAGTGCTGGTGGCTGGATGCGGAGAGCGGTTCCCAGCGGAAGGAGCTGGTTGGGGTGCACGCCGCCTCTGTCGTGCTTCTCCCCAAAACAGATGCTGAACGCGATTCTCACTGTTCACCTTTTTTCATAAGAGGGAAATCCTCTTTAGGTCTCTTCCTCTCACTGAAGCTGGGTAATAATGTAGTTCTTTCAAGAAAGCCAAGTGTCTTACTGTGAACGTTTAAAAGCTGGGGGATACTTGTACTTGAGCATTGCTGAGGGAGGAGATGTGAAAGGTTCTCCCAGACACAAACCTCAGCAGATCCACCGGGAAAGGCACCTTCCTCAGCATGCGGAACACGGACTACCTCCTTACCCCAGAAACCCTCTCCTTCCCCTCGATCAGGACAACCCACAACAGCTGGGAGTTACCCCAATTCCTCCGTTCTCCTGCTCCTAATAGCTAACTCATCAGCAAATCCTGTGAGCTCCATCTTCAAAATGGACCCAGAATAGGTCTAACCACTCCATCCAAGGCCACCTGTCTGGTCCACAGTGCCTGAGTTCCTGGAAAAGCTTCGTCATTGACCTGCCTTGCCATCTTCAACCCTCTGTCATCTGTTCTCAACGCTGTAGCCACGATGGCCTAGTGAAACAGGGTCTCATGGGGTTATAGCCCTGGAATGGCTTTCTGTCGCCCTCTGTCACCTCCCTGAGGTCATGTCCTAAGCTGTCCCCTGTGGCCACAGGGCCTTCTTGCTGCTCCTGGACATATCTGGAATTCTCCTGCCCCAGAGCCTTTGCACATGCTTTCCCTTCTGTTTAGAAATGCTCTTGATGTGTTCTCACTCGCCTTCTGAGAAGTCTGAATTGGAGTGACAGGGACAGAAGGTGAGGCTGTGTGTGTTGGGTGAGGCTGGTGGCCCAGAAAAAGGTTTTCTGCCAGCTCTCCACCTGTGCCTCACTTGTCCTCAGCCAGGAACTTGCACACAGCCCTCACCTGTCACAACTCTCACACAGGAGACCCACAGCCACCCCTGGAGCCCACCCTGCCCACACCCTGCTGCAGAATGCATTCAGCTCTCCTCTGGGACCCCTGTCAGCTTTACCCAGACCTGGAACTCCCCCGTCTCCTGCAAAGCTCCCGGATTCCCCCTCTTCTTGCAAAATCACACTGGCGCAAGGCTTTCATGAGAAAGCTATAATGCTAACTAATGAAAGGTTCACACCTACTTTCCCCTTCCGTTGCCTTTCTCTCCTTCTGTCCTACCTGTGCAAACTGTAACATATCAGTGGAACATGAACATGCTCTGAGATCTGAATCTTTCCTTGCAGCTTTCTGAGGACTCCTTATGTGATAAGAAACTAGTGTATCTTACAACAGGGTGTTTTACAACTATCATCTATAGAACAGTACAGCCCAAATCACTACAATTTTACCTCACTCTTCATGAAGCAGAACACTTTTTCCTTTCTTCTTTTACTTAAATTCCAGTTAGTTCACATGCCATGGAATATTCGCTTCAGGGGTAGGATTTAGTGATTCCTCACCTGCATACAGTACCCAGTGCTCATCACAAGCGCCCTCCTTAATACCCCTCACCCATTTAACTCTTCCCCCCACGCCCCTGTCCTGCAGCAACACTCAGTTTGTTCTCCAAGGTTGAGTCTATTTCCTTGTTTGCCTTTCTCATCACCCCTCAACTCTGTTCATCTGTTTTCTTTCTGAAATTCCACAAGCGTGAGAGCATAGGATATTTGTCTTTCCTCACTAATTTTGCTTAGCTTAATACACTCTAGATCCATCCACATCCTTGCAAATGGTAAGATTTCATTCTTTTTGAAGCTGGGTCATATTCCCATATATATATATATATATATATACACACATATATATACGTATCCCACATCTGCTTTATCCATTCATCAGTGCATGGACTTTGGGATTCTCTCCATAGTTTGGCTACTGTGCACATTGTTGCTATAAACATCATGGTGCATGTACCCCCTTCGAATGTGCATTTTTGTATCTTTTGGGTAAGCACCTAGGAGAGCAATTGCTGGATCATGTGGTTGTTCAATGTTTAACTTTTTGAGGAACCCCCACACTGTTTCCCAGACTGTCTGCACCACTCTGCATTCCCACCAACAGGATGGGAGGGTTCCCCTTTAAGCAGAACATTATCTGCTGGCAATTTCATAAGAGGAAACAAAACCTCTGCGAGATGCACCCAGGGTCAGGCAAGCAGTTGCAGAATTCACCCCAAGGCTCCTGACGCCAAGCCCCTTGAAGCCACCAGCATGCCACTATCCAAAAGAATTCCCAGACTCTCCTTCTGACTCCACCACCAAAGAAACTACAGACAGAATATGGCACCTCAAAATATCGAGATAATAGTAAAACTAGAAAGTCAAGCTCAACTTTTAAACAGGAACAGGCCCATTTGGATAATTTTGAATTTTCCCTCCACCCTAATTTTAACTCTTCTGATGAATAAACTAATCAATGATGAAACATCACCTTTGTCAAATGACATCATCCAAGTCTGTATCAGACGAAAAAAAGCCATCTAACTCTAGATGCTGGCCACTCAACCATATCTTAGGCCCAATTGAATAAACATTGTTAGATGAAGGAACAAATTAGATGTTACAAACAGGCACAGAGTGAATCTCACCTTCCCTTTCTAATAAAAGAGGGTTCCTAGGAAACAGATAGTCAAAATACATTTGTAAGCAATAAATGGACAGAGAAATTGTGATCCCCTGCAAAGTTCTACCTGCAGGGAAACTAAGTAATTCTTGCACCAAACCCAGAATGCTGACAGCTACTTCAATTTTACTTTGTGGCTCAACTAGAGAAAAGAGAAAAGCCCAGGAGGTTTTGGGATAATGAGAGGTTTTACCTCCAGTCCTGACATAGATAGGACATTATGCCAAAATAGCTGTGTTTTCTCTGAACACTGGCGTCCTGTGACAAGCTGCCTCCCTGACTCAGATGCTGACGTTCAAAACCTCGGGTCTCATGGAGCCAGAGCAGAGAAGTGCTGTCAGCTGGGGAGAAGAAGGCACCTCTGACCTAAAGCCTGCACACCTGCTTCGGTTTCTGGACGAAGGGGCAACACATACTTGTTGTTTAGCAGTAATTATCTTCATTCTCAATAGACCAATGACCTTGCCTTTTCTGGAAAGCAGACTTACTCTTCTAAAGAAACCCTCAATTCGTCTATTCCCAATGCAACTAGAGTGGGGTCTGGTTTACGCCCGCCTCCAGGCCCCCACCTGGAGGATTTTCCTGCATGATTCTAACAGCCAATTACCACTAACTCGGGGGCACACGGGGCATAATGCTGAAGTTGGGGGATGGCTCTGGGGCTTGCTACTGCCACACCTGTGCCTGGGGGACCAGGGCACACCCTGCTGAACTCGGGGTACTGCTCAAGATGCATCACCTGCACTGTGTCAGAGAACCGGGGGACACCCCACTGAAGGTGGGGATTCTGTGAGGTCCTTACCCGCACTCTTCCCGGGGAAGAGGGGAAACCCTGAAATTCTGCAACCCATCCCACAAAAGCTCAGGTGAGTGGGCGCCCTGGAGTTCACGGGTATGGGGAATAAGGCCAGTTGAGGACATGGGGCGGAAGAGACTTTAAAGGGAAAAAGAAAACTCACCTGAGTCCCCACAATGAACCCTCTCCACGTGCCCTTCCAGAACCCTGCCTCCCACCTGGGGCGCACCCTACCCCCCGACCCCCACCCCGGGGCATGCTGCTCACTCACCAGCCCGGACCTCCGCAGGGCAACTCTCTCTCTCCCAGTGCCCCTTCTTCTGCCCCAGGTCTGCAACCCGCTGCAACTCTGGGACCGCCCACAGAGACGTAGCTCCACCCCCAAGCGGTGACTGGTCGGGGAGGGTGGTGCCCTAGCCCCTTGGATGCCGGGCAACCCGCCCTCAAGCCCCTGGAACCCTGAAAGTGCAGGGGCTCCAAGAGGCGCCTCCTCTACTCAACACCCAGCACAGGCATGGGTGGGGTCGTGGGCCGGGCTCCCCCCACACACCTGGCCCCTTCCAGGGACCCCTCTAGCTGCAGACCACCCTCAGCGTCCTGCCCCTTCCCTTTCTGCACCAGCCCTCCCTGCTGGGGTGTGCCTGGTTCTGGGCAAGGTCAGTGGCTCTCAGACCCTCCAAGGCTTGGGCTTTAGGACATGCAATGATTTCATGCATTTTCAGTATGTACATGTCAGTATGACTTTAATCGTATGGGAGCCAAAGAGGTTCTTTATTTTTTCTTATCTTCATGTTGGCATTTTTGCTTATTGTTTTCTTCTCGAAACAGATGTACAACATGTGCTTGGGGCAGAAATAGGGCCCATGCTTTGAGGTTTTGCCCAGTCATTTTGAGCCGGGTAAAATGTTAAAGGATAGCTTCCCTGGGAGCCCAGGATCAGGGCCCACAGATGATATAAGATAAACATTACTTTTATCATTATAATTGCTCCTAAATGGAGGAATTTGAGACAAAAGCACCTTTCACAAGAGTACCAAGAAATCAAAATGATGCCCACAGAAGGCTACCTGCTCCATGGTCAGCACAGGTAACAGAAGTGTTCACAGTCTCTGGACTCCTGCCCTTCTCCTGCCCAAATCTCTGAAGCACACAGACCACTTAAAATCAGAATTGTAGAACTGCTAGACACCTTAGAGATGTCTGGCACCATTCCCTTGGACTGCAGTATAAAACACAGTAGCTCGTTGTCACAAACTAATTTCAACATGAAGTGCCCCCTGGATGCACTAAGTTCTTTCTCTGCAAATGTTGACTAATGTAAGTCACAGTCATACCAGTTAAACACTACGATGGCTGGGAAGTCATCGTCGGTAAGGGAATATTTTAGCCATGTTTATAAGCATTGGCTCACTTTGTAGAAGAGGCTGAGCTGAGTGTTTTTAAATACTATTTCAGGTACAAGAGAGGAGTTAAGATGGCGGAGGAGTAGGGGACCCCTTTTTCACAGGTCCCCTGAGTCGAGCTGGATAGGTACCAGACCAGCCTAAACAACCACGGAATCAGCCTGAGACGCAGGAAGATACATCTGGATCTCTACAAATGAACATCTCCAGCGCTGAGTATTGAGGTACGAAGCGGGGAGCCGGGAAACCGGGCACAGATATCGGAAGATAAACGGAAGGGGGAGGGAGCCGCCGCGTTCGGGCGCCGGGAAGCGGCAGCCACCTGCACGGGGGGGGGGGGGGGGAGCGGGCGGACTCACAGAGGGCACCCGCGAGAGAGCGGACTGAGACCGGTGAGCCGGGAGCGCGCGCCACCAGGCATCTCGCAGAACCCGGGAATCCCGTGTGCTCACGGGATCCAGACTGAGACCGGGAGCTCCCGGAGCGCATGCGGGGCAGCTGGCAGCTGGCAGGCCACCTGCACGGGGGAGCGGGCGGACTCACGGTCGGCACCCGCGAAACAGCAGACTGAGACCCTGAACCGGGTGCGCGCGCCACCAGGCTTCTCACGGAATTCCTGAATCCCGGTGTGCTCACGGGATCCAGACTGAGACCAGGAGCTTCTGGAGCGCGCGCAGGGCGGCTGGCGGTTGGCGGGCCACCTGCACGGGGGAGCGGGCGGACTCGCGGTCGGCACCCACGAAACAGCAGACTGAGACCCTGAACCGGGTGCGCGCGCCACCAGGCTTCTCAAGGAACTCCGGAATCCTGGTGTGCTCACGGGATCCAGACTGAGACCGGGAGATCCGGGAGCGCGCGGGGGCGGCTGGCGGCTGGCGGCTGGCGGCATTAGAAACACAAAGGACAGAGACGCGCCTGCCCTGGAAGTGAGGGCAGGGACGCCGGGTGTGGGGCGCACATCCCGGGACGCTACAGGGTTGAGCAGCACCAACAGTAACGGAGTTAAAGTGGCCAGAACATCGGTGGAGAATGGGCCGCAATCCCTCTGTTCTGTGACAATTCAGCCTCTGCTGCTCTGACTCTCAGAAGAGGCACAGCAGACCGCCAGAGAAAGCCGCCAGGGAACAAAAGCCTGGAAATACCGGCTCACAGCGTGCCCACCCCCATCCCCCCTCGCAGGGGACACGGAAACTCTACCCAAACAGGGTTGCCTGAGTATGGGCCTGGCAAAATACAAACTCTTAACAATAGAGAACAAACGGATGGTTACCAGAGAGGAGGAGGTGGATAGAGGGATGAGTGAAATAGATGAAGCGGATTAAGAGGACACTTTTCTGGATGACCACTGAGTAATATATAGAATTACTGAATCACTCTCTTGTACACCTGAAACGAATGTAACACTGTATGTTAGCTCTACTGGAATTAAAATAAATTTTTTAAAAAGATTTTTCTTTCAGGAACCTCTTTGAAAAAGCTTTTCCTCTGCAATGTGCATAAGCCCTACTTGGGAGGATTCACTCTACAATAATTATTCACTCTATGCCTCTGATTCAGATTTCACTGAGTTCTTACTGTGGATCTCAGCCCACGGGAGCCATGGTCCTTTTCTGTCCAGGCTCAGCACCTATGCCTTCAAGATTGGAAGTAGAGACACATGTCACTTCACAGTCCAGAAAGCTATTACTGTTTCTGTTTCAGTGTGAGAGAGTCACAGACTTTGGGACAGGTTTCAGAGCAGGTTTATTATGGATCCTGGATCTCTACTTCAATGTTCATTACCTGGATCCATTTGGCTAATAGGTTCCCTGTGGATGGGCTTGCTTCCAAGCACATACATGGAAGATGCAAAGGTGGGTGGGCTTGGTGCGGGACAGGAAGAAGACCAAAATCAGACAAGGGTCCGACCCCTCCCCTGATCCAGGAACTGCTACAGGAGAGGGTATGGGAGGTAGAATCCATGCGAAACTCCAAGGTCACCAGCTGAACACAGGAGGCATAGGTCAAGGGATCTGGAGATGCAGGGGTTGAAGGCTGCTCTGAGCTACCTCTGGGAGGAAGGGAGGGAAGGAATGGGGAGACACTGCCTGCCCCTGGCCTATGCCAGCTGCCCACCGCTCCGACACGCATCAGTCTACACAGCTGACACACAGCCTGGGCTCAGGATGGGCTGGCTCGGGTCCCTCAATCCTCAGAGGGACAGCTGGCCCCAGGGCTCAGAGACAGGCTGAGGGAGATGAGAGGGAAAGCTGCCCCACCCAGGTCATCCCCTCCTTGAGCAGACAGCCCTTCAGAACTGCTAAAAAAAAAAAAAAAAAAACCCACTAACGGCGTTGAAAGACATGCCATGGATGAACTAAGGCATAGAGATATGTAAAATAACATTCACTTTTAAGTTCAGAGCTGTCATCTCAGGAAGTGGGGAGAGCTTCCCTGAAGAAGACTGAGGGGAGGGCAGGCCATGCTGAAAAGGGAGACATGGCTCTCCTGATTGGGGACCTGCAGCCCCCTTCCAGGGCAGGACATCATCCTCGCATCACACGAGATCCATGGAAGTGTTCCATCAGGGCCAGATGTTTGCCTCGAGAAGGCTACCCTGGCATCGGACTGCACAGGGCACCAGGGACGAGGGCCAGATGGAGGACGGACAATACCCCGGAGGCCATGGGGCAAGAGCAGAGGCACACGACCTTGAAGATGATGATGAAAAGCAGGAGGTGGCAGCATGGAGCCGGCCCGAAAGTGCCATGGGAGCAGTGCCCACAGCTACACTGACTGGGGGCCTTCTGTGCCAGGTGTGGCTGACTTCAGTGGGCTCCAGACTAGTCCTGACCACAAGTCTAGGAAGTGTGCACCACCCCCGGCCTCCTCTCCCCTTGCAGCTGCTAGGAATCACGGTCACAGACCCTGGTCAGCTTTCGTGGAAACCAAGCAGTGGCTCCCCCGCATGCTGCACCTCTGGTGGTGGTCCAGTGCGACCCTCGTGCCTGGCCAGACACTGATGTCTACCTGTCTCCACACAAATCCACAGACAGGAGGGTGTCCCTGAATTCCACAGCACCTGATGAAACAGATCCACGGAACCCAACACCCAGTGGGTCCCTCGGGACCTCACCTATGAGGTCATGGAGCTCACCATACCCTATTTCCGTCACTTCCCACAGAAAGCCTGGTTCTGATCCCCCACAATACCATACATCCTGGTTGCTGACCTGGGGTCATGCCATGAACCCACATGGCACCTTTCTTTTAGAGAAGCCTATGCCTACACCTCCTAGAAAATATTTCTAATGAAGTACAAGCCCATCAGGACTACGGTGTGAACGGTAGCACACAGCCTGCATGGTAGTAGTCAGTAATTCTAACAAGGGTTAACCCCACCCCCCGTCTCACAAAACCTTCCTCCGTCCCCACGGAACTCATGGTCTGCCCTCAGAAAACCCTCCAGGAAACAAACCTTTCATCTGAATGCTCTCTTCACCTTCTGCTACAAATCTTGTCCAACCACAATGATATGAAACTAGAAATCAGTCTCAAGAAAAAAATGGGACAGTCAAAAACAGGTGGAGATTGGGGGGCCTGGGTGGCTCAGTCATTAAGGATCTGCCTTCAGCTCAGGTCGTGATCCCAGGAGCCTGGGATCTAGCCCCGAATCAGGCTCCTTGCTCAGTGGGAAGCCCGCTTCTCCCTCTCCCACCCCCCTGCTTGCGTTCCCTCTCTCGCTGCCTCACTCTCTGCCAGATACTTAAATAATCTTAAAAAAATATGTGGAGATTTAACACCATGCTACTGAACAACCAACAGTCAAAGAAGAAATCAAAAAAAATTTAGAAGTACCTTGACACTGATGAAAAAGACAACCTACAAAAACTTATGGGATGCAGCAAAAGTAGCTCTACGGGGGGGACGTTCATAGAAATTCAAGTCTTCATCAATCCATGAGAATGCTCTCCAATAAACAACCTGATTTCTGTGGTAAAGAAGTAGAAAAAAAAAAACAGCAAACAAAGCCCCAAATTAGTAGAAATAAGGAAATAACAAAAAGGAATGCATAAATAAATCCAACAGAGACTAAAAAGACAAAAAAAAAAAAAAAACAACACACAATGAAAATGAGAGCTGCCTTTTTTGGAAAGATAAACAAAACTGACAAACTTAGCTAGACTCACCAAGAAAGACAGAGGACTCGAATGCAATCAGGAAAGAAAGATAATGGATTCCTGTCTCATATCAAAATCAAAAGAACTCTTCAACCTTGGACACAACAACTTCTTGCAAGCCACGTCTCTAAAGGCAAAGGAAATAAAAGCAAAAATGAACTATTGGCACTTCATCAAGATAAAAAGTTTCTGCACGGCAAAGCAAACGATCAACAAAACAAAAAGGCAACCTATGGAATCGAAGAAGATATCTGCAAATGATATTACAGATAAAGGGCTGGTATCCAAGATCTATAAAGAACTCCTCAAACTCGACACCCAAAAAATGGGCAGAAGACACAAAGAGATACTTGTCCAGAGAAGACATACAAATGGCCAACAGACACATGAAAAAAATGCTCCACATCACTTGCCATCAGGCAAATACAAATCAAAACTACAATGAGATACCACCTTACACCAGTTAGAATGGTTAAAATTAACAAGGCAGGGGGCACCTGGGTGGCACAGCGGTTAAGCGTCTGCCTTCGGCTCAGGGCGTGATCCCGGCATTATGGGATGGAGCCCCACATCAGGCTCCTCCGCTATGAGCCTGCTTCTTCCTCTCCCACTCCCCCTGCTTGTGTTCCCTCTCTCGCTGGCTGTCTCTATCTCTGTGGAATAAATAAATAAAATCTTGAAAAGAAATTAACAAGACAGGAAATAAAAAAAAGTCAGAGAGGATGTGGAGAAAGGGGAGCCCTCTAACACTACTCGTGAGAATTCAAGCTGGTACAGCCACTTTTGAAAACAATATGGAGATTCCTCAAGACGTTGAACACAGAGCTATCCTACGACCCACCAATTGCACTACTGGGTATTTACCCCATAGACACAGAGTAATGAAAAGAAGGGGCACCTGTATCCCAATGTTCATAGCAGCAATGTCCCTAATAGCCAAACTGTGGAAGGAGCCAAGATGTCCTTCAGCAGATGAATGGACAAAGAAGATGTGGTTCATCTATACAATGGAATATTACTCAGTCATCAGAAAGGATGAATACCCACCATTTGCACCAACGTGGATGGACCAGGAGGGGATTATGCTAAGTGAAATTAAGTCAAGCAGAGAAAGACAATTATGATATCGTTTCACTCCTATGTGGAATGGAAGGAATAGCATGGAGGACATTAGGAGAAGGAAGGGAAAAGTGAAGGTGGGGAATGAGAGGGGGAGATGAACCATGAGAGACTATTGACACTGGGAAACAAACTGAAGGTTGCAGAAAGGGAGGGGTAGGGGAATGGGTTATCCTGGTGATGGGTATTAAGGAGGGCACGTGTCATAATGAGCACTAGGTGTTATATGCAAACAATGAATCCTGGAACACTACATCAAAAACAAATGAAGTACTGTAGGGTGACTAACATAATTTTAAAAAAAGAGAAAGATATGAAATCCATACAGGAAAACTGTCACTATTTGCAAATGACATGAAATCCCAAAGGATTCCACACACACACACAAAAAAACTGTTAGAATAAACAAATTCAAGAAAGCTGCAGGATATAAAGTCAATATACAGAGACCTGTTGTCTTTATTTTTTTTTTTCAGATTTTATTTATTTATTTGACAGGAAGAGAAAAAGCACGAGCCGGGGGAGTGTCAGAAAGACGGAGAAGCAGACCCTCGCTAAGCGGGGAGCCCAACACGGGGCTCGATCCCAGAACTCTGACCTGAGCAGAAGGCAGACGCTTCACCTATGGAGCCACCCAGATGACCCAACTTCTTGCATTTCTGTATACTGATGACACACTTTCGCAAAGAGAAATTAAAAAAGCAATGCCATTTACAATTGCATCAAAAAAAAAAATCTAGGAATAAAAGTAACCAACAATGAGAAAGACATAGTACACTCAACACATGGCAGAAAAGAAATGAAAAACATGTGTGTCGAGGGGGGCAGAATGTATGGGTCAAAGATTTGGAAGGCAACACAAACAAATGGAAGCATACGCCATGCTCCTTAACTGGAAGAGTTAATTATGTGAACATGTCCATCGTACCCAAAGCAATCGACAGATGTGATGAAATCCCCATCTGAATTCCAGTGGCATTATTCGAGGAAATAGAAAACAGTCCTCAAACTTGTATGGAATCACAAAAGACTCCAAATACCCAAAGCAACCTGGAGAAAGAAAGGTGCAGTCAACACACTCCTGGATTTCAAGCTAGATTACAAAGCTGTTGTCATCAAAACAGGATGGTACTGGCAGAAACACAGACACCAGGTCAGTGGAACAGAACAGAAAGCTCAGAAACTTACCCACACGTAGATGATCCTAACTTACGACACAGCAGCAGAAGATATGCCATGAGGGAAGGACTGTCTCTTCAGTGAGCGGTAACAGGCAAACTGGACACTAAATGCAGAAGAATATAACTGGGTCACTTTCTTACACCACACACAAAATTTTTAATGGATGAATGATTTGAACATAAGACCCGAATCCATAAACCTCCAAGAAGACACAGGTACTAAGTCTCTCGACATTGGTTTTGGCAAAGAGTCTTCAGATCGGACACCAAATGCAAAGGCAACAAAAGCAAAAATAAACAAGTGGAACAACACCAAACTGAAATCTTCCACACGGCAAAAGAAACCATCAAAAACTTAAAAGGCCACTGACCCAATAAGAAAAAAATATCTGCGAATCATATGTGTGAGAAGAGGCTAATATCCAAAATGCACACAACACTCATACAAATCAAAACAAAAGAAACTGTATAAAAAATGGGGTGAATATGTGAATAGATACTGTCCAAAGATGGCACACAGGTGCCAACAGACAGAAAAAGTTGTTCGACATCACTAGTCATCGTCAGGGAAACATCAGTCAAACCCACAATCGGCTATCCCCTCACAACTGTTGGAACAGCAATTGTCCCAGAGACAGACACCAGGTGGGGTCAAGGGTGTGCAGACGAGGAGACGCTGTGCGCTGTTGGTGGGAATGGAAATTGGTGCAGCCACTGTGACAAACGGTATGGAGGTTCCTGAAAAAATAAATACAACTACCACATGACCCAGTAATGGCTCTACTGAGTATTGATTTGGAGAACACAAAAATACTGCCTCAAAAAGACAGATGCACTCCCACGTTCACTGCAGCATTATTCACAATAACCAGACATGGAAACACAGACCTTGGGGGCCTTATGCCAAGTAACTCAGACACAGAAAGACCAATACCAGATGCTCTCATGTACATTCCACGTGGAATAAACAAATACTGAACGCATAGCTACTGAGAGCAGATTGGTAGGTGCCAGATTCGGGGGTGGGGTGGTAGAAACGGGTGAAGGTGGTCCAAGTCTCAATGTTTGAGTGAGAAAATCCGACAGTCATGAAATGTTCTGTCCAGCATGGAGACTAAAACTAACCCCGCAGCATGGGGTATAGGTTTCCCTGCTCTTTGAAAGTACAGGGCTTCTGAGAAACCTTGCACAGCAGAAATGGTGTAAAGAAGGAATGACCATTCATTTACACGGAAAAATTGGACAGTGTGCTCAGACTCCAAGATTCCTTCTCTTTGGCTTTTCTTAGGCCTCAGGACACAAGTTTCTAACGGAGGCCCAGCATAAATGAAGATAAAGCACAGCAGAGGCTCACAGACACAATTCAAAGTGCTGGTGGCTGGATGCGGAGAGCGGTTCCCAGCGGAAGGAGCTGGTTGGGGTGCACGCCGCCTCTGTCGTGCTTCTCCCCAAAACAGATGCTGAACGCGATTCTCACTGTTCACCTTTTTTCATAAGAGGGAAATCCTCTTTAGGTCTCTTCCTCTCACTGAAGCTGGGTAATAACGTAGTTCTTTCAAGAAAGCCAAGTGTCTTACTGTGAACGTTTAAAAGCTGGGGGATACTTGTACTTGAGCATTGCTGAGGGAGGAGATGTGAAAGGTTCTCCCAGACACAAACCTCAGCAGATCCACCGGGAAAGGCACCTTCCTCAGCATGCGGAACACGGACTACCTCCTTACCCCAGAAACCCTCTCCTTCCCCTCGATCAGGACAACCCACAACAGCTGGGAGTTACCCCAATTCCTCCGTTCTCCTGCTCCTAATAGCTAACTCATCAGCAAATCCTGTGAGCTCCATCTTCAAAATGGACCCAGAATAGGTCTAACCACTCCATCCAAGGCCACCTGTCTGGTCCACAGTGCCTGAGTTCCTGGAAAAGCTTCGTCATTGACCTGCCTTGCCATCTTCAACCCTCTGTCATCTGTTCTCAACGCTGTAGCCACGATGGCCTAGTGAAACAGGGTCTCATGGGGTTATAGCCCTGGAATGGCTTTCTGTCGCCCTCTGTCACCTCCCTGAGGTCATGTCCTAAGCTGTCCCCTGTGGCCACAGGGCCTTCTTGCTGCTCCTGGACATATCTGGAATTCTCCTGCCCCAGAGCCTTTGCACATGCTTTCCCTTCTGTTTAGAAATGCTCTTGATGTGTTCTCACTCGCCTTCTGAGAAGTCTGAATTGGAGTGACAGGGACAGAAGGTGAGGCTGTGTGTGTTGGGTGAGGCTGGTGGCCCAGAAAAAGGTTTTCTGCCAGCTCTCCACCTGTGCCTCACTTGTCCTCAGCCAGGAACTTGCACACAGCCCTCACCTGTCACAACTCTCACACAGGAGACCCACAGCCACCCCTGGAGCCCACCCTGCCCACACCCTGCTGCAGAATGCATTCAGCTCTCCTCTGGGACCCCTGTCAGCTTTACCCAGACCTGGAACTCCCCCGTCTCCTGCAAAGCTCCCGGATTCCCCCTCTTCTTGCAAAATCACACTGGCGCAAGGCTTTCATGAGAAAGCTATAATGCTAACTAATGAAAGGTTCACACCTACTTTCCCCTTCCGTTGCCTTTCTCTCCTTCTGTCCTACCTGTGCAAACTGTAACATATCAGTGGAACATGAACATGCTCTGAGATCTGAATCTTTCCTTGCAGCTTTCTGAGGACTCCTTATGTGATAAGAAACTAGTGTATCTTACAACAGGGTGTTTTACAACTATCATCTATAGAACAGTACAGCCCAAATCACTACAATTTTACCTCACTCTTCATGAAGCAGAACACTTTTTCCTTTCTTCTTTTACTTAAATTCCAGTTAGTTCACATGCCATGGAATATTCGCTTCAGGGGTAGGATTTAGTGATTCCTCACCTGCATACAGTACCCAGTGCTCATCACAAGCGCCCTCCTTAATACCCCTCACCCATTTAACTCTTCCCCCCACGCCCCTGTCCTGCAGCAACACTCAGTTTGTTCTCCAAGGTTGAGTCTATTTCCTTGTTTGCCTTTCTCATCACCCCTCAACTCTGTTCATCTGTTTTCTTTCTGAAATTCCACAAGCGTGAGAGCATAGGATATTTGTCTTTCCTCACTAATTTTGCTTAGCTTAATACACTCTAGATCCATCCACATCCTTGCAAATGGTAAGATTTCATTCTTTTTGAAGCTGGGTCATATTCCCATATATATATATATATATATATACACACATATATATACGTATCCCACATCTGCTTTATCCATTCATCAGTGCATGGACTTTGGGATTCTCTCCATAGTTTGGCTACTGTGCACATTGTTGCTATAAACATCATGGTGCATGTACCCCCTTCGAATGTGCATTTTTGTATCTTTTGGGTAAGCACCTAGGAGAGCAATTGCTGGATCATGTGGTTGTTCAATGTTTAACTTTTTGAGGAACCCCCACACTGTTTCCCAGACTGTCTGCACCACTCTGCATTCCCACCAACAGGATGGGAGGGTTCCCCTTTAAGCAGAACATTATCTGCTGGCAATTTCATAAGAGGAAACAAAACCTCTGCGAGATGCACCCAGGGTCAGGCAAGCAGTTGCAGAATTCACCCCAAGGCTCCTGACGCCAAGCCCCTTGAAGCCACCAGCATGCCACTATCCAAAAGAATTCCCAGACTCTCCTTCTGACTCCACCACCAAAGAAACTACAGACAGAATATGGCACCTCAAAATATCGAGATAATAGTAAAACTAGAAAGTCAAGCTCAACTTTTAAACAGGAACAGGCCCATTTGGATAATTTTGAATTTTCCCTCCACCCTAATTTTAACTCTTCTGATGAATAAACTAATCAATGATGAAACATCACCTTTGTCAAATGACATCATCCAAGTCTGTATCAGACGAAAAAAAGCCATCTAACTCTAGATGCTGGCCACTCAACCATATCTTAGGCCCAATTGAATAAACATTGTTAGATGAAGGAACAAATTAGATGTTACAAACAGGCACAGAGTGAATCTCACCTTCCCTTTCTAATAAAAGAGGGTTCCTAGGAAACAGATAGTCAAAATACATTTGTAAGCAATAAATGGACAGAGAAATTGTGATCCCCTGCAAAGTTCTACCTGCAGGGAAACTAAGTAATTCTTGCACCAAACCCAGAATGCTGACAGCTACTTCAATTTTACTTTGTGGCTCAACTAGAGAAAAGAGAAAAGCCCAGGAGGTTTTGGGATAATGAGAGGTTTTACCTCCAGTCCTGACATAGATAGGACATTATGCCAAAATAGCTGTGTTTTCTCTGAACACTGGCGTCCTGTGACAAGCTGCCTCCCTGACTCAGATGCTGACGTTCAAAACCTCGGGTCTCATGGAGCCAGAGCAGAGAAGTGCTGTCAGCTGGGGAGAAGAAGGCACCTCTGACCTAAAGCCTGCACACCTGCTTCGGTTTCTGGACGAAGGGGCAACACATACTTGTTGTTTAGCAGTAATTATCTTCATTCTCAATAGACCAATGACCTTGCCTTTTCTGGAAAGCAGACTTACTCTTCTAAAGAAACCCTCAATTCGTCTATTCCCAATGCAACTAGAGTGGGGTCTGGTTTACGCCCGCCTCCAGGCCCCCACCTGGAGGATTTTCCTGCATGATTCTAACAGCCAATTACCACTAACTCGGGGGCACACGGGGCATAATGCTGAAGTTGGGGGATGGCTCTGGGGCTTGCTACTGCCACACCTGTGCCTGGGGGACCAGGGCACACCCTGCTGAACTCGGGGTACTGCTCAAGATGCATCACCTGCACTGTGTCAGAGAACCGGGGGACACCCCACTGAAGGTGGGGATTCTGTGAGGTCCTTACCCGCACTCTTCCCGGGGAAGAGGGGAAACCCTGAAATTCTGCAACCCATCCCACAAAAGCTCAGGTGAGTGGGCGCCCTGGAGTTCACGGGTATGGGGAATAAGGCCAGTTGAGGACATGGGGCGGAAGAGACTTTAAAGGGAAAAAGAAAACTCACCTGAGTCCCCACAATGAACCCTCTCCACGTGCCCTTCCAGAACCCTGCCTCCCACCTGGGGCGCACCCTACCCCCCGACCCCCACCCCGGGGCATGCTGCTCACTCACCAGCCCGGACCTCCGCAGGGCAACTCTCTCTCTCCCAGTGCCCCTTCTTCTGCCCCAGGTCTGCAACCCGCTGCAACTCTGGGACCGCCCACAGAGACGTAGCTCCACCCCCAAGCGGTGACTGGTCGGGGAGGGTGGTGCCCTAGCCCCTTGGATGCCGGGCAACCCGCCCTCAAGCCCCTGGAACCCTGAAAGTGCAGGGGCTCCAAGAGGCGCCTCCTCTACTCAACACCCAGCACAGGCATGGGTGGGGTCGTGGGCCGGGCTCCCCCCACACACCTGGCCCCTTCCAGGGACCCCTCTAGCTGCAGACCACCCTCAGCGTCCTGCCCCTTCCCTTTCTGCACCAGCCCTCCCTGCTGGGGTGTGCCTGGTTCTGGGCAAGGTCAGTGGCTCTCAGACCCTCCAAGGCTTGGGCTTTAGGACATGCAATGATTTCATGCATTTTCAGTATGTACATGTCAGTATGACTTTAATCGTATGGGAGCCAAAGAGGTTCTTTATTTTTTCTTATCTTCATGTTGGCATTTTTGCTTATTGTTTTCTTCTCGAAACAGATGTACAACATGTGCTTGGGGCAGAAATAGGGCCCATGCTTTGAGGTTTTGCCCAGTCATTTTGAGCCGGGTAAAATGTTAAAGGATAGCTTCCCTGGGAGCCCAGGATCAGGGCCCACAGATGATATAAGATAAACATTACTTTTATCATTATAATTGCTCCTAAATGGAGGAATTTGAGACAAAAGCACCTTTCACAAGAGTACCAAGAAATCAAAATGATGCCCACAGAAGGCTACCTGCTCCATGGTCAGCACAGGTAACAGAAGGGTTCACAGTCTCTGGACTCCTGCCCTTCTCCTGCCCAAATCTCTGAAGCACACAGACCACTTAAAATCAGAATTGTAGAACTGCTAGACACCTTAGAGATGTCTGGCACCATTCCCTTGGACTGCAGTATAAAACACAGTAGCTCGTTGTCACAAACTAATTTCAACATGAAGTGCCCCCTGGATGCACTAAGTTCTTTCTCTGCAAATGTTGACTAATGTAAGTCACAGTCATACCAGTTAAACACTACGATGGCTGGGAAGTCATCGTCGGTAAGGGAATATTTTAGCCATGTTTATAAGCATTGGCTCACTTTGTAGAAGAGGCTGAGCTGAGTGTTTTTAAATACTATTTCAGGTACAAGAGAGGAGTTAAGATGGCGGAGGAGTAGGGGACCCCTTTTTCACAGGTCCCCTGAGTCGAGCTGGATAGGTACCAGACCAGCCTAAACAACCACGGAATCAGCCTGAGACGCAGGAAGATACATCTGGATCTCTACAAATGAACATCTCCAGCGCTGAGTATTGAGGTACGAAGCGGGGAGCCGGGAAACCGGGCACAGATATCGGAAGATAAACGGAAGGGGGAGGGAGCCGCCGCGTTCGGGCGCCGGGAAGCGGCAGCCACCTGCACGGGGGGGGGGGGGGGGGGGAGCGGGCGGACTCACAGAGGGCACCCGCGAGAGAGCGGACTGAGACCGGTGAGCCGGGAGCGCGCGCCACCAGGCATCTCGCAGAACCCGGGAATCCCGTGTGCTCACGGGATCCAGACTGAGACCGGGAGCTCCCGGAGCGCATGCGGGGCAGCTGGCAGCTGGCAGGCCACCTGCACGGGGGAGCGGGCGGACTCACGGTCGGCACCCGCGAAACAGCAGACTGAGACCCTGAACCGGGTGCGCGCGCCACCAGGCTTCTCACGGAATTCCTGAATCCCGGTGTGCTCACGGGATCCAGACTGAGACCAGGAGCTTCTGGAGCGCGCGCAGGGCGGCTGGCGGTTGGCGGGCCACCTGCACGGGGGAGCGGGCGGACTCGCGGTCGGCACCCACGAAACAGCAGACTGAGACCCTGAACCGGGTGCGCGCGCCACCAGGCTTCTCAAGGAACTCCGGAATCCTGGTGTGCTCACGGGATCCAGACTGAGACCGGGAGATCCGGGAGCGCGCGGGGGCGGCTGGCGGCTGGCGGCTGGCGGCATTAGAAACACAAAGGACAGAGACGCGCCTGCCCTGGAAGTGAGGGCAGGGACGCCGGGTGTGGGGCGCACATCCCGGGACGCTACAGGGTTGAGCAGCACCAACAGTAACGGAGTTAAAGTGGCCAGAACATCGGTGGAGAATGGGCCGCAATCCCTCTGTTCTGTGACAATTCAGCCTCTGCTGCTCTGACTCTCAGAAGAGGCACAGCAGACCGCCAGAGAAAGCCGCCAGGGAACAAAAGCCTGGAAATACCGGCTCACAGCGTGCCCACCCCCATCCCCCCTCGCAGGGGACACGGAAACTCTACCCAAACAGGGTTGCCTGAGTATGGGCCTGGCAAAATACAAACTCTTAACAATAGAGAACAAACGGATGGTTACCAGAGAGGAGGAGGTGGATAGAGGGATGAGTGAAATAGATGAAGCGGATTAAGAGGACACTTTTCTGGATGACCACTGAGTAATATATAGAATTACTGAATCACTCTCTTGTACACCTGAAACGAATGTAACACTGTATGTTAGCTCTACTGGAATTAAAATAAATTTTTTAAAAAGATTTTTCTTTCAGGAACCTCTTTGAAAAAGCTTTTCCTCGGCAATGTGCATAAGCCCTACTTGGGAGGATTCACTCTACAATAATTATTCACTCTATGCCTCTGATTCAGATTTCACTGAGTTCTTACTGTGGATCTCAGCCCACGGGAGCCATGGTCCTTTTCTGTCCAGGCTCAGCACCTATGCCTTCAAGATTGGAAGTAGAGACACATGTCACTTCACAGTCCAGAAAGCTATTACTGTTTCTGTTTCAGTGTGAGAGAGTCACAGACTTTGGGACAGGTTTCAGAGCAGGTTTATTATGGATCCTGGATCTCTACTTCAATGTTCATTACCTGGATCCATTTGGCTAATAGGTTCCCTGTGGATGGGCTTGCTTCCAAGCACATACATGGAAGATGCAAAGGTGGGTGGGCTTGGTGCGGGACAGGAAGAAGACCAAAATCAGACAAGGGTCCGACCCCTCCCCTGATCCAGGAACTGCTACAGGAGAGGGTATGGGAGGTAGAATCCATGCGAAACTCCAAGGTCACCAGCTGAACACAGGAGGCATAGGTCAAGGGATCTGGAGATGCAGGGGTTGAAGGCTGCTCTGAGCTACCTCTGGGAGGAAGGGAGGGAAGGAATGGGGAGACACTGCCTGCCCCTGGCCTATGCCAGCTGCCCACCGCTCCGACACGCATCAGTCTACACAGCTGACACACAGCCTGGGCTCAGGATGGGCTGGCTCGGGTCCCTCAATCCTCAGAGGGACAGCTGGCCCCAGGGCTCAGAGACAGGCTGAGGGAGATGAGAGGGAAAGCTGCCCCACCCAGGTCATCCCCTCCTTGAGCAGACAGCCCTTCAGAACTGCTAAAAAAAAAAAAAAAAACCCACTAACGGCGTTGAAAGACATGCCATGGATGAACTAAGGCATAGAGATATGTAAAATAACATTCACTTTTAAGTTCAGAGCTGTCATCTCAGGAAGTGGGGAGAGCTTCCCTGAAGAAGACTGAGGGGAGGGCAGGCCATGCTGAAAAGGGAGACATGGCTCTCCTGATTGGGGACCTGCAGCCCCCTTCCAGGGCAGGACATCATCCTCGCATCACACGAGATCCATGGAAGTGTTCCATCAGGGCCAGATGTTTGCCTCGAGAAGGCTACCCTGGCATCGGACTGCACAGGGCACCAGGGACGAGGGCCAGATGGAGGACGGACAATACCCCGGAGGCCATGGGGCAAGAGCAGAGGCACACGACCTTGAAGATGATGATGAAAAGCAGGAGGTGGCAGCATGGAGCCGGCCCGAAAGTGCCATGGGAGCAGTGCCCACAGCTACACTGACTGGGGGCCTTCTGTGCCAGGTGTGGCTGACTTCAGTGGGCTCCAGACTAGTCCTGACCACAAGTCTAGGAAGTGTGCACCACCCCCGGCCTCCTCTCCCCTTGCAGCTGCTAGGAATCACGGTCACAGACCCTGGTCAGCTTTCGTGGAAACCAAGCAGTGGCTCCCCCGCATGCTGCACCTCTGGTGGTGGTCCAGTGCGACCCTCGTGCCTGGCCAGACACTGATGTCTACCTGTCTCCACACAAATCCACAGACAGGAGGGTGTCCCTGAATTCCACAGCACCTGATGAAACAGATCCACGGAACCCAACACCCAGTGGGTCCCTCGGGACCTCACCTATGAGGTCATGGAGCTCACCATACCCTATTTCCGTCACTTCCCACAGAAAGCCTGGTTCTGATCCCCCACAATACCATACATCCTGGTTGCTGACCTGGGGTCATGCCATGAACCCACATGGCACCTTTCTTTTAGAGAAGCCTATGCCTACACCTCCTAGAAAATATTTCTAATGAAGTACAAGCCCATCAGGACTACGGTGTGAACGGTAGCACACAGCCTGCATGGTAGTAGTCAGTAATTCTAACAAGGGTTAACCCCACCCCCCGTCTCACAAAACCTTCCTCCGTCCCCACGGAACTCATGGTCTGCCCTCAGAAAACCCTCCAGGAAACAAACCTTTCATCTGAATGCTCTCTTCACCTTCTGCTACAAATCTTGTCCAACCACAATGATATGAAACTAGAAATCAGTCTCAAGAAAAAAATGGGACAGTCAAAAACAGGTGGAGATTGGGGGGCCTGGGTGGCTCAGTCATTAAGGATCTGCCTTCAGCTCAGGTCGTGATCCCAGGAGCCTGGGATCTAGCCCCGAATCAGGCTCCTTGCTCAGTGGGAAGCCCGCTTCTCCCTCTCCCACCCCCCTGCTTGCGTTCCCTCTCTCGCTGCCTCACTCTCTGCCAGATACTTAAATAATCTTAAAAAAATATGTGGAGATTTAACACCATGCTACTGAACAACCAACAGTCAAAGAAGAAATCAAAAAAAATTTAGAAGTACCTTGACACTGATGAAAAAGACAACCTACAAAAACTTATGGGATGCAGCAAAAGTAGCTCTACGGGGGGGACGTTCATAGAAATTCAAGTCTTCATCAATCCATGAGAATGCTCTCCAATAAACAACCTGATTTCTGTGGTAAAGAAGTAGAAAAAAAAAAACAGCAAACAAAGCCCCAAATTAGTAGAAATAAGGAAATAACAAAAAGGAATGCATAAATAAATCCAACAGAGACTAAAAAGACAAAAAAAAAAAAAAACAACACACAATGAAAATGAGAGCTGCCTTTTTTGGAAAGATAAACAAAACTGACAAACTTAGCTAGACTCACCAAGAAAGACAGAGGACTCGAATGCAATCAGGAAAGAAAGATAATGGATTCCTGTCTCATATCAAAATCAAAAGAACTCTTCAACCTTGGACACAACAACTTCTTGCAAGCCACGTCTCTAAAGGCAAAGGAAATAAAAGCAAAAATGAACTATTGGCACTTCATCAAGATAAAAAGTTTCTGCACGGCAAAGCAAACGATCAACAAAACAAAAAGGCAACCTATGGAATCGAAGAAGATATCTGCAAATGATATTACAGATAAAGGGCTGGTATCCAAGATCTATAAAGAACTCCTCAAACTCGACACCCAAAAAATGGGCAGAAGACACAAAGAGATACTTGTCCAGAGAAGACATACAAATGGCCAACAGACACATGAAAAAAATGCTCCACATCACTTGCCATCAGGCAAATACAAATCAAAACTACAATGAGATACCACCTTACACCAGTTAGAATGGTTAAAATTAACAAGGCAGGGGGCACCTGGGTGGCACAGCGGTTAAGCGTCTGCCTTCGGCTCAGGGCGTGATCCCGGCATTATGGGATGGAGCCCCACATCAGGCTCCTCCGCTATGAGCCTGCTTCTTCCTCTCCCACTCCCCCTGCTTGTGTTCCCTCTCTCGCTGGCTGTCTCTATCTCTGTGGAATAAATAAATAAAATCTTGAAAAGAAATTAACAAGACAGGAAATAAAAAAAAGTCAGAGAGGATGTGGAGAAAGGGGAGCCCTCTAACACTACTCGTGAGAATTCAAGCTGGTACAGCCACTTTTGAAAACAATATGGAGATTCCTCAAGACGTTGAACACAGAGCTATCCTACGACCCACCAATTGCACTACTGGGTATTTACCCCATAGACACAGAGTAATGAAAAGAAGGGGCACCTGTATCCCAATGTTCATAGCAGCAATGTCCCTAATAGCCAAACTGTGGAAGGAGCCAAGATGTCCTTCAGCAGATGAATGGACAAAGAAGATGTGGTTCATCTATACAATGGAATATTACTCAGTCATCAGAAAGGATGAATACCCACCATTTGCACCAACGTGGATGGACCAGGAGGGGATTATGCTAAGTGAAATTAAGTCAAGCAGAGAAAGACAATTATGATATCGTTTCACTCCTATGTGGAATGGAAGGAATAGCATGGAGGACATTAGGAGAAGGAAGGGAAAAGTGAAGGTGGGGAATGAGAGGGGGAGATGAACCATGAGAGACTATTGACACTGGGAAACAAACTGAAGGTTGCAGAAAGGGAGGGGTAGGGGAATGGGTTATCCTGGTGATGGGTATTAAGGAGGGCACGTGTCATAATGAGCACTAGGTGTTATATGCAAACAATGAATCCTGGAACACTACATCAAAAACAAATGAAGTACTGTAGGGTGACTAACATAATTTTAAAAAAAGAGAAAGATATGAAATCCATACAGGAAAACTGTCACTATTTGCAAATGACATGAAATCCCAAAGGATTCCACACACACACACACAAAAATCTGTTAGAATAAACAAATTCAAGAAAGCTGCAGGATATAAAGTCAATATACAGAGACCTGTTGTCTTTATTTTTTTTTTTCAGATTTTATTTATTTATTTGATAGGAAGAGAAAAAGCACGAGCCGGGGGAGTGTCAGAAAGACGGAGAAGCAGACCCTCGCTAAGCGGGGAGCCCAACACGGGGCTCGATCCCAGAACTCTGACCTGAGCAGAAGGCAGACGCTTCACCTATGGAGCCACCCAGATGACCCAACTTCTTGCATTTCTGTATACTGATGACACACTTTCGCAAAGAGAAATTAAAAAAGCAATGCCATTTACAATTGCATCAAAAAAAAAAAATCTAGGAATAAAAGTAACCAACAATGAGAAAGACATAGTACACTCAACACATGGCAGAAAAGAAATGAAAAACATGTGTGTCGAGGGGGGCAGAATGTATGGGTCAAAGATTTGGAAGGCAACACAAACAAATGGAAGCATACGCCATGCTCCTTAACTGGAAGAGTTAATTATGTGAACATGTCCATCGTACCCAAAGCAATCGACAGATGTGATGAAATCCCCATCTGAATTCCAGTGGCATTATTCGAGGAAATAGAAAACAGTCCTCAAACTTGTATGGAATCACAAAAGACCCCAAATACCCAAAGCAACCTGGAGAAAGAAAGGTGCAGTCAACACACTCCTGGATTTCAAGCTAGATTACAAAGCTGTTGTCATCAAAACAGGATGGTACTGGCAGAAACACAGACACCAGGTCAGTGGAACAGAACAGAAAGCTCAGAAACTTACCCACACGTAGATGATCCTAACTTACGACACAGCAGCAGAAGATATGCCATGAGGGAAGGACTGTCTCTTCAGTGAGCGGTAACAGGCAAACTGGACACTAAATGCAGAAGAATATAACTGGGTCACTTTCTTACACCACACACAAAATTTTTAATGGATGAATGATTTGAACATAAGACCCGAATCCATAAACCTCCAAGAAGACACAGGTACTAAGTCTCTCGACATTGGTTTTGGCAAAGAGTCTTCAGATCGGACACCAAATGCAAAGGCAACAAAAGCAAAAATAAACAAGTGGAACAACACCAAACTGAAATCTTCCACACGGCAAAAGAAACCATCAAAAACTTAAAAGGCCACTGACCCAATAAGAAAAAAATATCTGCGAATCATATGTGTGAGAAGAGGCTAATATCCAAAATGCACACAACACTCATACAAATCAAAACAAAAGAAACTGTATAAAAAATGGGGTGAATATGTGAATAGATACTGTCCAAAGATGGCACACAGGTGCCAACAGACAGAAAAAGTTGTTCGACATCACTAGTCATCGTCAGGGAAACATCAGTCAAACCCACAATCGGCTATCCCCTCACAACTGTTGGAACAGCAATTGTCCCAGAGACAGACACCAGGTGGGGTCAAGGGTGTGCAGACGAGGAGACGCTGTGCGCTGTTGGTGGGAATGGAAATTGGTGCAGCCACTGTGACAAACGGTATGGAGGTTCCTGAAAAAATAAATACAACTACCACATGACCCAGTAATGGCTCTACTGAGTATTGATTTGGAGAACACAAAAATACTGCCTCAAAAAGACAGATGCACTCCCACGTTCACTGCAGCATTATTCACAATAACCAGACATGGAAACACAGACCTTGGGGGCCTTATGCCAAGTAACTCAGACACAGAAAGACCAATACCAGATGCTCTCATGTACATTCCACGTGGAATAAACAAATACTGAACGCATAGCTACTGAGAGCAGATTGGTAGGTGCCAGATTCGGGGGTGGGGTGGTAGAAACGGGTGAAGGTGGTCCAAGTCTCAATGTTTGAGTGAGAAAATCCGACAGTCATGAAATGTTCTGTCCAGCATGGAGACTAAAACTAACCCCGCAGCATGGGGTATAGGTTTCCCTGCTCTTTGAAAGTACAGGGCTTCTGAGAAACCTTGCACAGCAGAAATGGTGTAAAGAAGGAATGACCATTCATTTACACGGAAAAATTGGACAGTGTGCTCAGACTCCAAGATTCCTTCTCTTTGGCTTTTCTTAGGCCTCAGGACACAAGTTTCTAACGGAGGCCCAGCATAAATGAAGATAAAGCACAGCAGAGGCTCACAGACACAATTCAAAGTGCTGGTGGCTGGATGCGGAGAGCGGTTCCCAGCGGAAGGAGCTGGTTGGGGTGCACGCCGCCTCTGTCGTGCTTCTCCCCAAAACAGATGCTGAACGCGATTCTCACTGTTCACCTTTTTTCATAAGAGGGAAATCCTCTTTAGGTCTCTTCCTCTCACTGAAGCTGGGTAATAACGTAGTTCTTTCAAGAAAGCCAAGTGTCTTACTGTGAACGTTTAAAAGCTGGGGGATACTTGTACTTGAGCATTGCTGAGGGAGGAGATGTGAAAGGTTCTCCCAGACACAAACCTCAGCAGATCCACCGGGAAAGGCACCTTCCTCAGCATGCGGAACACGGACTACCTCCTTACCCCAGAAACCCTCTCCTTCCCCTCGATCAGGACAACCCACAACAGCTGGGAGTTACCCCAATTCCTCCGTTCTCCTGCTCCTAATAGCTAACTCATCAGCAAATCCTGTGAGCTCCATCTTCAAAATGGACCCAGAATAGGTCTAACCACTCCATCCAAGGCCACCTGTCTGGTCCACAGTGCCTGAGTTCCTGGAAAAGCTTCGTCATTGACCTGCCTTGCCATCTTCAACCCTCTGTCATCTGTTCTCAACGCTGTAGCCACGATGGCCTAGTGAAACAGGGTCTCATGGGGTTATAGCCCTGGAATGGCTTTCTGTCGCCCTCTGTCACCTCCCTGAGGTCATGTCCTAAGCTGTCCCCTGTGGCCACAGGGCCTTCTTGCTGCTCCTGGACATATCTGGAATTCTCCTGCCCCAGAGCCTTTGCACATGCTTTCCCTTCTGTTTAGAAATGCTCTTGATGTGTTCTCACTCGCCTTCTGAGAAGTCTGAATTGGAGTGACAGGGACAGAAGGTGAGGCTGTGTGTGTTGGGTGAGGCTGGTGGCCCAGAAAAAGGTTTTCTGCCAGCTCTCCACCTGTGCCTCACTTGTCCTCAGCCAGGAACTTGCACACAGCCCTCACCTGTCACAACTCTCACACAGGAGACCCACAGCCACCCCTGGAGCCCACCCTGCCCACACCCTGCTGCAGAATGCATTCAGCTCTCCTCTGGGACCCCTGTCAGCTTTACCCAGACCTGGAACTCCCCCGTCTCCTGCAAAGCTCCCGGATTCCCCCTCTTCTTGCAAAATCACACTGGCGCAAGGCTTTCATGAGAAAGCTATAATGCTAACTAATGAAAGGTTCACACCTACTTTCCCCTTCCGTTGCCTTTCTCTCCTTCTGTCCTACCTGTGCAAACTGTAACATATCAGTGGAACATGAACATGCTCTGAGATCTGAATCTTTCCTTGCAGCTTTCTGAGGACTCCTTATGTGATAAGAAACTAGTGTATCTTACAACAGGGTGTTTTACAACTATCATCTATAGAACAGTACAGCCCAAATCACTACAATTTTACCTCACTCTTCATGAAGCAGAACACTTTTTCCTTTCTTCTTTTACTTAAATTCCAGTTAGTTCACATGCCATGGAATATTCGCTTCAGGGGTAGGATTTAGTGATTCCTCACCTGCATACAGTACCCAGTGCTCATCACAAGCGCCCTCCTTAATACCCCTCACCCATTTAACTCTTCCCCCCACGCCCCTGTCCTGCAGCAACACTCAGTTTGTTCTCCAAGGTTGAGTCTATTTCCTTGTTTGCCTTTCTCATCACCCCTCAACTCTGTTCATCTGTTTTCTTTCTGAAATTCCACAAGCGTGAGAGCATAGGATATTTGTCTTTCCTCACTAATTTTGCTTAGCTTAATACACTCTAGATCCATCCACATCCTTGCAAATGGTAAGATTTCATTCTTTTTGAAGCTGGGTCATATTCCCATATATATATATATATATATACGTATCCCACATCTGCTTTATCCATTCATCAGTGCATGGACTTTGGGATTCTCTCCATAGTTTGGCTACTGTGGACATTGTTGCTATAAACATCATGGTGCATGTACCCCCTTCGAATGTGCATTTTTGTATCTTTTGGGTAAGCACCTAGGAGAGCAATTGCTGGATCATGTGGTTGTTCAATGTTTAACCTTTTGAGGAACCCCCACACTGTTTCCCAGACTGTCTGCACCACTCTGCATTCCCACCAACAGGATGGGAGGGTTCCCCTTTAAGCAGAACATTATCTGCTGGCAATTTCATAAGAGGAAACAAAACCTCTGCGAGATGCACCCAGGGTCAGGCAAGCAGTTGCAGAATTCACCCCAAGGCTCCTGACGCCAAGCCCCTTGAAGCCACCAGCATGCCACTATCCAAAAGAATTCCCAGACTCTCCTTCTGACTCCACCACCAAAGAAACTACAGACAGAATATGGCACCTCAAAATATCGAGATAATAGTAAAACTAGAAAGTCAAGCTCAACTTTTAAACAGGAACAGGCCGCTTTGGATAATTTTGAATTTTCCCTCCACCCTAATTTTAACTCTTCTGATGAATAAACTAATCAATGATGAAACATCACCTTTGTCAAATGACATCATCCAAGTCTGTATCAGATGAAAAAAAGCCATCTAACTCTAGATGCTGGCCACTCAACCATATCTTAGGCCCAATTGAATAAACATTGTTAGATGAAGGAACAAATTAGATGTTACAAACAGGCACAGAGTGAATCTCACCTTCCCTTTCTAATAAAAGAGGGTTCCTAGGAAACAGATAGTCAAAATACATTTGTAAGCAATAAATGGACAAAGAAATTGTGATCCCCTGCAAAGTTCTACCTGCAGGGAAACTAAGTAATTCTTGCACCAAACCCAGAATGCTGACAGCTACTTCAATTTTACTTTGTGGCTCAACTAGAGAAAAGAGAAAAGCCCAGGAGGTTTTGGGATAATGAGAGGTTTTACCTCCAGTCCTGACATAGATAGGACATTATGCCAAAATAGCTGTGTTTTCTCTGAACACTGGCGTCCTGTGACAAGCTGCCTCCCTGACTCAGATGCTGACGTTCAAAACCTCGGGTCTCATGGAGCCAGAGCAGAGAAGTGCTGTCAGCTGGGGAGAAGAAGGCACCTCTGACCTAAAGCCTGCACACCTGCTTCGGTTTCTGGACGAAGGGGCAACACATACTTGTTGTTTAGCAGTAATTATCTTCATTCTCAATAGACCAATGACCTTGCCTTTTCTGGAAAGCAGACTTACTCTTCTAAAGAAACCCTCAATTCGTCTATTCCCAATGCAACTAGAGTGGGGTCTGGTTTACGCCCGCCTCCAGGCCCCCACCTGGAGGATTTTCCTGCATGATTCTAACAGCCAATTACCACTAACTCGGGGGCACACGGGGCATAATGCTGAAGTTGGGGGATGGCTCTGGGGCTTGCTACTGCCACACCTGTGCCTGGGGGACCAGGGCACACCCTGCTGAACTCGGGGTACTGCTCAAGATGCATCACCTGCACTGTGTCAGAGAACCGGGGGACACCCCACTGAAGGTGGGGATTCTGTGAGGTCCTTACCCGCACTCTTCCCGGGGAAGAGGGGAAACCCTGAAATTCTGCAACCCATCCCACAAAAGCTCAGGTGAGTGGGCGCCCTGGAGTTCACGGGTATGGGGAATAAGGCCAGTTGAGGACATGGGGCGGAAGAGACTTTAAAGGGAAAAAGAAAACTCACCTGAGTCCCCACAATGAACCCTCTCCACGTGCCCTTCCAGAACCCTGCCTCCCACCTGGGGCGCACCCTACCCCCCGACCCCCACCCCGGGGCATGCTGCTCACTCACCAGCCCGGACCTCCGCAGGGCAACTCTCTCTCTCCCAGTGCCCCTTCTTCTGCCCCAGGTCTGCAACCCGCTGCAACTCTGGGACCGCCCACAGAGACGTAGCTCCACCCCCAAGCGGTGACTGGTCGGGGAGGGTGGTGCCCTAGCCCCTTGGATGCCGGGCAACCCGCCCTCAAGCCCCTGGAACCCTGAAAGTGCAGGGGCTCCAAGAGGCGCCTCCTCTACTCAACACCCAGCACAGGCATGGGTGGGGTCGTGGGCCGGGCTCCCCCCACACACCTGGCCCCTTCCAGGGACCCCTCTAGCTGCAGACCACCCTCAGCGTCCTGCCCCTTCCCTTTCTGCACCAGCCCTCCCTGCTGGGGTGTGCCTGGTTCTGGGCAAGGTCAGTGGCTCTCAGACCCTCCAAGGCTTGGGCTTTAGGACATGCAATGATTTCATGCATTTTCAGTATGTACATGTCAGTATGACTTTAATCGTATGGGAGCCAAAGAGGTTCTTTATTTTTTCTTATCTTCATGTTGGCATTTTTGCTTATTGTTTTCTTCTCGAAACAGATGTACAACATGTGCTTGGGGCAGAAATAGGGCCCATGCTTTGAGGTTTTGCCCAGTCATTTTGAGCCGGGTAAAATGTTAAAGGATAGCTTCCCTGGGAGCCCAGGATCAGGGCCCACAGATGATATAAGATAAACATTACTTTTATCATTATAATTGCTCCTAAATGGAGGAATTTGAGACAAAAGCACCTTTCACAAGAGTACCAAGAAATCAAAATGATGCCCACAGAAGGCTACCTGCTCCATGGTCAGCACAGGTAACAGAAGGGTTCACAGTCTCTGGACTCCTGCCCTTCTCCTGCCCAAATCTCTGAAGCACACAGACCACTTAAAATCAGAATTGTAGAACTGCTAGACACCTTAGAGATGTCTGGCACCATTCCCTTGGACTGCAGTATAAAACACAGTAGCTCGTTGTCACAAACTAATTTCAACATGAAGTGCCCCCTGGATGCACTAAGTTCTTTCTCTGCAAATGTTGACTAATGTAAGTCACAGTCATACCAGTTAAACACTACGATGGCTGGGAAGTCATCGTCGGTAAGGGAATATTTTAGCCATGTTTATAAGCATTGGCTCACTTTGTAGAAGAGGCTGAGCTGAGTGTTTTTAAATACTATTTCAGGTACAAGAGAGGAGTTAAGATGGCGGAGGAGTAGGGGACCCCTTTTTCACAGGTCCCCTGAGTCGAGCTGGATAGGTACCAGACCAGCCTAAACAACCACGGAATCAGCCTGAGACGCAGGAAGATACATCTGGATCTCTACAAATGAACATCTCCAGCGCTGAGTATTGAGGTACGAAGCGGGGAGCCGGGAAACCGGGCACAGATATCGGAAGATAAACGGAAGGGGGAGGGAGCCGCCGCGTTCGGGCGCCGGGAAGCGGCAGCCACCTGCACGGGGGGGGGGGGGGGAGCGGGCGGACTCACAGAGGGCACCCGCGAGAGAGCGGACTGAGACCGGTGAGCCGGGAGCGCGCGCCACCAGGCATCTCGCAGAACCCGGGAATCCCGTGTGCTCACGGGATCCAGACTGAGACCGGGAGCTCCCGGAGCGCATGCGGGGCAGCTGGCAGCTGGCAGGCCACCTGCACGGGGGAGCGGGCGGACTCACGGTCGGCACCCGCGAAACAGCAGACTGAGACCCTGAACCGGGTGCGCGCGCCACCAGGCTTCTCACGGAATTCCTGAATCCCGGTGTGCTCACGGGATCCAGACTGAGACCAGGAGCTTCTGGAGCGCGCGCAGGGCGGCTGGCGGTTGGCGGGCCACCTGCACGGGGGAGCGGGCGGACTCGCGGTCGGCACCCACGAAACAGCAGACTGAGACCCTGAACCGGGTGCGCGCGCCACCAGGCTTCTCAAGGAACTCCGGAATCCTGGTGTGCTCACGGGATCCAGACTGAGACCGGGAGATCCGGGAGCGCGCGGGGGCGGCTGGCGGCTGGCGGCTGGCGGCATTAGAAACACAAAGGACAGAGACGCGCCTGCCCTGGAAGTGAGGGCAGGGACGCCGGGTGTGGGGCGCACATCCCGGGACGCTACAGGGTTGAGCAGCACCAACAGTAACGGAGTTAAAGTGGCCAGAACATCGGTGGAGAATGGGCCGCAATCCCTCTGTTCTGTGACAATTCAGCCTCTGCTGCTCTGACTCTCAGAAGAGGCACAGCAGACCGCCAGAGAAAGCCGCCAGGGAACAAAAGCCTGGAAATACCGGCTCACAGCGTGCCCACCCCCATCCCCCCTCGCAGGGGACACGGAAACTCTACCCAAACAGGGTTGCCTGAGTATGGGCCTGGCAAAATACAAACTCTTAACAATAGAGAACAAACGGATGGTTACCAGAGAGGAGGAGGTGGATAGAGGGATGAGTGAAATAGATGAAGCGGATTAAGAGGACACTTTTCTGGATGACCACTGAGTAATATATAGAATTACTGAATCACTCTCTTGTACACCTGAAACGAATGTAACACTGTATGTTAGCTCTACTGGAATTAAAATAAATTTTTTAAAAAGATTTTTCTTTCAGGAACCTCTTTGAAAAAGCTTTTCCTCGGCAATGTGCATAAGCCCTACTTGGGAGGATTCACTCTACAATAATTATTCACTCTATGCCTCTGATTCAGATTTCACTGAGTTCTTACTGTGGATCTCAGCCCACGGGAGCCATGGTCCTTTTCTGTCCAGGCTCAGCACCTATGCCTTCAAGATTGGAAGTAGAGACACATGTCACTTCACAGTCCAGAAAGCTATTACTGTTTCTGTTTCAGTGTGAGAGAGTCACAGACTTTGGGACAGGTTTCAGAGCAGGTTTATTATGGATCCTGGATCTCTACTTCAATGTTCATTACCTGGATCCATTTGGCTAATAGGTTCCCTGTGGATGGGCTTGCTTCCAAGCACATACATGGAAGATGCAAAGGTGGGTGGGCTTGGTGCGGGACAGGAAGAAGACCAAAATCAGACAAGGGTCCGACCCCTCCCCTGATCCAGGAACTGCTACAGGAGAGGGTATGGGAGGTAGAATCCATGCGAAACTCCAAGGTCACCAGCTGAACACAGGAGGCATAGGTCAAGGGATCTGGAGATGCAGGGGTTGAAGGCTGCTCTGAGCTACCTCTGGGAGGAAGGGAGGGAAGGAATGGGGAGACACTGCCTGCCCCTGGCCTATGCCAGCTGCCCACCGCTCCGACACGCATCAGTCTACACAGCTGACACACAGCCTGGGCTCAGGATGGGCTGGCTCGGGTCCCTCAATCCTCAGAGGGACAGCTGGCCCCAGGGCTCAGAGACAGGCTGAGGGAGATGAGAGGGAAAGCTGCCCCACCCAGGTCATCCCCTCCTTGAGCAGACAGCCCTTCAGAACTGCTAAAAAAAAAAAAAAAAAACCCACTAACGGCGTTGAAAGACATGCCATGGATGAACTAAGGCATAGAGATATGTAAAATAACATTCACTTTTAAGTTCAGAGCTGTCATCTCAGGAAGTGGGGAGAGCTTCCCTGAAGAAGACTGAGGGGAGGGCAGGCCATGCTGAAAAGGGAGACATGGCTCTCCTGATTGGGGACCTGCAGCCCCCTTCCAGGGCAGGACATCATCCTCGCATCACACGAGATCCATGGAAGTGTTCCATCAGGGCCAGATGTTTGCCTCGAGAAGGCTACCCTGGCATCGGACTGCACAGGGCACCAGGGACGAGGGCCAGATGGAGGACGGACAATACCCCGGAGGCCATGGGGCAAGAGCAGAGGCACACGACCTTGAAGATGATGATGAAAAGCAGGAGGTGGCAGCATGGAGCCGGCCCGAAAGTGCCATGGGAGCAGTGCCCACAGCTACACTGACTGGGGGCCTTCTGTGCCAGGTGTGGCTGACTTCAGTGGGCTCCAGACTAGTCCTGACCACAAGTCTAGGAAGTGTGCACCACCCCCGGCCTCCTCTCCCCTTGCAGCTGCTAGGAATCACGGTCACAGACCCTGGTCAGCTTTCGTGGAAACCAAGCAGTGGCTCCCCCGCATGCTGCACCTCTGGTGGTGGTCCAGTGCGACCCTCGTGCCTGGCCAGACACTGATGTCTACCTGTCTCCACACAAATCCACAGACAGGAGGGTGTCCCTGAATTCCACAGCACCTGATGAAACAGATCCACGGAACCCAACACCCAGTGGGTCCCTCGGGACCTCACCTATGAGGTCATGGAGCTCACCATACCCTATTTCCGTCACTTCCCACAGAAAGCCTGGTTCTGATCCCCCACAATACCATACATCCTGGTTGCTGACCTGGGGTCATGCCATGAACCCACATGGCACCTTTCTTTTAGAGAAGCCTATGCCTACACCTCCTAGAAAATATTTCTAATGAAGTACAAGCCCATCAGGACTACGGTGTGAACGGTAGCACACAGCCTGCATGGTAGTAGTCAGTAATTCTAACAAGGGTTAACCCCACCCCCCGTCTCACAAAACCTTCCTCCGTCCCCACGGAACTCATGGTCTGCCCTCAGAAAACCCTCCAGGAAACAAACCTTTCATCTGAATGCTCTCTTCACCTTCTGCTACAAATCTTGTCCAACCACAATGATATGAAACTAGAAATCAGTCTCAAGAAAAAAATGGGACAGTCAAAAACAGGTGGAGATTGGGGGGCCTGGGTGGCTCAGTCATTAAGGATCTGCCTTCAGCTCAGGTCGTGATCCCAGGAGCCTGGGATCTAGCCCCGAATCAGGCTCCTTGCTCAGTGGGAAGCCCGCTTCTCCCTCTCCCACCCCCCTGCTTGCGTTCCCTCTCTCGCTGCCTCACTCTCTGCCAGATACTTAAATAATCTTAAAAAAATATGTGGAGATTTAACACCATGCTACTGAACAACCAACAGTCAAAGAAGAAATCAAAAAAAATTTAGAAGTACCTTGACACTGATGAAAAAGACAACCTACAAAAACTTATGGGATGCAGCAAAAGTAGCTCTACGGGGGGGACGTTCATAGAAATTCAAGTCTTCATCAATCCATGAGAATGCTCTCCAATAAACAACCTGATTTCTGTGGTAAAGAAGTAGAAAAAAAAAAACAGCAAACAAAGCCCCAAATTAGTAGAAATAAGGAAATAACAAAAAGGAATGCATAAATAAATCCAACAGAGACTAAAAAGACAAAAAAAAAAACAACACACAATGAAAATGAGAGCTGCCTTTTTTGGAAAGATAAACAAAACTGACAAACTTAGCTAGACTCACCAAGAAAGACAGAGGACTCGAATGCAATCAGGAAAGAAAGATAATGGATTCCTGTCTCATATCAAAATCAAAAGAACTCTTCAACCTTGGACACAACAACTTCTTGCAAGCCACGTCTCTAAAGGCAAAGGAAATAAAAGCAAAAATGAACTATTGGCACTTCATCAAGATAAAAAGTTTCTGCACGGCAAAGCAAACGATCAACAAAACAAAAAGGCAACCTATGGAATCGAAGAAGATATCTGCAAATGATATTACAGATAAAGGGCTGGTATCCAAGATCTATAAAGAACTCCTCAAACTCGACACCCAAAAAATGGGCAGAAGACACAAAGAGATACTTGTCCAGAGAAGACATACAAATGGCCAACAGACACATGAAAAAAATGCTCCACATCACTTGCCATCAGGCAAATACAAATCAAAACTACAATGAGATACCACCTTACACCAGTTAGAATGGTTAAAATTAACAAGGCAGGGGGCACCTGGGTGGCACAGCGGTTAAGCGTCTGCCTTCGGCTCAGGGCGTGATCCCGGCATTATGGGATGGAGCCCCACATCAGGCTCCTCCGCTATGAGCCTGCTTCTTCCTCTCCCACTCCCCCTGCTTGTGTTCCCTCTCTCGCTGGCTGTCTCTATCTCTGTGGAATAAATAAATAAAATCTTGAAAAGAAATTAACAAGACAGGAAATAAAAAAAAGTCAGAGAGGATGTGGAGAAAGGGGAGCCCTCTAACACTACTCGTGAGAATTCAAGCTGGTACAGCCACTTTTGAAAACAATATGGAGATTCCTCAAGACGTTGAACACAGAGCTATCCTACGACCCACCAATTGCACTACTGGGTATTTACCCCATAGACACAGAGTAATGAAAAGAAGGGGCACCTGTATCCCAATGTTCATAGCAGCAATGTCCCAAATAGCCAAACTGTGGAAGGAGCCAAGATGTCCTTCAGCAGATGAATGGACAAAGAAGATGTGGTTCATCTATACAATGGAATATTACTCAGTCATCAGAAAGGATGAATACCCACCATTTGCACCAACGTGGATGGACCAGGAGGGGATTATGCTAAGTGAAATTAAGTCAAGCAGAGAAAGACAATTATGATATCGTTTCACTCCTATGTGGAATGGAAGGAATAGCATGGAGGACATTAGGAGAAGGAAGGGAAAAGTGAAGGTGGGGAATGAGAGGGGGAGATGAACCATGAGAGACTATTGACACTGGGAAACAAACTGAAGGTTGCAGAAAGGGAGGGGTAGGGGAATGGGTTATCCTGGTGATGGGTATTAAGGAGGGCACGTGTCATAATGAGCACTAGGTGTTATATGCAAACAATGAATCCTGGAACACTACATCAAAAACAAATGAAGTACTGTAGGGTGACTAACATAATTTTAAAAAAAGAGAAAGATATGAAATCCATACAGGAAAACTGTCACTATTTGCAAATGACATGAAATCCCAAAGGATTCCACACACACACACAAAAAAATCTGTTAGAATAAACAAATTCAAGAAAGCTGCAGGATATAAAGTCAATATACAGAGACCTGTTGTCTTTATTTTTTTTTTTCAGATTTTATTTATTTATTTGATAGGAAGAGAAAAAGCACGAGCCGGGGGAGTGTCAGAAAGACGGAGAAGCAGACCCTCGCTAAGCGGGGAGCCCAACACGGGGCTCGATCCCAGAACTCTGACCTGAGCAGAAGGCAGACGCTTCACCTATGGAGCCACCCAGATGACCCAACTTCTTGCATTTCTGTATACTGATGACACACTTTCGCAAAGAGAAATTAAAAAAGCAATGCCATTTACAATTGCATCAAAAAAAAAAAATCTAGGAATAAAAGTAACCAACAATGAGAAAGACATAGTACACTCAACACATGGCAGAAAAGAAATGAAAAACATGTGTGTCGAGGGGGGCAGAATGTATGGGTCAAAGATTTGGAAGGCAACACAAACAAATGGAAGCATACGCCATGCTCCTTAACTGGAAGAGTTAATTATGTGAACATGTCCATCGTACCCAAAGCAATCGACAGATGTGATGAAATCCCCATCTGAATTCCAGTGGCATTATTCGAGGAAATAGAAAACAGTCCTCAAACTTGTATGGAATCACAAAAGACCCCAAATACCCAAAGCAACCTGGAGAAAGAAAGGTGCAGTCAACACACTCCTGGATTTCAAGCTAGATTACAAAGCTGTTGTCATCAAAACAGGATGGTACTGGCAGAAACACAGACACCAGGTCAGTGGAACAGAACAGAAAGCTCAGAAACTTACCCACACGTAGATGATCCTAACTTACGACACAGCAGCAGAAGATATGCCATGAGGGAAGGACTGTCTCTTCAGTGAGCGGTAACAGGCAAACTGGACACTAAATGCAGAAGAATATAACTGGGTCACTTTCTTACACCACACACAAAATTTTTAATGGATGAATGATTTGAACATAAGACCCGAATCCATAAACCTCCAAGAAGACACAGGTACTAAGTCTCTCGACATTGGTTTTGGCAAAGAGTCTTCAGATCGGACACCAAATGCAAAGGCAACAAAAGCAAAAATAAACAAGTGGAACAACACCAAACTGAAATCTTCCACACGGCAAAAGAAACCATCAAAAACTTAAAAGGCCACTGACCCAATAAGAAAAAAATATCTGCGAATCATATGTGTGAGAAGAGGCTAATATCCAAAATGCACACAACACTCATACAAATCAAAACAAAAAAAACTGTATAAAAAATGGGGTGAATATGTGAATACTGTCCAAAGATGGCACACAGGTGCCAACAGACAGAAAAAGTTGTTCGACATCACTAGTCATCGTCAGGGAAACATCAGTCAAACCCACAATCGGCTATCCCCTCACAACTGTTGGAACAGCAATTGTCCCAGAGACAGACACCAGGTGGGGTCAAGGGTGTGCAGACGAGGAGACGCTGTGCGCTGTTGGTGGGAATGGAAATTGGTGCAGCCACTGTGACAAACGGTATGGAGGTTCCTGAAAAAATAAATACAACTACCACATGACCCAGTAATGGCTCTACTGAGTATTGATTTGGAGAACACAAAAATACTGCCTCAAAAAGACAGATGCACTCCCACATTCACTGCAGCATTATTCACAATAACCAGACATGGAAACACAGACCTTGGGGGCCTTATGCCAAGTAACTCAGACACAGAAAGACCAATACCAGATGCTCTCATGTACATTCCACGTGGAATAAACAAATACTGAACGCATAGCTACTGAGAGCAGATTGGTAGGTGCCAGATTCGGGGGTGGGGTGGTAGAAACGGGTGAAGGTGGTCCAAGTCTCAATGTTTGAGTGAGAAAATCCGACAGTCATGAAATGTTCTGTCCAGCATGGAGACTAAAACTAACCCCGCAGCATGGGGTATAGGTTTCCCTGCTCTTTGAAAGTACAGGGCTTCTGAGAAACCTTGCACAGCAGAAATGGTGTAAAGAAGGAATGACCATTCATTTACACGGAAAAATTGGACAGTGTGCTCAGACTCCAAGATTCCTTCTCTTTGGCTTTTCTTAGGCCTCAGGACACAAGTTTCTAACGGAGGCCCAGCATAAATGAAGATAAAGCACAGCAGAGGCTCACAGACACAATTCAAAGTGCTGGTGGCTGGATGCGGAGAGCGGTTCCCAGCGGAAGGAGCTGGTTGGGGTGCACGCCGCCTCTGTCGTGCTTCTCCCCAAAACAGATGCTGAACGCGATTCTCACTGTTCACCTTTTTTCATAAGAGGGAAATCCTCTTTAGGTCTCTTCCTCTCACTGAAGCTGGGTAATAACGTAGTTCTTTCAAGAAAGCCAAGTGTCTTACTGTGAACGTTTAAAAGCTGGGGGATACTTGTACTTGAGCATTGCTGAGGGAGGAGATGTGAAAGGTTCTCCCAGACACAAACCTCAGCAGATCCACCGGGAAAGGCACCTTCCTCAGCATGCGGAACACGGACTACCTCCTTACCCCAGAAACCCTCTCCTTCCCCTCGATCAGGACAACCCACAACAGCTGGGAGTTACCCCAATTCCTCCGTTCTCCTGCTCCTAATAGCTAACTCATCAGCAAATCCTGTGAGCTCCATCTTCAAAATGGACCCAGAATAGGTCTAACCACTCCATCCAAGGCCACCTGTCTGGTCCACAGTGCCTGAGTTCCTGGAAAAGCTTCGTCATTGACCTGCCTTGCCATCTTCAACCCTCTGTCATCTGTTCTCAACGCTGTAGCCACGATGGCCTAGTGAAACAGGGTCTCATGGGGTTATAGCCCTGGAATGGCTTTCTGTCGCCCTCTGTCACCTCCCTGAGGTCATGTCCTAAGCTGTCCCCTGTGGCCACAGGGCCTTCTTGCTGCTCCTGGACATATCTGGAATTCTCCTGCCCCAGAGCCTTTGCACATGCTTTCCCTTCTGTTTAGAAATGCTCTTGATGTGTTCTCACTCGCCTTCTGAGAAGTCTGAATTGGAGTGACAGGGACAGAAGGTGAGGCTGTGTGTGTTGGGTGAGGCTGGTGGCCCAGAAAAAGGTTTTCTGCCAGCTCTCCACCTGTGCCTCACTTGTCCTCAGCCAGGAACTTGCACACAGCCCTCACCTGTCACAACTCTCACACAGGAGACCCACAGCCACCCCTGGAGCCCACCCTGCCCACACCCTGCTGCAGAATGCATTCAGCTCTCCTCTGGGACCCCTGTCAGCTTTACCCAGACCTGGAACTCCCCCGTCTCCTGCAAAGCTCCCGGATTCCCCCTCTTCTTGCAAAATCACACTGGCGCAAGGCTTTCATGAGAAAGCTATAATGCTAACTAATGAAAGGTTCACACCTACTTTCCCCTTCCGTTGCCTTTCTCTCCTTCTGTCCTACCTGTGCAAACTGTAACATATCAGTGGAACATGAACATGCTCTGAGATCTGAATCTTTCCTTGCAGCTTTCTGAGGACTCCTTATGTGATAAGAAACTAGTGTATCTTACAACAGGGTGTTTTACAACTATCATCTATAGAACAGTACAGCCCAAATCACTACAATTTTACCTCACTCTTCATGAAGCAGAACACTTTTTCCTTTCTTCTTTTACTTAAATTCCAGTTAGTTCACATGCCATGGAATATTCGCTTCAGGGGTAGGATTTAGTGATTCCTCACCTGCATACAGTACCCAGTGCTCATCACAAGCGCCCTCCTTAATACCCCTCACCCATTTAACTCTTCCCCCCACGCCCCTGTCCTGCAGCAACACTCAGTTTGTTCTCCAAGGTTGAGTCTATTTCCTTGTTTGCCTTTCTCATCACCCCTCAACTCTGTTCATCTGTTTTCTTTCTGAAATTCCACAAGCGTGAGAGCATAGGATATTTGTCTTTCCTCACTAATTTTGCTTAGCTTAATACACTCTAGATCCATCCACATCCTTGCAAATGGTAAGATTTCATTCTTTTTGAAGCTGGGTCATATTCCCATATATATATATATATATATATACACACATATATATACGTATCCCACATCTGCTTTATCCATTCATCAGTGCATGGACTTTGGGATTCTCTCCATAGTTTGGCTACTGTGCACATTGTTGCTATAAACATCATGGTGCATGTACCCCCTTCGAATGTGCATTTTTGTATCTTTTGGGTAAGCACCTAGGAGAGCAATTGCTGGATCATGTGGTTGTTCAATGTTTAACTTTTTGAGGAACCCCCACACTGTTTCCCAGACTGTCTGCACCACTCTGCATTCCCACCAACAGGATGGGAGGGTTCCCCTTTAAGCAGAACATTATCTGCTGGCAATTTCATAAGAGGAAACAAAACCTCTGCGAGATGCACCCAGGGTCAGGCAAGCAGTTGCAGAATTCACCCCAAGGCTCCTGACGCCAAGCCCCTTGAAGCCACCAGCATGCCACTATCCAAAAGAATTCCCAGACTCTCCTTCTGACTCCACCACCAAAGAAACTACAGACAGAATATGGCACCTCAAAATATCGAGATAATAGTAAAACTAGAAAGTCAAGCTCAACTTTTAAACAGGAACAGGCCCATTTGGATAATTTTGAATTTTCCCTCCACCCTAATTTTAACTCTTCTGATGAATAAACTAATCAATGATGAAACATCACCTTTGTCAAATGACATCATCCAAGTCTGTATCAGACGAAAAAAAGCCATCTAACTCTAGATGCTGGCCACTCAACCATATCTTAGGCCCAATTGAATAAACATTGTTAGATGAAGGAACAAATTAGATGTTACAAACAGGCACAGAGTGAATCTCACCTTCCCTTTCTAATAAAAGAGGGTTCCTAGGAAACAGATAGTCAAAATACATTTGTAAGCAATAAATGGACAGAGAAATTGTGATCCCCTGCAAAGTTCTACCTGCAGGGAAACTAAGTAATTCTTGCACCAAACCCAGAATGCTGACAGCTACTTCAATTTTACTTTGTGGCTCAACTAGAGAAAAGAGAAAAGCCCAGGAGGTTTTGGGATAATGAGAGGTTTTACCTCCAGTCCTGACATAGATAGGACATTATGCCAAAATAGCTGTGTTTTCTCTGAACACTGGCGTCCTGTGACAAGCTGCCTCCCTGACTCAGATGCTGACGTTCAAAACCTCGGGTCTCATGGAGCCAGAGCAGAGAAGTGCTGTCAGCTGGGGAGAAGAAGGCACCTCTGACCTAAAGCCTGCACACCTGCTTCGGTTTCTGGACGAAGGGGCAACACATACTTGTTGTTTAGCAGTAATTATCTTCATTCTCAATAGACCAATGACCTTGCCTTTTCTGGAAAGCAGACTTACTCTTCTAAAGAAACCCTCAATTCGTCTATTCCCAATGCAACTAGAGTGGGGTCTGGTTTACGCCCGCCTCCAGGCCCCCACCTGGAGGATTTTCCTGCATGATTCTAACAGCCAATTACCACTAACTCGGGGGCACACGGGGCATAATGCTGAAGTTGGGGGATGGCTCTGGGGCTTGCTACTGCCACACCTGTGCCTGGGGGACCAGGGCACACCCTGCTGAACTCGGGGTACTGCTCAAGATGCATCACCTGCACTGTGTCAGAGAACCGGGGGACACCCCACTGAAGGTGGGGATTCTGTGAGGTCCTTACCCGCACTCTTCCCGGGGAAGAGGGGAAACCCTGAAATTCTGCAACCCATCCCACAAAAGCTCAGGTGAGTGGGCGCCCTGGAGTTCACGGGTATGGGGAATAAGGCCAGTTGAGGACATGGGGCGGAAGAGACTTTAAAGGGAAAAAGAAAACTCACCTGAGTCCCCACAATGAACCCTCTCCACGTGCCCTTCCAGAACCCTGCCTCCCACCTGGGGCGCACCCTACCCCCCGACCCCCACCCCGGGGCATGCTGCTCACTCACCAGCCCGGACCTCCGCAGGGCAACTCTCTCTCTCCCAGTGCCCCTTCTTCTGCCCCAGGTCTGCAACCCGCTGCAACTCTGGGACCGCCCACAGAGACGTAGCTCCACCCCCAAGCGGTGACTGGTCGGGGAGGGTGGTGCCCTAGCCCCTTGGATGCCGGGCAACCCGCCCTCAAGCCCCTGGAACCCTGAAAGTGCAGGGGCTCCAAGAGGCGCCTCCTCTACTCAACACCCAGCACAGGCATGGGTGGGGTCGTGGGCCGGGCTCCCCCCACACACCTGGCCCCTTCCAGGGACCCCTCTAGCTGCAGACCACCCTCAGCGTCCTGCCCCTTCCCTTTCTGCACCAGCCCTCCCTGCTGGGGTGTGCCTGGTTCTGGGCAAGGTCAGTGGCTCTCAGACCCTCCAAGGCTTGGGCTTTAGGACATGCAATGATTTCATGCATTTTCAGTATGTACATGTCAGTATGACTTTAATCGTATGGGAGCCAAAGAGGTTCTTTATTTTTTCTTATCTTCATGTTGGCATTTTTGCTTATTGTTTTCTTCTCGAAACAGATGTACAACATGTGCTTGGGGCAGAAATAGGGCCCATGCTTTGAGGTTTTGCCCAGTCATTTTGAGCCGGGTAAAATGTTAAAGGATAGCTTCCCTGGGAGCCCAGGATCAGGGCCCACAGATGATATAAGATAAACATTACTTTTATCATTATAATTGCTCCTAAATGGAGGAATTTGAGACAAAAGCACCTTTCACAAGAGTACCAAGAAATCAAAATGATGCCCACAGAAGGCTACCTGCTCCATGGTCAGCACAGGTAACAGAAGTGTTCACAGTCTCTGGACTCCTGCCCTTCTCCTGCCCAAATCTCTGAAGCACACAGACCACTTAAAATCAGAATTGTAGAACTGCTAGACACCTTAGAGATGTCTGGCACCATTCCCTTGGACTGCAGTATAAAACACAGTAGCTCGTTGTCACAAACTAATTTCAACATGAAGTGCCCCCTGGATGCACTAAGTTCTTTCTCTGCAAATGTTGACTAATGTAAGTCACAGTCATACCAGTTAAACACTACGATGGCTGGGAAGTCATCGTCGGTAAGGGAATATTTTAGCCATGTTTATAAGCATTGGCTCACTTTGTAGAAGAGGCTGAGCTGAGTGTTTTTAAATACTATTTCAGGTACAAGAGAGGAGTTAAGATGGCGGAGGAGTAGGGGACCCCTTTTTCACAGGTCCCCTGAGTCGAGCTGGATAGGTACCAGACCAGCCTAAACAACCACGGAATCAGCCTGAGACGCAGGAAGATACATCTGGATCTCTACAAATGAACATCTCCAGCGCTGAGTATTGAGGTACGAAGCGGGGAGCCGGGAAACCGGGCACAGATATCGGAAGATAAACGGAAGGGGGAGGGAGCCGCCGCGTTCGGGCGCCGGGAAGCGGCAGCCACCTGCACGGGGGGGGGGGGGGGGAGCGGGCGGACTCACAGAGGGCACCCGCGAGAGAGCGGACTGAGACCGGTGAGCCGGGAGCGCGCGCCACCAGGCATCTCGCAGAACCCGGGAATCCCGTGTGCTCACGGGATCCAGACTGAGACCGGGAGCTCCCGGAGCGCATGCGGGGCAGCTGGCAGCTGGCAGGCCACCTGCACGGGGGAGCGGGCGGACTCACGGTCGGCACCCGCGAAACAGCAGACTGAGACCCTGAACCGGGTGCGCGCGCCACCAGGCTTCTCACGGAATTCCTGAATCCCGGTGTGCTCACGGGATCCAGACTGAGACCAGGAGCTTCTGGAGCGCGCGCAGGGCGGCTGGCGGTTGGCGGGCCACCTGCACGGGGGAGCGGGCGGACTCGCGGTCGGCACCCACGAAACAGCAGACTGAGACCCTGAACCGGGTGCGCGCGCCACCAGGCTTCTCAAGGAACTCCGGAATCCTGGTGTGCTCACGGGATCCAGACTGAGACCGGGAGATCCGGGAGCGCGCGGGGGCGGCTGGCGGCTGGCGGCTGGCGGCATTAGAAACACAAAGGACAGAGACGCGCCTGCCCTGGAAGTGAGGGCAGGGACGCCGGGTGTGGGGCGCACATCCCGGGACGCTACAGGGTTGAGCAGCACCAACAGTAACGGAGTTAAAGTGGCCAGAACATCGGTGGAGAATGGGCCGCAATCCCTCTGTTCTGTGACAATTCAGCCTCTGCTGCTCTGACTCTCAGAAGAGGCACAGCAGACCGCCAGAGAAAGCCGCCAGGGAACAAAAGCCTGGAAATACCGGCTCACAGCGTGCCCACCCCCATCCCCCCTCGCAGGGGACACGGAAACTCTACCCAAACAGGGTTGCCTGAGTATGGGCCTGGCAAAATACAAACTCTTAACAATAGAGAACAAACGGATGGTTACCAGAGAGGAGGAGGTGGATAGAGGGATGAGTGAAATAGATGAAGCGGATTAAGAGGACACTTTTCTGGATGACCACTGAGTAATATATAGAATTACTGAATCACTCTCTTGTACACCTGAAACGAATGTAACACTGTATGTTAGCTCTACTGGAATTAAAATAAATTTTTTAAAAAGATTTTTCTTTCAGGAACCTCTTTGAAAAAGCTTTTCCTCTGCAATGTGCATAAGCCCTACTTGGGAGGATTCACTCTACAATAATTATTCACTCTATGCCTCTGATTCAGATTTCACTGAGTTCTTACTGTGGATCTCAGCCCACGGGAGCCATGGTCCTTTTCTGTCCAGGCTCAGCACCTATGCCTTCAAGATTGGAAGTAGAGACACATGTCACTTCACAGTCCAGAAAGCTATTACTGTTTCTGTTTCAGTGTGAGAGAGTCACAGACTTTGGGACAGGTTTCAGAGCAGGTTTATTATGGATCCTGGATCTCTACTTCAATGTTCATTACCTGGATCCATTTGGCTAATAGGTTCCCTGTGGATGGGCTTGCTTCCAAGCACATACATGGAAGATGCAAAGGTGGGTGGGCTTGGTGCGGGACAGGAAGAAGACCAAAATCAGACAAGGGTCCGACCCCTCCCCTGATCCAGGAACTGCTACAGGAGAGGGTATGGGAGGTAGAATCCATGCGAAACTCCAAGGTCACCAGCTGAACACAGGAGGCATAGGTCAAGGGATCTGGAGATGCAGGGGTTGAAGGCTGCTCTGAGCTACCTCTGGGAGGAAGGGAGGGAAGGAATGGGGAGACACTGCCTGCCCCTGGCCTATGCCAGCTGCCCACCGCTCCGACACGCATCAGTCTACACAGCTGACACACAGCCTGGGCTCAGGATGGGCTGGCTCGGGTCCCTCAATCCTCAGAGGGACAGCTGGCCCCAGGGCTCAGAGACAGGCTGAGGGAGATGAGAGGGAAAGCTGCCCCACCCAGGTCATCCCCTCCTTGAGCAGACAGCCCTTCAGAACTGCTAAAAAAAAAAAAAAAAAAACCCACTAACGGCGTTGAAAGACATGCCATGGATGAACTAAGGCATAGAGATATGTAAAATAACATTCACTTTTAAGTTCAGAGCTGTCATCTCAGGAAGTGGGGAGAGCTTCCCTGAAGAAGACTGAGGGGAGGGCAGGCCATGCTGAAAAGGGAGACATGGCTCTCCTGATTGGGGACCTGCAGCCCCCTTCCAGGGCAGGACATCATCCTCGCATCACACGAGATCCATGGAAGTGTTCCATCAGGGCCAGATGTTTGCCTCGAGAAGGCTACCCTGGCATCGGACTGCACAGGGCACCAGGGACGAGGGCCAGATGGAGGACGGACAATACCCCGGAGGCCATGGGGCAAGAGCAGAGGCACACGACCTTGAAGATGATGATGAAAAGCAGGAGGTGGCAGCATGGAGCCGGCCCGAAAGTGCCATGGGAGCAGTGCCCACAGCTACACTGACTGGGGGCCTTCTGTGCCAGGTGTGGCTGACTTCAGTGGGCTCCAGACTAGTCCTGACCACAAGTCTAGGAAGTGTGCACCACCCCCGGCCTCCTCTCCCCTTGCAGCTGCTAGGAATCACGGTCACAGACCCTGGTCAGCTTTCGTGGAAACCAAGCAGTGGCTCCCCCGCATGCTGCACCTCTGGTGGTGGTCCAGTGCGACCCTCGTGCCTGGCCAGACACTGATGTCTACCTGTCTCCACACAAATCCACAGACAGGAGGGTGTCCCTGAATTCCACAGCACCTGATGAAACAGATCCACGGAACCCAACACCCAGTGGGTCCCTCGGGACCTCACCTATGAGGTCATGGAGCTCACCATACCCTATTTCCGTCACTTCCCACAGAAAGCCTGGTTCTGATCCCCCACAATACCATACATCCTGGTTGCTGACCTGGGGTCATGCCATGAACCCACATGGCACCTTTCTTTTAGAGAAGCCTATGCCTACACCTCCTAGAAAATATTTCTAATGAAGTACAAGCCCATCAGGACTACGGTGTGAACGGTAGCACACAGCCTGCATGGTAGTAGTCAGTAATTCTAACAAGGGTTAACCCCACCCCCCGTCTCACAAAACCTTCCTCCGTCCCCACGGAACTCATGGTCTGCCCTCAGAAAACCCTCCAGGAAACAAACCTTTCATCTGAATGCTCTCTTCACCTTCTGCTACAAATCTTGTCCAACCACAATGATATGAAACTAGAAATCAGTCTCAAGAAAAAAATGGGACAGTCAAAAACAGGTGGAGATTGGGGGGCCTGGGTGGCTCAGTCATTAAGGATCTGCCTTCAGCTCAGGTCGTGATCCCAGGAGCCTGGGATCTAGCCCCGAATCAGGCTCCTTGCTCAGTGGGAAGCCCGCTTCTCCCTCTCCCACCCCCCTGCTTGCGTTCCCTCTCTCGCTGCCTCACTCTCTGCCAGATACTTAAATAATCTTAAAAAAATATGTGGAGATTTAACACCATGCTACTGAACAACCAACAGTCAAAGAAGAAATCAAAAAAAATTTAGAAGTACCTTGACACTGATGAAAAAGACAACCTACAAAAACTTATGGGATGCAGCAAAAGTAGCTCTACGGGGGGGACGTTCATAGAAATTCAAGTCTTCATCAATCCATGAGAATGCTCTCCAATAAACAACCTGATTTCTGTGGTAAAGAAGTAGAAAAAAAAAAACAGCAAACAAAGCCCCAAATTAGTAGAAATAAGGAAATAACAAAAAGGAATGCATAAATAAATCCAACAGAGACTAAAAAGACAAAAAAAAAAAAAAAACAACACACAATGAAAATGAGAGCTGCCTTTTTTGGAAAGATAAACAAAACTGACAAACTTAGCTAGACTCACCAAGAAAGACAGAGGACTCGAATGCAATCAGGAAAGAAAGATAATGGATTCCTGTCTCATATCAAAATCAAAAGAACTCTTCAACCTTGGACACAACAACTTCTTGCAAGCCACGTCTCTAAAGGCAAAGGAAATAAAAGCAAAAATGAACTATTGGCACTTCATCAAGATAAAAAGTTTCTGCACGGCAAAGCAAACGATCAACAAAACAAAAAGGCAACCTATGGAATCGAAGAAGATATCTGCAAATGATATTACAGATAAAGGGCTGGTATCCAAGATCTATAAAGAACTCCTCAAACTCGACACCCAAAAAATGGGCAGAAGACACAAAGAGATACTTGTCCAGAGAAGACATACAAATGGCCAACAGACACATGAAAAAAATGCTCCACATCACTTGCCATCAGGCAAATACAAATCAAAACTACAATGAGATACCACCTTACACCAGTTAGAATGGTTAAAATTAACAAGGCAGGGGGCACCTGGGTGGCACAGCGGTTAAGCGTCTGCCTTCGGCTCAGGGCGTGATCCCGGCATTATGGGATGGAGCCCCACATCAGGCTCCTCCGCTATGAGCCTGCTTCTTCCTCTCCCACTCCCCCTGCTTGTGTTCCCTCTCTCGCTGGCTGTCTCTATCTCTGTGGAATAAATAAATAAAATCTTGAAAAGAAATTAACAAGACAGGAAATAAAAAAAAGTCAGAGAGGATGTGGAGAAAGGGGAGCCCTCTAACACTACTCGTGAGAATTCAAGCTGGTACAGCCACTTTTGAAAACAATATGGAGATTCCTCAAGACGTTGAACACAGAGCTATCCTACGACCCACCAATTGCACTACTGGGTATTTACCCCATAGACACAGAGTAATGAAAAGAAGGGGCACCTGTATCCCAATGTTCATAGCAGCAATGTCCCTAATAGCCAAACTGTGGAAGGAGCCAAGATGTCCTTCAGCAGATGAATGGACAAAGAAGATGTGGTTCATCTATACAATGGAATATTACTCAGTCATCAGAAAGGATGAATACCCACCATTTGCACCAACGTGGATGGACCAGGAGGGGATTATGCTAAGTGAAATTAAGTCAAGCAGAGAAAGACAATTATGATATCGTTTCACTCCTATGTGGAATGGAAGGAATAGCATGGAGGACATTAGGAGAAGGAAGGGAAAAGTGAAGGTGGGGAATGAGAGGGGGAGATGAACCATGAGAGACTATTGACACTGGGAAACAAACTGAAGGTTGCAGAAAGGGAGGGGTAGGGGAATGGGTTATCCTGGTGATGGGTATTAAGGAGGGCACGTGTCATAATGAGCACTAGGTGTTATATGCAAACAATGAATCCTGGAACACTACATCAAAAACAAATGAAGTACTGTAGGGTGACTAACATAATTTTAAAAAAAGAGAAAGATATGAAATCCATACAGGAAAACTGTCACTATTTGCAAATGACATGAAATCCCAAAGGATTCCACACACACACACAAAAAAACTGTTAGAATAAACAAATTCAAGAAAGCTGCAGGATATAAAGTCAATATACAGAGACCTGTTGTCTTTATTTTTTTTTTTCAGATTTTATTTATTTATTTGACAGGAAGAGAAAAAGCACGAGCCGGGGGAGTGTCAGAAAGACGGAGAAGCAGACCCTCGCTAAGCGGGGAGCCCAACACGGGGCTCGATCCCAGAACTCTGACCTGAGCAGAAGGCAGACGCTTCACCTATGGAGCCACCCAGATGACCCAACTTCTTGCATTTCTGTATACTGATGACACACTTTCGCAAAGAGAAATTAAAAAAGCAATGCCATTTACAATTGCATCAAAAAAAAAAATCTAGGAATAAAAGTAACCAACAATGAGAAAGACATAGTACACTCAACACATGGCAGAAAAGAAATGAAAAACATGTGTGTCGAGGGGGGCAGAATGTATGGGTCAAAGATTTGGAAGGCAACACAAACAAATGGAAGCATACGCCATGCTCCTTAACTGGAAGAGTTAATTATGTGAACATGTCCATCGTACCCAAAGCAATCGACAGATGTGATGAAATCCCCATCTGAATTCCAGTGGCATTATTCGAGGAAATAGAAAACAGTCCTCAAACTTGTATGGAATCACAAAAGACTCCAAATACCCAAAGCAACCTGGAGAAAGAAAGGTGCAGTCAACACACTCCTGGATTTCAAGCTAGATTACAAAGCTGTTGTCATCAAAACAGGATGGTACTGGCAGAAACACAGACACCAGGTCAGTGGAACAGAACAGAAAGCTCAGAAACTTACCCACACGTAGATGATCCTAACTTACGACACAGCAGCAGAAGATATGCCATGAGGGAAGGACTGTCTCTTCAGTGAGCGGTAACAGGCAAACTGGACACTAAATGCAGAAGAATATAACTGGGTCACTTTCTTACACCACACACAAAATTTTTAATGGATGAATGATTTGAACATAAGACCCGAATCCATAAACCTCCAAGAAGACACAGGTACTAAGTCTCTCGACATTGGTTTTGGCAAAGAGTCTTCAGATCGGACACCAAATGCAAAGGCAACAAAAGCAAAAATAAACAAGTGGAACAACACCAAACTGAAATCTTCCACACGGCAAAAGAAACCATCAAAAACTTAAAAGGCCACTGACCCAATAAGAAAAAAATATCTGCGAATCATATGTGTGAGAAGAGGCTAATATCCAAAATGCACACAACACTCATACAAATCAAAACAAAAGAAACTGTATAAAAAATGGGGTGAATATGTGAATAGATACTGTCCAAAGATGGCACACAGGTGCCAACAGACAGAAAAAGTTGTTCGACATCACTAGTCATCGTCAGGGAAACATCAGTCAAACCCACAATCGGCTATCCCCTCACAACTGTTGGAACAGCAATTGTCCCAGAGACAGACACCAGGTGGGGTCAAGGGTGTGCAGACGAGGAGACGCTGTGCGCTGTTGGTGGGAATGGAAATTGGTGCAGCCACTGTGACAAACGGTATGGAGGTTCCTGAAAAAATAAATACAACTACCACATGACCCAGTAATGGCTCTACTGAGTATTGATTTGGAGAACACAAAAATACTGCCTCAAAAAGACAGATGCACTCCCACGTTCACTGCAGCATTATTCACAATAACCAGACATGGAAACACAGACCTTGGGGGCCTTATGCCAAGTAACTCAGACACAGAAAGACCAATACCAGATGCTCTCATGTACATTCCACGTGGAATAAACAAATACTGAACGCATAGCTACTGAGAGCAGATTGGTAGGTGCCAGATTCGGGGGTGGGGTGGTAGAAACGGGTGAAGGTGGTCCAAGTCTCAATGTTTGAGTGAGAAAATCCGACAGTCATGAAATGTTCTGTCCAGCATGGAGACTAAAACTAACCCCGCAGCATGGGGTATAGGTTTCCCTGCTCTTTGAAAGTACAGGGCTTCTGAGAAACCTTGCACAGCAGAAATGGTGTAAAGAAGGAATGACCATTCATTTACACGGAAAAATTGGACAGTGTGCTCAGACTCCAAGATTCCTTCTCTTTGGCTTTTCTTAGGCCTCAGGACACAAGTTTCTAACGGAGGCCCAGCATAAATGAAGATAAAGCACAGCAGAGGCTCACAGACACAATTCAAAGTGCTGGTGGCTGGATGCGGAGAGCGGTTCCCAGCGGAAGGAGCTGGTTGGGGTGCACGCCGCCTCTGTCGTGCTTCTCCCCAAAACAGATGCTGAACGCGATTCTCACTGTTCACCTTTTTTCATAAGAGGGAAATCCTCTTTAGGTCTCTTCCTCTCACTGAAGCTGGGTAATAACGTAGTTCTTTCAAGAAAGCCAAGTGTCTTACTGTGAACGTTTAAAAGCTGGGGGATACTTGTACTTGAGCATTGCTGAGGGAGGAGATGTGAAAGGTTCTCCCAGACACAAACCTCAGCAGATCCACCGGGAAAGGCACCTTCCTCAGCATGCGGAACACGGACTACCTCCTTACCCCAGAAACCCTCTCCTTCCCCTCGATCAGGACAACCCACAACAGCTGGGAGTTACCCCAATTCCTCCGTTCTCCTGCTCCTAATAGCTAACTCATCAGCAAATCCTGTGAGCTCCATCTTCAAAATGGACCCAGAATAGGTCTAACCACTCCATCCAAGGCCACCTGTCTGGTCCACAGTGCCTGAGTTCCTGGAAAAGCTTCGTCATTGACCTGCCTTGCCATCTTCAACCCTCTGTCATCTGTTCTCAACGCTGTAGCCACGATGGCCTAGTGAAACAGGGTCTCATGGGGTTATAGCCCTGGAATGGCTTTCTGTCGCCCTCTGTCACCTCCCTGAGGTCATGTCCTAAGCTGTCCCCTGTGGCCACAGGGCCTTCTTGCTGCTCCTGGACATATCTGGAATTCTCCTGCCCCAGAGCCTTTGCACATGCTTTCCCTTCTGTTTAGAAATGCTCTTGATGTGTTCTCACTCGCCTTCTGAGAAGTCTGAATTGGAGTGACAGGGACAGAAGGTGAGGCTGTGTGTGTTGGGTGAGGCTGGTGGCCCAGAAAAAGGTTTTCTGCCAGCTCTCCACCTGTGCCTCACTTGTCCTCAGCCAGGAACTTGCACACAGCCCTCACCTGTCACAACTCTCACACAGGAGACCCACAGCCACCCCTGGAGCCCACCCTGCCCACACCCTGCTGCAGAATGCATTCAGCTCTCCTCTGGGACCCCTGTCAGCTTTACCCAGACCTGGAACTCCCCCGTCTCCTGCAAAGCTCCCGGATTCCCCCTCTTCTTGCAAAATCACACTGGCGCAAGGCTTTCATGAGAAAGCTATAATGCTAACTAATGAAAGGTTCACACCTACTTTCCCCTTCCGTTGCCTTTCTCTCCTTCTGTCCTACCTGTGCAAACTGTAACATATCAGTGGAACATGAACATGCTCTGAGATCTGAATCTTTCCTTGCAGCTTTCTGAGGACTCCTTATGTGATAAGAAACTAGTGTATCTTACAACAGGGTGTTTTACAACTATCATCTATAGAACAGTACAGCCCAAATCACTACAATTTTACCTCACTCTTCATGAAGCAGAACACTTTTTCCTTTCTTCTTTTACTTAAATTCCAGTTAGTTCACATGCCATGGAATATTCGCTTCAGGGGTAGGATTTAGTGATTCCTCACCTGCATACAGTACCCAGTGCTCATCACAAGCGCCCTCCTTAATACCCCTCACCCATTTAACTCTTCCCCCCACGCCCCTGTCCTGCAGCAACACTCAGTTTGTTCTCCAAGGTTGAGTCTATTTCCTTGTTTGCCTTTCTCATCACCCCTCAACTCTGTTCATCTGTTTTCTTTCTGAAATTCCACAAGCGTGAGAGCATAGGATATTTGTCTTTCCTCACTAATTTTGCTTAGCTTAATACACTCTAGATCCATCCACATCCTTGCAAATGGTAAGATTTCATTCTTTTTGAAGCTGGGTCATATTCTCATATATATATATATATATATATATATATATATATATATATATATATATATATACACACACACACATATATATACGTATCCCACATCTGCTTTATCCATTCATCAGTGCATGGACTTTGGGATTCTCTCCATAGTTTGGCTACTGTGGACATTGTTGCTATAAACATCATGGTGCATGTACCCCCTTCGAATGTGCATTTTTGTATCTTTTGGGTAAGCACCTAGGAGAGCAATTGCTGGATCATGTGGTTGTTCAATGTTTAACCTTTTGAGGAACCCCCACACTGTTTCCCAGACTGTCTGCACCACTCTGCATTCCCACCAACAGGATGGGAGGGTTCCCCTTTAAGCAGAACATTATCTGCTGGCAATTTCATAAGAGGAAACAAAACCTCTGCGAGATGCACCCAGGGTCAGGCAAGCAGTTGCAGAATTCACCCCAAGGCTCCTGACGCCAAGCCCCTTGAAGCCACCAGCATGCCACTATCCAAAAGAATTCCCAGACTCTCCTTCTGACTCCACCACCAAAGAAACTACAGACAGAATATGGCACCTCAAAATATCGAGATAATAGTAAAACTAGAAAGTCAAGCTCAACTTTTAAACAGGAACAGGCCGCTTTGGATAATTTTGAATTTTCCCTCCACCCTAATTTTAACTCTTCTGATGAATAAACTAATCAATGATGAAACATCACCTTTGTCAAATGACATCATCCAAGTCTGTATCAGATGAAAAAAAGCCATCTAACTCTAGATGCTGGCCACTCAACCATATCTTAGGCCCAATTGAATAAACATTGTTAGATGAAGGAACAAATTAGATGTTACAAACAGGCACAGAGTGAATCTCACCTTCCCTTTCTAATAAAAGAGGGTTCCTAGGAAACAGATAGTCAAAATACATTTGTAAGCAATAAATGGACAGAGAAATTGTGATCCCCTGCAAAGTTCTACCTGCAGGGAAACTAAGTAATTCTTGCACCAAACCCAGAATGCTGACAGCTACTTCAATTTTACTTTGTGGCTCAACTAGAGAAAAGAGAAAAGCCCAGGAGGTTTTGGGATAATGAGAGGTTTTACCTCCAGTCCTGACATAGATAGGACATTATGCCAAAATAGCTGTGTTTTCTCTGAACACTGGCGTCCTGTGACAAGCTGCCTCCCTGACTCAGATGCTGACGTTCAAAACCTCGGGTCTCATGGAGCCAGAGCAGAGAAGTGCTGTCAGCTGGGGAGAAGAAGGCACCTCTGACCTAAAGCCTGCACACCTGCTTCGGTTTCTGGACGAAGGGGCAACACATACTTGTTGTTTAGCAGTAATTATCTTCATTCTCAATAGACCAATGACCTTGCCTTTTCTGGAAAGCAGACTTACTCTTCTAAAGAAACCCTCAATTCGTCTATTCCCAATGCAACTAGAGTGGGGTCTGGTTTACGCCCGCCTCCAGGCCCCCACCTGGAGGATTTTCCTGCATGATTCTAACAGCCAATTACCACTAACTCGGGGGCACACGGGGCATAATGCTGAAGTTGGGGGATGGCTCTGGGGCTTGCTACTGCCACACCTGTGCCTGGGGGACCAGGGCACACCCTGCTGAACTCGGGGTACTGCTCAAGATGCATCACCTGCACTGTGTCAGAGAACCGGGGGACACCCCACTGAAGGTGGGGATTCTGTGAGGTCCTTACCCGCACTCTTCCCGGGGAAGAGGGGAAACCCTGAAATTCTGCAACCCATCCCACAAAAGCTCAGGTGAGTGGGCGCCCTGGAGTTCACGGGTATGGGGAATAAGGCCAGTTGAGGACATGGGGCGGAAGAGACTTTAAAGGGAAAAAGAAAACTCACCTGAGTCCCCACAATGAACCCTCTCCACGTGCCCTTCCAGAACCCTGCCTCCCACCTGGGGCGCACCCTACCCCCCGACCCCCACCCCGGGGCATGCTGCTCACTCACCAGCCCGGACCTCCGCAGGGCAACTCTCTCTCTCCCAGTGCCCCTTCTTCTGCCCCAGGTCTGCAACCCGCTGCAACTCTGGGACCGCCCACAGAGACGTAGCTCCACCCCCAAGCGGTGACTGGTCGGGGAGGGTGGTGCCCTAGCCCCTTGGATGCCGGGCAACCCGCCCTCAAGCCCCTGGAACCCTGAAAGTGCAGGGGCTCCAAGAGGCGCCTCCTCTACTCAACACCCAGCACAGGCATGGGTGGGGTCGTGGGCCGGGCTCCCCCCACACACCTGGCCCCTTCCAGGGACCCCTCTAGCTGCAGACCACCCTCAGCGTCCTGCCCCTTCCCTTTCTGCACCAGCCCTCCCTGCTGGGGTGTGCCTGGTTCTGGGCAAGGTCAGTGGCTCTCAGACCCTCCAAGGCTTGGGCTTTAGGACATGCAATGATTTCATGCATTTTCAGTATGTACATGTCAGTATGACTTTAATCGTATGGGAGCCAAAGAGGTTCTTTATTTTTTCTTATCTTCATGTTGGCATTTTTGCTTATTGTTTTCTTCTCGAAACAGATGTACAACATGTGCTTGGGGCAGAAATAGGGCCCATGCTTTGAGGTTTTGCCCAGTCATTTTGAGCCGGGTAAAATGTTAAAGGATAGCTTCCCTGGGAGCCCAGGATCAGGGCCCACAGATGATATAAGATAAACATTACTTTTATCATTATAATTGCTCCTAAATGGAGGAATTTGAGACAAAAGCACCTTTCACAAGAGTACCAAGAAATCAAAATGATGCCCACAGAAGGCTACCTGCTCCATGGTCAGCACAGGTAACAGAAGTGTTCACAGTCTCTGGACTCCTGCCCTTCTCCTGCCCAAATCTCTGAAGCACACAGACCACTTAAAATCAGAATTGTAGAACTGCTAGACACCTTAGAGATGTCTGGCACCATTCCCTTGGACTGCAGTATAAAACACAGTAGCTCGTTGTCACAAACTAATTTCAACATGAAGTGCCCCCTGGATGCACTAAGTTCTTTCTCTGCAAATGTTGACTAATGTAAGTCACAGTCATACCAGTTAAACACTACGATGGCTGGGAAGTCATCGTCGGTAAGGGAATATTTTAGCCATGTTTATAAGCATTGGCTCACTTTGTAGAAGAGGCTGAGCTGAGTGTTTTTAAATACTATTTCAGGTACAAGAGAGGAGTTAAGATGGCGGAGGAGTAGGGGACCCCTTTTTCACAGGTCCCCTGAGTCGAGCTGGATAGGTACCAGACCAGCCTAAACAACCACGGAATCAGCCTGAGACGCAGGAAGATACATCTGGATCTCTACAAATGAACATCTCCAGCGCTGAGTATTGAGGTACGAAGCGGGGAGCCGGGAAACCGGGCACAGATATCGGAAGATAAACGGAAGGGGGAGGGAGCCGCCGCGTTCGGGCGCCGGGAAGCGGCAGCCACCTGCACGGGGGGGGGGGGGGGGGGGGGGGGAGCGGGCGGACTCACAGAGGGCACCCGCGAGAGAGCGGACTGAGACCGGTGAGCCGGGAGCGCGCGCCACCAGGCATCTCGCAGAACCCGGGAATCCCGTGTGCTCACGGGATCCAGACTGAGACCGGGAGCTCCCGGAGCGCATGCGGGGCAGCTGGCAGCTGGCAGGCCACCTGCACGGGGGAGCGGGCGGACTCACGGTCGGCACCCGCGAAACAGCAGACTGAGACCCTGAACCGGGTGCGCGCGCCACCAGGCTTCTCACGGAATTCCTGAATCCCGGTGTGCTCACGGGATCCAGACTGAGACCAGGAGCTTCTGGAGCGCGCGCAGGGCGGCTGGCGGTTGGCGGGCCACCTGCACGGGGGAGCGGGCGGACTCGCGGTCGGCACCCACGAAACAGCAGACTGAGACCCTGAACCGGGTGCGCGCGCCACCAGGCTTCTCAAGGAACTCCGGAATCCTGGTGTGCTCACGGGATCCAGACTGAGACCGGGAGATCCGGGAGCGCGCGGGGGCGGCTGGCGGCTGGCGGCATTAGAAACACAAAGGACAGAGACGCGCCTGCCCTGGAAGTGAGGGCAGGGACGCCGGGTGTGGGGCGCACATCCCGGGACGCTACAGGGTTGAGCAGCACCAACAGTAACGGAGTTAAAGTGGCCAGAACATCGGTGGAGAATGGGCCGCAATCCCTCTGTTCTGTGACAATTCAGCCTCTGCTGCTCTGACTCTCAGAAGAGGCACAGCAGACCGCCAGAGAAAGCCGCCAGGGAACAAAAGCCTGGAAATACCGGCTCACAGCGTGCCCACCCCCATCCCCCCTCGCAGGGGACACGGAAACTCTACCCAAACAGGGTTGCCTGAGTATGGGCCTGGCAAAATACAAACTCTTAACAATAGAGAACAAACGGATGGTTACCAGAGAGGAGGAGGTGGATAGAGGGATGAGTGAAATAGATGAAGCGGATTAAGAGGACACTTTTCTGGATGACCACTGAGTAATATATAGAATTACTGAATCACTCTCTTGTACACCTGAAACGAATGTAACACTGTATGTTAGCTCTACTGGAATTAAAATAAATTTTTTAAAAAGATTTTTCTTTCAGGAACCTCTTTGAAAAAGCTTTTCCTCTGCAATGTGCATAAGCCCTACTTGGGAGGATTCACTCTACAATAATTATTCACTCTATGCCTCTGATTCAGATTTCACTGAGTTCTTACTGTGGATCTCAGCCCACGGGAGCCATGGTCCTTTTCTGTCCAGGCTCAGCACCTATGCCTTCAAGATTGGAAGTAGAGACACATGTCACTTCACAGTCCAGAAAGCTATTACTGTTTCTGTTTCAGTGTGAGAGAGTCACAGACTTTGGGACAGGTTTCAGAGCAGGTTTATTATGGATCCTGGATCTCTACTTCAATGTTCATTACCTGGATCCATTTGGCTAATAGGTTCCCTGTGGATGGGCTTGCTTCCAAGCACACACATGGAAGATGCAAAGGTGGGTGGGCTTGGTGCGGGACAGGAAGAAGACCAAAATCAGACAAGGGTCCGACCCCTCCCCTGATCCAGGAACTGCTACAGGAGAGGGTATGGGAGGTAGAATCCATGCGAAACTCCAAGGTCACCAGCTGAACACAGGAGGCATAGGTCAAGGGATCTGGAGATGCAGGGGTTGAAGGCTGCTCTGAGCTACCTCTGGGAGGAAGGGAGGGAAGGAATGGGGAGACACTGCCTGCCCCTGGCCTATGCCAGCTGCCCACCGCTCCGACACGCATCAGTCTACACAGCTGACACACAGCCTGGGCTCAGGATGGGCTGGCTCGGGTCCCTCAATCCTCAGAGGGACAGCTGGCCCCAGGGCTCAGAGACAGGCTGAGGGAGATGAGAGGGAAAGCTGCCCCACCCAGGTCATCCCCTCCTTGAGCAGACAGCCCTTCAGAACTGCTAAAAAAAAAAAAAAAACCCACTAACGGCGTTGAAAGACATGCCATGGATGAACTAAGGCATAGAGATATGTAAAATAACATTCACTTTTAAGTTCAGAGCTGTCATCTCAGGAAGTGGGGAGAGCTTCCCTGAAGAAGACTGAGGGGAGGGCAGGCCATGCTGAAAAGGGAGACATGGCTCTCCTGATTGGGGACCTGCAGCCCCCTTCCAGGGCAGGACATCATCCTCGCATCACACGAGATCCATGGAAGTGTTCCATCAGGGCCAGATGTTTGCCTCGAGAAGGCTACCCTGGCATCGGACTGCACAGGGCACCAGGGACGAGGGCCAGATGGAGGACGGACAATACCCCGGAGGCCATGGGGCAAGAGCAGAGGCACACGACCTTGAAGATGATGATGAAAAGCAGGAGGTGGCAGCATGGAGCCGGCCCGAAAGTGCCATGGGAGCAGTGCCCACAGCTACACTGACTGGGGGCCTTCTGTGCCAGGTGTGGCTGACTTCAGTGGGCTCCAGACTAGTCCTGACCACAAGTCTAGGAAGTGTGCACCACCCCCGGCCTCCTCTCCCCTTGCAGCTGCTAGGAATCACGGTCACAGACCCTGGTCAGCTTTCGTGGAAACCAAGCAGTGGCTCCCCCGCATGCTGCACCTCTGGTGGTGGTCCAGTGCGACCCTCGTGCCTGGCCAGACACTGATGTCTACCTGTCTCCACACAAATCCACAGACAGGAGGGTGTCCCTGAATTCCACAGCACCTGATGAAACAGATCCACGGAACCCAACACCCAGTGGGTCCCTCGGGACCTCACCTATGAGGTCATGGAGCTCACCATACCCTATTTCCGTCACTTCCCACAGAAAGCCTGGTTCTGATCCCCCACAATACCATACATCCTGGTTGCTGACCTGGGGTCATGCCATGAACCCACATGGCACCTTTCTTTTAGAGAAGCCTATGCCTACACCTCCTAGAAAATATTTCTAATGAAGTACAAGCCCATCAGGACTACGGTGTGAACGGTAGCACACAGCCTGCATGGTAGTAGTCAGTAATTCTAACAAGGGTTAACCCCACCCCCCGTCTCACAAAACCTTCCTCCGTCCCCACGGAACTCATGGTCTGCCCTCAGAAAACCCTCCAGGAAACAAACCTTTCATCTGAATGCTCTCTTCACCTTCTGCTACAAATCTTGTCCAACCACAATGATATGAAACTAGAAATCAGTCTCAAGAAAAAAATGGGACAGTCAAAAACAGGTGGAGATTGGGGGGCCTGGGTGGCTCAGTCATTAAGGATCTGCCTTCAGCTCAGGTCGTGATCCCAGGAGCCTGGGATCTAGCCCCGAATCAGGCTCCTTGCTCAGTGGGAAGCCCGCTTCTCCCTCTCCCACCCCCCTGCTTGCGTTCCCTCTCTCGCTGCCTCACTCTCTGCCAGATACTTAAATAATCTTAAAAAAATATGTGGAGATTTAACACCATGCTACTGAACAACCAACAGTCAAAGAAGAAATCAAAAAAAATTTAGAAGTACCTTGACACTGATGAAAAAGACAACCTACAAAAACTTATGGGATGCAGCAAAAGTAGCTCTACGGGGGGGACGTTCATAGAAATTCAAGTCTTCATCAATCCATGAGAATGCTCTCCAATAAACAACCTGATTTCTGTGGTAAAGAAGTAGAAAAAAAAAAACAGCAAACAAAGCCCCAAATTAGTAGAAATAAGGAAATAACAAAAAGGAATGCATAAATAAATCCAACAGAGACTAAAAAGACAAAAAAAAAAAAAAACAACACACAATGAAAATGAGAGCTGCCTTTTTTGGAAAGATAAACAAAACTGACAAACTTAGCTAGACTCACCAAGAAAGACAGAGGACTCGAATGCAATCAGGAAAGAAAGATAATGGATTCCTGTCTCATATCAAAATCAAAAGAACTCTTCAACCTTGGACACAACAACTTCTTGCAAGCCACGTCTCTAAAGGCAAAGGAAATAAAAGCAAAAATGAACTATTGGCACTTCATCAAGATAAAAAGTTTCTGCACGGCAAAGCAAACGATCAACAAAACAAAAAGGCAACCTATGGAATCGAAGAAGATATCTGCAAATGATATTACAGATAAAGGGCTGGTATCCAAGATCTATAAAGAACTCCTCAAACTCGACACCCAAAAAATGGGCAGAAGACACAAAGAGATACTTGTCCAGAGAAGACATACAAATGGCCAACAGACACATGAAAAAAATGCTCCACATCACTTGCCATCAGGCAAATACAAATCAAAACTACAATGAGATACCACCTTACACCAGTTAGAATGGTTAAAATTAACAAGGCAGGGGGCACCTGGGTGGCACAGCGGTTAAGCGTCTGCCTTCGGCTCAGGGCGTGATCCCGGCATTATGGGATGGAGCCCCACATCAGGCTCCTCCGCTATGAGCCTGCTTCTTCCTCTCCCACTCCCCCTGCTTGTGTTCCCTCTCTCGCTGGCTGTCTCTATCTCTGTGGAATAAATAAATAAAATCTTGAAAAGAAATTAACAAGACAGGAAATAAAAAAAAGTCAGAGAGGATGTGGAGAAAGGGGAGCCCTCTAACACTACTCGTGAGAATTCAAGCTGGTACAGCCACTTTTGAAAACAATATGGAGATTCCTCAAGACGTTGAACACAGAGCTATCCTACGACCCACCAATTGCACTACTGGGTATTTACCCCATAGACACAGAGTAATGAAAAGAAGGGGCACCTGTATCCCAATGTTCATAGCAGCAATGTCCCTAATAGCCAAACTGTGGAAGGAGCCAAGATGTCCTTCAGCAGATGAATGGACAAAGAAGATGTGGTTCATCTATACAATGGAATATTACTCAGTCATCAGAAAGGATGAATACCCACCATTTGCACCAACGTGGATGGACCAGGAGGGGATTATGCTAAGTGAAATTAAGTCAAGCAGAGAAAGACAATTATGATATCGTTTCACTCCTATGTGGAATGGAAGGAATAGCATGGAGGACATTAGGAGAAGGAAGGGAAAAGTGAAGGTGGGGAATGAGAGGGGGAGATGAACCATGAGAGACTATTGACACTGGGAAACAAACTGAAGGTTGCAGAAAGGGAGGGGTAGGGGAATGGGTTATCCTGGTGATGGGTATTAAGGAGGGCACGTGTCATAATGAGCACTAGGTGTTATATGCAAACAATGAATCCTGGAACACTACATCAAAAACAAATGAAGTACTGTAGGGTGACTAACATAATTTTAAAAAAAGAGAAAGATATGAAATCCATACAGGAAAACTGTCACTATTTGCAAATGACATGAAATCCCAAAGGATTCCACACACACACACAAAAAAATCTGTTAGAATAAACAAATTCAAGAAAGCTGCAGGATATAAAGTCAATATACAGAGACCTGTTGTCTTTATTTTTTTTTTTCAGATTTTATTTATTTATTTGACAGGAAGAGAAAAAGCACGAGCCGGGGGAGTGTCAGAAAGACGGAGAAGCAGACCCTCGCTAAGCGGGGAGCCCAACACGGGGCTCGATCCCAGAACTCTGACCTGAGCAGAAGGCAGACGCTTCACCTATGGAGCCACCCAGATGACCCAACTTCTTGCATTTCTGTATACTGATGACACACTTTCGCAAAGAGAAATTAAAAAAGCAATGCCATTTACAATTGCATCAAAAAAAAAAAAATCTAGGAATAAAAGTAACCAACAATGAGAAAGACATAGTACACTCAACACATGGCAGAAAAGAAATGAAAAACATGTGTGTCGAGGGGGGCAGAATGTATGGGTCAAAGATTTGGAAGGCAACACAAACAAATGGAAGCATACGCCATGCTCCTTAACTGGAAGAGTTAATTATGTGAACATGTCCATCGTACCCAAAGCAATCGACAGATGTGATGAAATCCCCATCTGAATTCCAGTGGCATTATTCGAGGAAATAGAAAACAGTCCTCAAACTTGTATGGAATCACAAAAGACCCCAAATACCCAAAGCAACCTGGAGAAAGAAAGGTGCAGTCAACACACTCCTGGATTTCAAGCTAGATTACAAAGCTGTTGTCATCAAAACAGGATGGTACTGGCAGAAACACAGACACCAGGTCAGTGGAACAGAACAGAAAGCTCAGAAACTTACCCACACGTAGATGATCCTAACTTACGACACAGCAGCAGAAGATATGCCATGAGGGAAGGACTGTCTCTTCAGTGAGCGGTAACAGGCAAACTGGACACTAAATGCAGAAGAATATAACTGGGTCACTTTCTTACACCACACACAAAATTTTTAATGGATGAATGATTTGAACATAAGACCCGAATCCATAAACCTCCAAGAAGACACAGGTACTAAGTCTCTCGACATTGGTTTTGGCAAAGAGTCTTCAGATCGGACACCAAATGCAAAGGCAACAAAAGCAAAAATAAACAAGTGGAACAACACCAAACTGAAATCTTCCACACGGCAAAAGAAACCATCAAAAACTTAAAAGGCCACTGACCCAATAAGAAAAAAATATCTGCGAATCATATGTGTGAGAAGAGGCTAATATCCAAAATGCACACAACACTCATACAAATCAAAACAAAAGAAACTGTATAAAAAATGGGGTGAATATGTGAATAGATACTGTCCAAAGATGGCACACAGGTGCCAACAGACAGAAAAAGTTGTTCGACATCACTAGTCATCGTCAGGGAAACATCAGTCAAACCCACAATCGGCTATCCCCTCACAACTGTTGGAACAGCAATTGTCCCAGAGACAGACACCAGGTGGGGTCAAGGGTGTGCAGACGAGGAGACGCTGTGCGCTGTTGGTGGGAATGGAAATTGGTGCAGCCACTGTGACAAACGGTATGGAGGTTCCTGAAAAAATAAATACAACTACCACATGACCCAGTAATGGCTCTACTGAGTATTGATTTGGAGAACACAAAAATACTGCCTCAAAAAGACAGATGCACTCCCACGTTCACTGCAGCATTATTCACAATAACCAGACATGGAAACACAGACCTTGGGGGCCTTATGCCAAGTAACTCAGACACAGAAAGACCAATACCAGATGCTCTCATGTACATTCCACGTGGAATAAACAAATACTGAACGCATAGCTACTGAGAGCAGATTGGTAGGTGCCAGATTCGGGGGTGGGGTGGTAGAAACGGGTGAAGGTGGTCCAAGTCTCAATGTTTGAGTGAGAAAATCCGACAGTCATGAAATGTTCTGTCCAGCATGGAGACTAAAACTAACCCCGCAGCATGGGGTATAGGTTTCCCTGCTCTTTGAAAGTACAGGGCTTCTGAGAAACCTTGCACAGCAGAAATGGTGTAAAGAAGGAATGACCATTCATTTACACGGAAAAATTGGACAGTGTGCTCAGACTCCAAGATTCCTTCTCTTTGGCTTTTCTTAGGCCTCAGGACACAAGTTTCTAACGGAGGCCCAGCATAAATGAAGATAAAGCACAGCAGAGGCTCACAGACACAATTCAAAGTGCTGGTGGCTGGATGCGGAGAGCGGTTCCCAGCGGAAGGAGCTGGTTGGGGTGCACGCCGCCTCTGTCGTGCTTCTCCCCAAAACAGATGCTGAACGCGATTCTCACTGTTCACCTTTTTTCATAAGAGGGAAATCCTCTTTAGGTCTCTTCCTCTCACTGAAGCTGGGTAATAACGTAGTTCTTTCAAGAAAGCCAAGTGTCTTACTGTGAACGTTTAAAAGCTGGGGGATACTTGTACTTGAGCATTGCTGAGGGAGGAGATGTGAAAGGTTCTCCCAGACACAAACCTCAGCAGATCCACCGGGAAAGGCACCTTCCTCAGCATGCGGAACACGGACTACCTCCTTACCCCAGAAACCCTCTCCTTCCCCTCGATCAGGACAACCCACAACAGCTGGGAGTTACCCCAATTCCTCCGTTCTCCTGCTCCTAATAGCTAACTCATCAGCAAATCCTGTGAGCTCCATCTTCAAAATGGACCCAGAATAGGTCTAACCACTCCATCCAAGGCCACCTGTCTGGTCCACAGTGCCTGAGTTCCTGGAAAAGCTTCGTCATTGACCTGCCTTGCCATCTTCAACCCTCTGTCATCTGTTCTCAACGCTGTAGCCACGATGGCCTAGTGAAACAGGGTCTCATGGGGTTATAGCCCTGGAATGGCTTTCTGTCGCCCTCTGTCACCTCCCTGAGGTCATGTCCTAAGCTGTCCCCTGTGGCCACAGGGCCTTCTTGCTGCTCCTGGACATATCTGGAATTCTCCTGCCCCAGAGCCTTTGCACATGCTTTCCCTTCTGTTTAGAAATGCTCTTGATGTGTTCTCACTCGCCTTCTGAGAAGTCTGAATTGGAGTGACAGGGACAGAAGGTGAGGCTGTGTGTGTTGGGTGAGGCTGGTGGCCCAGAAAAAGGTTTTCTGCCAGCTCTCCACCTGTGCCTCACTTGTCCTCAGCCAGGAACTTGCACACAGCCCTCACCTGTCACAACTTTCACACAGGAGACCCACAGCCACCCCTGGAGCCCACCCTGCCCACACCCTGCTGCAGAATGCATTCAGCTCTCCTCTGGGACCCCTGTCAGCTTTACCCAGACCTGGAACTCCCCCGTCTCCTGCAAAGCTCCCGGATTCCCCCTCTTCTTGCAAAATCACACTGGCGCAAGGCTTTCATGAGAAAGCTATAATGCTAACTAATGAAAGGTTCACACCTACTTTCCCCTTCCGTTGCCTTTCTCTCCTTCTGTCCTACCTGTGCAAACTGTAACATATCAGTGGAACATGAACATGCTCTGAGATCTGAATCTTTCCTTGCAGCTTTCTGAGGACTCCTTATGTGATAAGAAACTAGTGTATCTTACAACAGGGTGTTTTACAACTATCATCTATAGAACAGTACAGCCCAAATCACTACAATTTTACCTCACTCTTCATGAAGCAGAACACTTTTTCCTTTCTTCTTTTACTTAAATTCCAGTTAGTTCACATGCCATGGAATATTCGCTTCAGGGGTAGGATTTAGTGATTCCTCACCTGCATACAGTACCCAGTGCTCATCACAAGCGCCCTCCTTAATACCCCTCACCCATTTAACTCTTCCCCCCACGCCCCTGTCCTGCAGCAACACTCAGTTTGTTCTCCAAGGTTGAGTCTATTTCCTTGTTTGCCTTTCTCATCACCCCTCAACTCTGTTCATCTGTTTTCTTTCTGAAATTCCACAAGCGTGAGAGCATAGGATATTTGTCTTTCCTCACTAATTTTGCTTAGCTTAATACACTCTAGATCCATCCACATCCTTGCAAATGGTAAGATTTCATTCTTTTTGAAGCTGGGTCATATTCCCATATATATATATATATATATACGTATCCCACATCTGCTTTATCCATTCATCAGTGCATGGACTTTGGGATTCTCTCCATAGTTTGGCTACTGTGGACATTGTTGCTATAAACATCATGGTGCATGTACCCCCTTCGAATGTGCATTTTTGTATCTTTTGGGTAAGCACCTAGGAGAGCAATTGCTGGATCATGTGGTTGTTCAATGTTTAACCTTTTGAGGAACCCCCACACTGTTTCCCAGACTGTCTGCACCACTCTGCATTCCCACCAACAGGATGGGAGGGTTCCCCTTTAAGCAGAACATTATCTGCTGGCAATTTCATAAGAGGAAACAAAACCTCTGCGAGATGCACCCAGGGTCAGGCAAGCAGTTGCAGAATTCACCCCAAGGCTCCTGACGCCAAGCCCCTTGAAGCCACCAGCATGCCACTATCCAAAAGAATTCCCAGACTCTCCTTCTGACTCCACCACCAAAGAAACTACAGACAGAATATGGCACCTCAAAATATCGAGATAATAGTAAAACTAGAAAGTCAAGCTCAACTTTTAAACAGGAACAGGCCGCTTTGGATAATTTTGAATTTTCCCTCCACCCTAATTTTAACTCTTCTGATGAATAAACTAATCAATGATGAAACATCACCTTTGTCAAATGACATCATCCAAGTCTGTATCAGATGAAAAAAAGCCATCTAACTCTAGATGCTGGCCACTCAACCATATCTTAGGCCCAATTGAATAAACATTGTTAGATGAAGGAACAAATTAGATGTTACAAACAGGCACAGAGTGAATCTCACCTTCCCTTTCTAATAAAAGAGGGTTCCTAGGAAACAGATAGTCAAAATACATTTGTAAGCAATAAATGGACAGAGAAATTGTGATCCCCTGCAAAGTTCTACCTGCAGGGAAACTAAGTAATTCTTGCACCAAACCCAGAATGCTGACAGCTACTTCAATTTTACTTTGTGGCTCAACTAGAGAAAAGAGAAAAGCCCAGGAGGTTTTGGGATAATGAGAGGTTTTACCTCCAGTCCTGACATAGATAGGACATTATGCCAAAATAGCTGTGTTTTCTCTGAACACTGGCGTCCTGTGACAAGCTGCCTCCCTGACTCAGATGCTGACGTTCAAAACCTCGGGTCTCATGGAGCCAGAGCAGAGAAGTGCTGTCAGCTGGGGAGAAGAAGGCACCTCTGACCTAAAGCCTGCACACCTGCTTCGGTTTCTGGACGAAGGGGCAACACATACTTGTTGTTTAGCAGTAATTATCTTCATTCTCAATAGACCAATGACCTTGCCTTTTCTGGAAAGCAGACTTACTCTTCTAAAGAAACCCTCAATTCGTCTATTCCCAATGCAACTAGAGTGGGGTCTGGTTTACGCCCGCCTCCAGGCCCCCACCTGGAGGATTTTCCTGCATGATTCTAACAGCCAATTACCACTAACTCGGGGGCACACGGGGCATAATGCTGAAGTTGGGGGATGGCTCTGGGGCTTGCTACTGCCACACCTGTGCCTGGGGGACCAGGGCACACCCTGCTGAACTCGGGGTACTGCTCAAGATGCATCACCTGCACTGTGTCAGAGAACCGGGGGACACCCCACTGAAGGTGGGGATTCTGTGAGGTCCTTACCCGCACTCTTCCCGGGGAAGAGGGGAAACCCTGAAATTCTGCAACCCATCCCACAAAAGCTCAGGTGAGTGGGCGCCCTGGAGTTCACGGGTATGGGGAATAAGGCCAGTTGAGGACATGGGGCGGAAGAGACTTTAAAGGGAAAAAGAAAACTCACCTGAGTCCCCACAATGAACCCTCTCCACGTGCCCTTCCAGAACCCTGCCTCCCACCTGGGGCGCACCCTACCCCCCGACCCCCACCCCGGGGCATGCTGCTCACTCACCAGCCCGGACCTCCGCAGGGCAACTCTCTCTCTCCCAGTGCCCCTTCTTCTGCCCCAGGTCTGCAACCCGCTGCAACTCTGGGACCGCCCACAGAGACGTAGCTCCACCCCCAAGCGGTGACTGGTCGGGGAGGGTGGTGCCCTAGCCCCTTGGATGCCGGGCAACCCGCCCTCAAGCCCCTGGAACCCTGAAAGTGCAGGGGCTCCAAGAGGCGCCTCCTCTACTCAACACCCAGCACAGGCATGGGTGGGGTCGTGGGCCGGGCTCCCCCCACACACCTGGCCCCTTCCAGGGACCCCTCTAGCTGCAGACCACCCTCAGCGTCCTGCCCCTTCCCTTTCTGCACCAGCCCTCCCTGCTGGGGTGTGCCTGGTTCTGGGCAAGGTCAGTGGCTCTCAGACCCTCCAAGGCTTGGGCTTTAGGACATGCAATGATTTCATGCATTTTCAGTATGTACATGTCAGTATGACTTTAATCGTATGGGAGCCAAAGAGGTTCTTTATTTTTTCTTATCTTCATGTTGGCATTTTTGCTTATTGTTTTCTTCTCGAAACAGATGTACAACATGTGCTTGGGGCAGAAATAGGGCCCATGCTTTGAGGTTTTGCCCAGTCATTTTGAGCCGGGTAAAATGTTAAAGGATAGCTTCCCTGGGAGCCCAGGATCAGGGCCCACAGATGATATAAGATAAACATTACTTTTATCATTATAATTGCTCCTAAATGGAGGAATTTGAGACAAAAGCACCTTTCACAAGAGTACCAAGAAATCAAAATGATGCCCACAGAAGGCTACCTGCTCCATGGTCAGCACAGGTAACAGAAGGGTTCACAGTCTCTGGACTCCTGCCCTTCTCCTGCCCAAATCTCTGAAGCACACAGACCACTTAAAATCAGAATTGTAGAACTGCTAGACACCTTAGAGATGTCTGGCACCATTCCCTTGGACTGCAGTATAAAACACAGTAGCTCGTTGTCACAAACTAATTTCAACATGAAGTGCCCCCTGGATGCACTAAGTTCTTTCTCTGCAAATGTTGACTAATGTAAGTCACAGTCATACCAGTTAAACACTACGATGGCTGGGAAGTCATCGTCGGTAAGGGAATATTTTAGCCATGTTTATAAGCATTGGCTCACTTTGTAGAAGAGGCTGAGCTGAGTGTTTTTAAATACTATTTCAGGTACAAGAGAGGAGTTAAGATGGCGGAGGAGTAGGGGACCCCTTTTTCACAGGTCCCCTGAGTCGAGCTGGATAGGTACCAGACCAGCCTAAACAACCACGGAATCAGCCTGAGACGCAGGAAGATACATCTGGATCTCTACAAATGAACATCTCCAGCGCTGAGTATTGAGGTACGAAGCGGGGAGCCGGGAAACCGGGCACAGATATCGGAAGATAAACGGAAGGGGGAGGGAGCCGCCGCGTTCGGGCGCCGGGAAGCGGCAGCCACCTGCACGGGGGGGGGGGGGGGGAGCGGGCGGACTCACAGAGGGCACCCGCGAGAGAGCGGACTGAGACCGGTGAGCCGGGAGCGCGCGCCACCAGGCATCTCGCAGAACCCGGGAATCCCGTGTGCTCACGGGATCCAGACTGAGACCGGGAGCTCCCGGAGCGCATGCGGGGCAGCTGGCAGCTGGCAGGCCACCTGCACGGGGGAGCGGGCGGACTCACGGTCGGCACCCGCGAAACAGCAGACTGAGACCCTGAACCGGGTGCGCGCGCCACCAGGCTTCTCACGGAATTCCTGAATCCCGGTGTGCTCACGGGATCCAGACTGAGACCAGGAGCTTCTGGAGCGCGCGCAGGGCGGCTGGCGGTTGGCGGGCCACCTGCACGGGGGAGCGGGCGGACTCGCGGTCGGCACCCACGAAACAGCAGACTGAGACCCTGAACCGGGTGCGCGCGCCACCAGGCTTCTCAAGGAACTCCGGAATCCTGGTGTGCTCACGGGATCCAGACTGAGACCGGGAGATCCGGGAGCGCGCGGGGGCGGCTGGCGGCTGGCGGCTGGCGGCATTAGAAACACAAAGGACAGAGACGCGCCTGCCCTGGAAGTGAGGGCAGGGACGCCGGGTGTGGGGCGCACATCCCGGGACGCTACAGGGTTGAGCAGCACCAACAGTAACGGAGTTAAAGTGGCCAGAACATCGGTGGAGAATGGGCCGCAATCCCTCTGTTCTGTGACAATTCAGCCTCTGCTGCTCTGACTCTCAGAAGAGGCACAGCAGACCGCCAGAGAAAGCCGCCAGGGAACAAAAGCCTGGAAATACCGGCTCACAGCGTGCCCACCCCCATCCCCCCTCGCAGGGGACACGGAAACTCTACCCAAACAGGGTTGCCTGAGTATGGGCCTGGCAAAATACAAACTCTTAACAATAGAGAACAAACGGATGGTTACCAGAGAGGAGGAGGTGGATAGAGGGATGAGTGAAATAGATGAAGCGGATTAAGAGGACACTTTTCTGGATGACCACTGAGTAATATATAGAATTACTGAATCACTCTCTTGTACACCTGAAACGAATGTAACACTGTATGTTAGCTCTACTGGAATTAAAATAAATTTTTTAAAAAGATTTTTCTTTCAGGAACCTCTTTGAAAAAGCTTTTCCTCTGCAATGTGCATAAGCCCTACTTGGGAGGATTCACTCTACAATAATTATTCACTCTATGCCTCTGATTCAGATTTCACTGAGTTCTTACTGTGGATCTCAGCCCACGGGAGCCATGGTCCTTTTCTGTCCAGGCTCAGCACCTATGCCTTCAAGATTGGAAGTAGAGACACATGTCACTTCACAGTCCAGAAAGCTATTACTGTTTCTGTTTCAGTGTGAGAGAGTCACAGACTTTGGGACAGGTTTCAGAGCAGGTTTATTATGGATCCTGGATCTCTACTTCAATGTTCATTACCTGGATCCATTTGGCTAATAGGTTCCCTGTGGATGGGCTTGCTTCCAAGCACACACATGGAAGATGCAAAGGTGGGTGGGCTTGGTGCGGGACAGGAAGAAGACCAAAATCAGACAAGGGTCCGACCCCTCCCCTGATCCAGGAACTGCTACAGGAGAGGGTATGGGAGGTAGAATCCATGCGAAACTCCAAGGTCACCAGCTGAACACAGGAGGCATAGGTCAAGGGATCTGGAGATGCAGGGGTTGAAGGCTGCTCTGAGCTACCTCTGGGAGGAAGGGAGGGAAGGAATGGGGAGACACTGCCTGCCCCTGGCCTATGCCAGCTGCCCACCGCTCCGACACGCATCAGTCTACACAGCTGACACACAGCCTGGGCTCAGGATGGGCTGGCTCGGGTCCCTCAATCCTCAGAGGGACAGCTGGCCCCAGGGCTCAGAGACAGGCTGAGGGAGATGAGAGGGAAAGCTGCCCCACCCAGGTCATCCCCTCCTTGAGCAGACAGCCCTTCAGAACTGCTAAAAAAAAAAAAAAAAACCCACTAACGGCGTTGAAAGACATGCCATGGATGAACTAAGGCATAGAGATATGTAAAATAACATTCACTTTTAAGTTCAGAGCTGTCATCTCAGGAAGTGGGGAGAGCTTCCCTGAAGAAGACTGAGGGGAGGGCAGGCCATGCTGAAAAGGGAGACATGGCTCTCCTGATTGGGGACCTGCAGCCCCCTTCCAGGGCAGGACATCATCCTCGCATCACACGAGATCCATGGAAGTGTTCCATCAGGGCCAGATGTTTGCCTCGAGAAGGCTACCCTGGCATCGGACTGCACAGGGCACCAGGGACGAGGGCCAGATGGAGGACGGACAATACCCCGGAGGCCATGGGGCAAGAGCAGAGGCACACGACCTTGAAGATGATGATGAAAAGCAGGAGGTGGCAGCATGGAGCCGGCCCGAAAGTGCCATGGGAGCAGTGCCCACAGCTACACTGACTGGGGGCCTTCTGTGCCAGGTGTGGCTGACTTCAGTGGGCTCCAGACTAGTCCTGACCACAAGTCTAGGAAGTGTGCACCACCCCCGGCCTCCTCTCCCCTTGCAGCTGCTAGGAATCACGGTCACAGACCCTGGTCAGCTTTCGTGGAAACCAAGCAGTGGCTCCCCCGCATGCTGCACCTCTGGTGGTGGTCCAGTGCGACCCTCGTGCCTGGCCAGACACTGATGTCTACCTGTCTCCACACAAATCCACAGACAGGAGGGTGTCCCTGAATTCCACAGCACCTGATGAAACAGATCCACGGAACCCAACACCCAGTGGGTCCCTCGGGACCTCACCTATGAGGTCATGGAGCTCACCATACCCTATTTCCGTCACTTCCCACAGAAAGCCTGGTTCTGATCCCCCACAATACCATACATCCTGGTTGCTGACCTGGGGTCATGCCATGAACCCACATGGCACCTTTCTTTTAGAGAAGCCTATGCCTACACCTCCTAGAAAATATTTCTAATGAAGTACAAGCCCATCAGGACTACGGTGTGAACGGTAGCACACAGCCTGCATGGTAGTAGTCAGTAATTCTAACAAGGGTTAACCCCACCCCCCGTCTCACAAAACCTTCCTCCGTCCCCACGGAACTCATGGTCTGCCCTCAGAAAACCCTCCAGGAAACAAACCTTTCATCTGAATGCTCTCTTCACCTTCTGCTACAAATCTTGTCCAACCACAATGATATGAAACTAGAAATCAGTCTCAAGAAAAAAATGGGACAGTCAAAAACAGGTGGAGATTGGGGGGCCTGGGTGGCTCAGTCATTAAGGATCTGCCTTCAGCTCAGGTCGTGATCCCAGGAGCCTGGGATCTAGCCCCGAATCAGGCTCCTTGCTCAGTGGGAAGCCCGCTTCTCCCTCTCCCACCCCCCTGCTTGCGTTCCCTCTCTCGCTGCCTCACTCTCTGCCAGATACTTAAATAATCTTAAAAAAATATGTGGAGATTTAACACCATGCTACTGAACAACCAACAGTCAAAGAAGAAATCAAAAAAAATTTAGAAGTACCTTGACACTGATGAAAAAGACAACCTACAAAAACTTATGGGATGCAGCAAAAGTAGCTCTACGGGGGGGACGTTCATAGAAATTCAAGTCTTCATCAATCCATGAGAATGCTCTCCAATAAACAACCTGATTTCTGTGGTAAAGAAGTAGAAAAAAAAAAACAGCAAACAAAGCCCCAAATTAGTAGAAATAAGGAAATAACAAAAAGGAATGCATAAATAAATCCAACAGAGACTAAAAAGACAAAAAAAAAAACAACACACAATGAAAATGAGAGCTGCCTTTTTTGGAAAGATAAACAAAACTGACAAACTTAGCTAGACTCACCAAGAAAGACAGAGGACTCGAATGCAATCAGGAAAGAAAGATAATGGATTCCTGTCTCATATCAAAATCAAAAGAACTCTTCAACCTTGGACACAACAACTTCTTGCAAGCCACGTCTCTAAAGGCAAAGGAAATAAAAGCAAAAATGAACTATTGGCACTTCATCAAGATAAAAAGTTTCTGCACGGCAAAGCAAACGATCAACAAAACAAAAAGGCAACCTATGGAATCGAAGAAGATATCTGCAAATGATATTACAGATAAAGGGCTGGTATCCAAGATCTATAAAGAACTCCTCAAACTCGACACCCAAAAAATGGGCAGAAGACACAAAGAGATACTTGTCCAGAGAAGACATACAAATGGCCAACAGACACATGAAAAAAATGCTCCACATCACTTGCCATCAGGCAAATACAAATCAAAACTACAATGAGATACCACCTTACACCAGTTAGAATGGTTAAAATTAACAAGGCAGGGGGCACCTGGGTGGCACAGCGGTTAAGCGTCTGCCTTCGGCTCAGGGCGTGATCCCGGCATTATGGGATGGAGCCCCACATCAGGCTCCTCCGCTATGAGCCTGCTTCTTCCTCTCCCACTCCCCCTGCTTGTGTTCCCTCTCTCGCTGGCTGTCTCTATCTCTGTGGAATAAATAAATAAAATCTTGAAAAGAAATTAACAAGACAGGAAATAAAAAAAAGTCAGAGAGGATGTGGAGAAAGGGGAGCCCTCTAACACTACTCGTGAGAATTCAAGCTGGTACAGCCACTTTTGAAAACAATATGGAGATTCCTCAAGACGTTGAACACAGAGCTATCCTACGACCCACCAATTGCACTACTGGGTATTTACCCCATAGACACAGAGTAATGAAAAGAAGGGGCACCTGTATCCCAATGTTCATAGCAGCAATGTCCCAAATAGCCAAACTGTGGAAGGAGCCAAGATGTCCTTCAGCAGATGAATGGACAAAGAAGATGTGGTTCATCTATACAATGGAATATTACTCAGTCATCAGAAAGGATGAATACCCACCATTTGCACCAACGTGGATGGACCAGGAGGGGATTATGCTAAGTGAAATTAAGTCAAGCAGAGAAAGACAATTATGATATCGTTTCACTCCTATGTGGAATGGAAGGAATAGCATGGAGGACATTAGGAGAAGGAAGGGAAAAGTGAAGGTGGGGAATGAGAGGGGGAGATGAACCATGAGAGACTATTGACACTGGGAAACAAACTGAAGGTTGCAGAAAGGGAGGGGTAGGGGAATGGGTTATCCTGGTGATGGGTATTAAGGAGGGCACGTGTCATAATGAGCACTAGGTGTTATATGCAAACAATGAATCCTGGAACACTACATCAAAAACAAATGAAGTACTGTAGGGTGACTAACATAATTTTAAAAAAAGAGAAAGATATGAAATCCATACAGGAAAACTGTCACTATTTGCAAATGACATGAAATCCCAAAGGATTCCACACACACACACAAAAAAATCTGTTAGAATAAACAAATTCAAGAAAGCTGCAGGATATAAAGTCAATATACAGAGACCTGTTGTCTTTATTTTTTTTTTTCAGATTTTATTTATTTATTTGATAGGAAGAGAAAAAGCACGAGCCGGGGGAGTGTCAGAAAGACGGAGAAGCAGACCCTCGCTAAGCGGGGAGCCCAACACGGGGCTCGATCCCAGAACTCTGACCTGAGCAGAAGGCAGACGCTTCACCTATGGAGCCACCCAGATGACCCAACTTCTTGCATTTCTGTATACTGATGACACACTTTCGCAAAGAGAAATTAAAAAAGCAATGCCATTTACAATTGCATCAAAAAAAAAAAATCTAGGAATAAAAGTAACCAACAATGAGAAAGACATAGTACACTCAACACATGGCAGAAAAGAAATGAAAAACATGTGTGTCGAGGGGGGCAGAATGTATGGGTCAAAGATTTGGAAGGCAACACAAACAAATGGAAGCATACGCCATGCTCCTTAACTGGAAGAGTTAATTATGTGAACATGTCCATCGTACCCAAAGCAATCGACAGATGTGATGAAATCCCCATCTGAATTCCAGTGGCATTATTCGAGGAAATAGAAAACAGTCCTCAAACTTGTATGGAATCACAAAAGACCCCAAATACCCAAAGCAACCTGGAGAAAGAAAGGTGCAGTCAACACACTCCTGGATTTCAAGCTAGATTACAAAGCTGTTGTCATCAAAACAGGATGGTACTGGCAGAAACACAGACACCAGGTCAGTGGAACAGAACAGAAAGCTCAGAAACTTACCCACACGTAGATGATCCTAACTTACGACACAGCAGCAGAAGATATGCCATGAGGGAAGGACTGTCTCTTCAGTGAGCGGTAACAGGCAAACTGGACACTAAATGCAGAAGAATATAACTGGGTCACTTTCTTACACCACACACAAAATTTTTAATGGATGAATGATTTGAACATAAGACCCGAATCCATAAACCTCCAAGAAGACACAGGTACTAAGTCTCTCGACATTGGTTTTGGCAAAGAGTCTTCAGATCGGACACCAAATGCAAAGGCAACAAAAGCAAAAATAAACAAGTGGAACAACACCAAACTGAAATCTTCCACACGGCAAAAGAAACCATCAAAAACTTAAAAGGCCACTGACCCAATAAGAAAAAAATATCTGCGAATCATATGTGTGAGAAGAGGCTAATATCCAAAATGCACACAACACTCATACAAATCAAAACAAAAAAAACTGTATAAAAAATGGGGTGAATATGTGAATACTGTCCAAAGATGGCACACAGGTGCCAACAGACAGAAAAAGTTGTTCGACATCACTAGTCATCGTCAGGGAAACATCAGTCAAACCCACAATCGGCTATCCCCTCACAACTGTTGGAACAGCAATTGTCCCAGAGACAGACACCAGGTGGGGTCAAGGGTGTGCAGACGAGGAGACGCTGTGCGCTGTTGGTGGGAATGGAAATTGGTGCAGCCACTGTGACAAACGGTATGGAGGTTCCTGAAAAAATAAATACAACTACCACATGACCCAGTAATGGCTCTACTGAGTATTGATTTGGAGAACACAAAAATACTGCCTCAAAAAGACAGATGCACTCCCACATTCACTGCAGCATTATTCACAATAACCAGACATGGAAACACAGACCTTGGGGGCCTTATGCCAAGTAACTCAGACACAGAAAGACCAATACCAGATGCTCTCATGTACATTCCACGTGGAATAAACAAATACTGAACGCATAGCTACTGAGAGCAGATTGGTAGGTGCCAGATTCGGGGGTGGGGTGGTAGAAACGGGTGAAGGTGGTCCAAGTCTCAATGTTTGAGTGAGAAAATCCGACAGTCATGAAATGTTCTGTCCAGCATGGAGACTAAAACTAACCCCGCAGCATGGGGTATAGGTTTCCCTGCTCTTTGAAAGTACAGGGCTTCTGAGAAACCTTGCACAGCAGAAATGGTGTAAAGAAGGAATGACCATTCATTTACACGGAAAAATTGGACAGTGTGCTCAGACTCCAAGATTCCTTCTCTTTGGCTTTTCTTAGGCCTCAGGACACAAGTTTCTAACGGAGGCCCAGCATAAATGAAGATAAAGCACAGCAGAGGCTCACAGACACAATTCAAAGTGCTGGTGGCTGGATGCGGAGAGCGGTTCCCAGCGGAAGGAGCTGGTTGGGGTGCACGCCGCCTCTGTCGTGCTTCTCCCCAAAACAGATGCTGAACGCGATTCTCACTGTTCACCTTTTTTCATAAGAGGGAAATCCTCTTTAGGTCTCTTCCTCTCACTGAAGCTGGGTAATAACGTAGTTCTTTCAAGAAAGCCAAGTGTCTTACTGTGAACGTTTAAAAGCTGGGGGATACTTGTACTTGAGCATTGCTGAGGGAGGAGATGTGAAAGGTTCTCCCAGACACAAACCTCAGCAGATCCACCGGGAAAGGCACCTTCCTCAGCATGCGGAACACGGACTACCTCCTTACCCCAGAAACCCTCTCCTTCCCCTCGATCAGGACAACCCACAACAGCTGGGAGTTACCCCAATTCCTCCGTTCTCCTGCTCCTAATAGCTAACTCATCAGCAAATCCTGTGAGCTCCATCTTCAAAATGGACCCAGAATAGGTCTAACCACTCCATCCAAGGCCACCTGTCTGGTCCACAGTGCCTGAGTTCCTGGAAAAGCTTCGTCATTGACCTGCCTTGCCATCTTCAACCCTCTGTCATCTGTTCTCAACGCTGTAGCCACGATGGCCTAGTGAAACAGGGTCTCATGGGGTTATAGCCCTGGAATGGCTTTCTGTCGCCCTCTGTCACCTCCCTGAGGTCATGTCCTAAGCTGTCCCCTGTGGCCACAGGGCCTTCTTGCTGCTCCTGGACATATCTGGAATTCTCCTGCCCCAGAGCCTTTGCACATGCTTTCCCTTCTGTTTAGAAATGCTCTTGATGTGTTCTCACTCGCCTTCTGAGAAGTCTGAATTGGAGTGACAGGGACAGAAGGTGAGGCTGTGTGTGTTGGGTGAGGCTGGTGGCCCAGAAAAAGGTTTTCTGCCAGCTCTCCACCTGTGCCTCACTTGTCCTCAGCCAGGAACTTGCACACAGCCCTCACCTGTCACAACTCTCACACAGGAGACCCACAGCCACCCCTGGAGCCCACCCTGCCCACACCCTGCTGCAGAATGCATTCAGCTCTCCTCTGGGACCCCTGTCAGCTTTACCCAGACCTGGAACTCCCCCGTCTCCTGCAAAGCTCCCGGATTCCCCCTCTTCTTGCAAAATCACACTGGCGCAAGGCTTTCATGAGAAAGCTATAATGCTAACTAATGAAAGGTTCACACCTACTTTCCCCTTCCGTTGCCTTTCTCTCCTTCTGTCCTACCTGTGCAAACTGTAACATATCAGTGGAACATGAACATGCTCTGAGATCTGAATCTTTCCTTGCAGCTTTCTGAGGACTCCTTATGTGATAAGAAACTAGTGTATCTTACAACAGGGTGTTTTACAACTATCATCTATAGAACAGTACAGCCCAAATCACTACAATTTTACCTCACTCTTCATGAAGCAGAACACTTTTTCCTTTCTTCTTTTACTTAAATTCCAGTTAGTTCACATGCCATGGAATATTCGCTTCAGGGGTAGGATTTAGTGATTCCTCACCTGCATACAGTACCCAGTGCTCATCACAAGCGCCCTCCTTAATACCCCTCACCCATTTAACTCTTCCCCCCACGCCCCTGTCCTGCAGCAACACTCAGTTTGTTCTCCAAGGTTGAGTCTATTTCCTTGTTTGCCTTTCTCATCACCCCTCAACTCTGTTCATCTGTTTTCTTTCTGAAATTCCACAAGCGTGAGAGCATAGGATATTTGTCTTTCCTCACTAATTTTGCTTAGCTTAATACACTCTAGATCCATCCACATCCTTGCAAATGGTAAGATTTCATTCTTTTTGAAGCTGGGTCATATTCTCATATATATATATATATATATATATATATATATATATATATATATATATATATATACACACACACACATATATATACGTATCCCACATCTGCTTTATCCATTCATCAGTGCATGGACTTTGGGATTCTCTCCATAGTTTGGCTACTGTGGACATTGTTGCTATAAACATCATGGTGCATGTACCCCCTTCGAATGTGCATTTTTGTATCTTTTGGGTAAGCACCTAGGAGAGCAATTGCTGGATCATGTGGTTGTTCAATGTTTAACCTTTTGAGGAACCCCCACACTGTTTCCCAGACTGTCTGCACCACTCTGCATTCCCACCAACAGGATGGGAGGGTTCCCCTTTAAGCAGAACATTATCTGCTGGCAATTTCATAAGAGGAAACAAAACCTCTGCGAGATGCACCCAGGGTCAGGCAAGCAGTTGCAGAATTCACCCCAAGGCTCCTGACGCCAAGCCCCTTGAAGCCACCAGCATGCCACTATCCAAAAGAATTCCCAGACTCTCCTTCTGACTCCACCACCAAAGAAACTACAGACAGAATATGGCACCTCAAAATATCGAGATAATAGTAAAACTAGAAAGTCAAGCTCAACTTTTAAACAGGAACAGGCCGCTTTGGATAATTTTGAATTTTCCCTCCACCCTAATTTTAACTCTTCTGATGAATAAACTAATCAATGATGAAACATCACCTTTGTCAAATGACATCATCCAAGTCTGTATCAGATGAAAAAAAGCCATCTAACTCTAGATGCTGGCCACTCAACCATATCTTAGGCCCAATTGAATAAACATTGTTAGATGAAGGAACAAATTAGATGTTACAAACAGGCACAGAGTGAATCTCACCTTCCCTTTCTAATAAAAGAGGGTTCCTAGGAAACAGATAGTCAAAATACATTTGTAAGCAATAAATGGACAGAGAAATTGTGATCCCCTGCAAAGTTCTACCTGCAGGGAAACTAAGTAATTCTTGCACCAAACCCAGAATGCTGACAGCTACTTCAATTTTACTTTGTGGCTCAACTAGAGAAAAGAGAAAAGCCCAGGAGGTTTTGGGATAATGAGAGGTTTTACCTCCAGTCCTGACATAGATAGGACATTATGCCAAAATAGCTGTGTTTTCTCTGAACACTGGCGTCCTGTGACAAGCTGCCTCCCTGACTCAGATGCTGACGTTCAAAACCTCGGGTCTCATGGAGCCAGAGCAGAGAAGTGCTGTCAGCTGGGGAGAAGAAGGCACCTCTGACCTAAAGCCTGCACACCTGCTTCGGTTTCTGGACGAAGGGGCAACACATACTTGTTGTTTAGCAGTAATTATCTTCATTCTCAATAGACCAATGACCTTGCCTTTTCTGGAAAGCAGACTTACTCTTCTAAAGAAACCCTCAATTCGTCTATTCCCAATGCAACTAGAGTGGGGTCTGGTTTACGCCCGCCTCCAGGCCCCCACCTGGAGGATTTTCCTGCATGATTCTAACAGCCAATTACCACTAACTCGGGGGCACACGGGGCATAATGCTGAAGTTGGGGGATGGCTCTGGGGCTTGCTACTGCCACACCTGTGCCTGGGGGACCAGGGCACACCCTGCTGAACTCGGGGTACTGCTCAAGATGCATCACCTGCACTGTGTCAGAGAACCGGGGGACACCCCACTGAAGGTGGGGATTCTGTGAGGTCCTTACCCGCACTCTTCCCGGGGAAGAGGGGAAACCCTGAAATTCTGCAACCCATCCCACAAAAGCTCAGGTGAGTGGGCGCCCTGGAGTTCACGGGTATGGGGAATAAGGCCAGTTGAGGACATGGGGCGGAAGAGACTTTAAAGGGAAAAAGAAAACTCACCTGAGTCCCCACAATGAACCCTCTCCACGTGCCCTTCCAGAACCCTGCCTCCCACCTGGGGCGCACCCTACCCCCCGACCCCCACCCCGGGGCATGCTGCTCACTCACCAGCCCGGACCTCCGCAGGGCAACTCTCTCTCTCCCAGTGCCCCTTCTTCTGCCCCAGGTCTGCAACCCGCTGCAACTCTGGGACCGCCCACAGAGACGTAGCTCCACCCCCAAGCGGTGACTGGTCGGGGAGGGTGGTGCCCTAGCCCCTTGGATGCCGGGCAACCCGCCCTCAAGCCCCTGGAACCCTGAAAGTGCAGGGGCTCCAAGAGGCGCCTCCTCTACTCAACACCCAGCACAGGCATGGGTGGGGTCGTGGGCCGGGCTCCCCCCACACACCTGGCCCCTTCCAGGGACCCCTCTAGCTGCAGACCACCCTCAGCGTCCTGCCCCTTCCCTTTCTGCACCAGCCCTCCCTGCTGGGGTGTGCCTGGTTCTGGGCAAGGTCAGTGGCTCTCAGACCCTCCAAGGCTTGGGCTTTAGGACATGCAATGATTTCATGCATTTTCAGTATGTACATGTCAGTATGACTTTAATCGTATGGGAGCCAAAGAGGTTCTTTATTTTTTCTTATCTTCATGTTGGCATTTTTGCTTATTGTTTTCTTCTCGAAACAGATGTACAACATGTGCTTGGGGCAGAAATAGGGCCCATGCTTTGAGGTTTTGCCCAGTCATTTTGAGCCGGGTAAAATGTTAAAGGATAGCTTCCCTGGGAGCCCAGGATCAGGGCCCACAGATGATATAAGATAAACATTACTTTTATCATTATAATTGCTCCTAAATGGAGGAATTTGAGACAAAAGCACCTTTCACAAGAGTACCAAGAAATCAAAATGATGCCCACAGAAGGCTACCTGCTCCATGGTCAGCACAGGTAACAGAAGGGTTCACAGTCTCTGGACTCCTGCCCTTCTCCTGCCCAAATCTCTGAAGCACACAGACCACTTAAAATCAGAATTGTAGAACTGCTAGACACCTTAGAGATGTCTGGCACCATTCCCTTGGACTGCAGTATAAAACACAGTAGCTCGTTGTCACAAACTAATTTCAACATGAAGTGCCCCCTGGATGCACTAAGTTCTTTCTCTGCAAATGTTGACTAATGTAAGTCACAGTCATACCAGTTAAACACTACGATGGCTGGGAAGTCATCGTCGGTAAGGGAATATTTTAGCCATGTTTATAAGCATTGGCTCACTTTGTAGAAGAGGCTGAGCTGAGTGTTTTTAAATACTATTTCAGGTACAAGAGAGGAGTTAAGATGGCGGAGGAGTAGGGGACCCCTTTTTCACAGGTCCCCTGAGTCGAGCTGGATAGGTACCAGACCAGCCTAAACAACCACGGAATCAGCCTGAGACGCAGGAAGATACATCTGGATCTCTACAAATGAACATCTCCAGCGCTGAGTATTGAGGTACGAAGCGGGGAGCCGGGAAACCGGGCACAGATATCGGAAGATAAACGGAAGGGGGAGGGAGCCGCCGCGTTCGGGCGCCGGGAAGCGGCAGCCACCTGCACGGGGGGGGGGGGGGGGAGCGGGCGGACTCACAGAGGGCACCCGCGAGAGAGCGGACTGAGACCGGTGAGCCGGGAGCGCGCGCCACCAGGCATCTCGCAGAACCCGGGAATCCCGTGTGCTCACGGGATCCAGACTGAGACCGGGAGCTCCCGGAGCGCATGCGGGGCAGCTGGCAGCTGGCAGGCCACCTGCACGGGGGAGCGGGCGGACTCACGGTCGGCACCCGCGAAACAGCAGACTGAGACCCTGAACCGGGTGCGCGCGCCACCAGGCTTCTCACGGAATTCCTGAATCCCGGTGTGCTCACGGGATCCAGACTGAGACCAGGAGCTTCTGGAGCGCGCGCAGGGCGGCTGGCGGTTGGCGGGCCACCTGCACGGGGGAGCGGGCGGACTCGCGGTCGGCACCCACGAAACAGCAGACTGAGACCCTGAACCGGGTGCGCGCGCCACCAGGCTTCTCAAGGAACTCCGGAATCCTGGTGTGCTCACGGGATCCAGACTGAGACCGGGAGATCCGGGAGCGCGCGGGGGCGGCTGGCGGCTGGCGGCTGGCGGCATTAGAAACACAAAGGACAGAGACGCGCCTGCCCTGGAAGTGAGGGCAGGGACGCCGGGTGTGGGGCGCACATCCCGGGACGCTACAGGGTTGAGCAGCACCAACAGTAACGGAGTTAAAGTGGCCAGAACATCGGTGGAGAATGGGCCGCAATCCCTCTGTTCTGTGACAATTCAGCCTCTGCTGCTCTGACTCTCAGAAGAGGCACAGCAGACCGCCAGAGAAAGCCGCCAGGGAACAAAAGCCTGGAAATACCGGCTCACAGCGTGCCCACCCCCATCCCCCCTCGCAGGGGACACGGAAACTCTACCCAAACAGGGTTGCCTGAGTATGGGCCTGGCAAAATACAAACTCTTAACAATAGAGAACAAACGGATGGTTACCAGAGAGGAGGAGGTGGATAGAGGGATGAGTGAAATAGATGAAGCGGATTAAGAGGACACTTTTCTGGATGACCACTGAGTAATATATAGAATTACTGAATCACTCTCTTGTACACCTGAAACGAATGTAACACTGTATGTTAGCTCTACTGGAATTAAAATAAATTTTTTAAAAAGATTTTTCTTTCAGGAACCTCTTTGAAAAAGCTTTTCCTCTGCAATGTGCATAAGCCCTACTTGGGAGGATTCACTCTACAATAATTATTCACTCTATGCCTCTGATTCAGATTTCACTGAGTTCTTACTGTGGATCTCAGCCCACGGGAGCCATGGTCCTTTTCTGTCCAGGCTCAGCACCTATGCCTTCAAGATTGGAAGTAGAGACACATGTCACTTCACAGTCCAGAAAGCTATTACTGTTTCTGTTTCAGTGTGAGAGAGTCACAGACTTTGGGACAGGTTTCAGAGCAGGTTTATTATGGATCCTGGATCTCTACTTCAATGTTCATTACCTGGATCCATTTGGCTAATAGGTTCCCTGTGGATGGGCTTGCTTCCAAGCACACACATGGAAGATGCAAAGGTGGGTGGGCTTGGTGCGGGACAGGAAGAAGACCAAAATCAGACAAGGGTCCGACCCCTCCCCTGATCCAGGAACTGCTACAGGAGAGGGTATGGGAGGTAGAATCCATGCGAAACTCCAAGGTCACCAGCTGAACACAGGAGGCATAGGTCAAGGGATCTGGAGATGCAGGGGTTGAAGGCTGCTCTGAGCTACCTCTGGGAGGAAGGGAGGGAAGGAATGGGGAGACACTGCCTGCCCCTGGCCTATGCCAGCTGCCCACCGCTCCGACACGCATCAGTCTACACAGCTGACACACAGCCTGGGCTCAGGATGGGCTGGCTCGGGTCCCTCAATCCTCAGAGGGACAGCTGGCCCCAGGGCTCAGAGACAGGCTGAGGGAGATGAGAGGGAAAGCTGCCCCACCCAGGTCATCCCCTCCTTGAGCAGACAGCCCTTCAGAACTGCTAAAAAAAAAAAAAAAAACCCACTAACGGCGTTGAAAGACATGCCATGGATGAACTAAGGCATAGAGATATGTAAAATAACATTCACTTTTAAGTTCAGAGCTGTCATCTCAGGAAGTGGGGAGAGCTTCCCTGAAGAAGACTGAGGGGAGGGCAGGCCATGCTGAAAAGGGAGACATGGCTCTCCTGATTGGGGACCTGCAGCCCCCTTCCAGGGCAGGACATCATCCTCGCATCACACGAGATCCATGGAAGTGTTCCATCAGGGCCAGATGTTTGCCTCGAGAAGGCTACCCTGGCATCGGACTGCACAGGGCACCAGGGACGAGGGCCAGATGGAGGACGGACAATACCCCGGAGGCCATGGGGCAAGAGCAGAGGCACACGACCTTGAAGATGATGATGAAAAGCAGGAGGTGGCAGCATGGAGCCGGCCCGAAAGTGCCATGGGAGCAGTGCCCACAGCTACACTGACTGGGGGCCTTCTGTGCCAGGTGTGGCTGACTTCAGTGGGCTCCAGACTAGTCCTGACCACAAGTCTAGGAAGTGTGCACCACCCCCGGCCTCCTCTCCCCTTGCAGCTGCTAGGAATCACGGTCACAGACCCTGGTCAGCTTTCGTGGAAACCAAGCAGTGGCTCCCCCGCATGCTGCACCTCTGGTGGTGGTCCAGTGCGACCCTCGTGCCTGGCCAGACACTGATGTCTACCTGTCTCCACACAAATCCACAGACAGGAGGGTGTCCCTGAATTCCACAGCACCTGATGAAACAGATCCACGGAACCCAACACCCAGTGGGTCCCTCGGGACCTCACCTATGAGGTCATGGAGCTCACCATACCCTATTTCCGTCACTTCCCACAGAAAGCCTGGTTCTGATCCCCCACAATACCATACATCCTGGTTGCTGACCTGGGGTCATGCCATGAACCCACATGGCACCTTTCTTTTAGAGAAGCCTATGCCTACACCTCCTAGAAAATATTTCTAATGAAGTACAAGCCCATCAGGACTACGGTGTGAACGGTAGCACACAGCCTGCATGGTAGTAGTCAGTAATTCTAACAAGGGTTAACCCCACCCCCCGTCTCACAAAACCTTCCTCCGTCCCCACGGAACTCATGGTCTGCCCTCAGAAAACCCTCCAGGAAACAAACCTTTCATCTGAATGCTCTCTTCACCTTCTGCTACAAATCTTGTCCAACCACAATGATATGAAACTAGAAATCAGTCTCAAGAAAAAAATGGGACAGTCAAAAACAGGTGGAGATTGGGGGGCCTGGGTGGCTCAGTCATTAAGGATCTGCCTTCAGCTCAGGTCGTGATCCCAGGAGCCTGGGATCTAGCCCCGAATCAGGCTCCTTGCTCAGTGGGAAGCCCGCTTCTCCCTCTCCCACCCCCCTGCTTGCGTTCCCTCTCTCGCTGCCTCACTCTCTGCCAGATACTTAAATAATCTTAAAAAAATATGTGGAGATTTAACACCATGCTACTGAACAACCAACAGTCAAAGAAGAAATCAAAAAAAATTTAGAAGTACCTTGACACTGATGAAAAAGACAACCTACAAAAACTTATGGGATGCAGCAAAAGTAGCTCTACGGGGGGGACGTTCATAGAAATTCAAGTCTTCATCAATCCATGAGAATGCTCTCCAATAAACAACCTGATTTCTGTGGTAAAGAAGTAGAAAAAAAAAAACAGCAAACAAAGCCCCAAATTAGTAGAAATAAGGAAATAACAAAAAGGAATGCATAAATAAATCCAACAGAGACTAAAAAGACAAAAAAAAAAACAACACACAATGAAAATGAGAGCTGCCTTTTTTGGAAAGATAAACAAAACTGACAAACTTAGCTAGACTCACCAAGAAAGACAGAGGACTCGAATGCAATCAGGAAAGAAAGATAATGGATTCCTGTCTCATATCAAAATCAAAAGAACTCTTCAACCTTGGACACAACAACTTCTTGCAAGCCACGTCTCTAAAGGCAAAGGAAATAAAAGCAAAAATGAACTATTGGCACTTCATCAAGATAAAAAGTTTCTGCACGGCAAAGCAAACGATCAACAAAACAAAAAGGCAACCTATGGAATCGAAGAAGATATCTGCAAATGATATTACAGATAAAGGGCTGGTATCCAAGATCTATAAAGAACTCCTCAAACTCGACACCCAAAAAATGGGCAGAAGACACAAAGAGATACTTGTCCAGAGAAGACATACAAATGGCCAACAGACACATGAAAAAAATGCTCCACATCACTTGCCATCAGGCAAATACAAATCAAAACTACAATGAGATACCACCTTACACCAGTTAGAATGGTTAAAATTAACAAGGCAGGGGGCACCTGGGTGGCACAGCGGTTAAGCGTCTGCCTTCGGCTCAGGGCGTGATCCCGGCATTATGGGATGGAGCCCCACATCAGGCTCCTCCGCTATGAGCCTGCTTCTTCCTCTCCCACTCCCCCTGCTTGTGTTCCCTCTCTCGCTGGCTGTCTCTATCTCTGTGGAATAAATAAATAAAATCTTGAAAAGAAATTAACAAGACAGGAAATAAAAAAAAGTCAGAGAGGATGTGGAGAAAGGGGAGCCCTCTAACACTACTCGTGAGAATTCAAGCTGGTACAGCCACTTTTGAAAACAATATGGAGATTCCTCAAGACGTTGAACACAGAGCTATCCTACGACCCACCAATTGCACTACTGGGTATTTACCCCATAGACACAGAGTAATGAAAAGAAGGGGCACCTGTATCCCAATGTTCATAGCAGCAATGTCCCAAATAGCCAAACTGTGGAAGGAGCCAAGATGTCCTTCAGCAGATGAATGGACAAAGAAGATGTGGTTCATCTATACAATGGAATATTACTCAGTCATCAGAAAGGATGAATACCCACCATTTGCACCAACGTGGATGGACCAGGAGGGGATTATGCTAAGTGAAATTAAGTCAAGCAGAGAAAGACAATTATGATATCGTTTCACTCCTATGTGGAATGGAAGGAATAGCATGGAGGACATTAGGAGAAGGAAGGGAAAAGTGAAGGTGGGGAATGAGAGGGGGAGATGAACCATGAGAGACTATTGACACTGGGAAACAAACTGAAGGTTGCAGAAAGGGAGGGGTAGGGGAATGGGTTATCCTGGTGATGGGTATTAAGGAGGGCACGTGTCATAATGAGCACTAGGTGTTATATGCAAACAATGAATCCTGGAACACTACATCAAAAACAAATGAAGTACTGTAGGGTGACTAACATAATTTTAAAAAAAGAGAAAGATATGAAATCCATACAGGAAAACTGTCACTATTTGCAAATGACATGAAATCCCAAAGGATTCCACACACACACACAAAAAAATCTGTTAGAATAAACAAATTCAAGAAAGCTGCAGGATATAAAGTCAATATACAGAGACCTGTTGTCTTTATTTTTTTTTTTCAGATTTTATTTATTTATTTGATAGGAAGAGAAAAAGCACGAGCCGGGGGAGTGTCAGAAAGACGGAGAAGCAGACCCTCGCTAAGCGGGGAGCCCAACACGGGGCTCGATCCCAGAACTCTGACCTGAGCAGAAGGCAGACGCTTCACCTATGGAGCCACCCAGATGACCCAACTTCTTGCATTTCTGTATACTGATGACACACTTTCGCAAAGAGAAATTAAAAAAGCAATGCCATTTACAATTGCATCAAAAAAAAAAAATCTAGGAATAAAAGTAACCAACAATGAGAAAGACATAGTACACTCAACACATGGCAGAAAAGAAATGAAAAACATGTGTGTCGAGGGGGGCAGAATGTATGGGTCAAAGATTTGGAAGGCAACACAAACAAATGGAAGCATACGCCATGCTCCTTAACTGGAAGAGTTAATTATGTGAACATGTCCATCGTACCCAAAGCAATCGACAGATGTGATGAAATCCCCATCTGAATTCCAGTGGCATTATTCGAGGAAATAGAAAACAGTCCTCAAACTTGTATGGAATCACAAAAGACCCCAAATACCCAAAGCAACCTGGAGAAAGAAAGGTGCAGTCAACACACTCCTGGATTTCAAGCTAGATTACAAAGCTGTTGTCATCAAAACAGGATGGTACTGGCAGAAACACAGACACCAGGTCAGTGGAACAGAACAGAAAGCTCAGAAACTTACCCACACGTAGATGATCCTAACTTACGACACAGCAGCAGAAGATATGCCATGAGGGAAGGACTGTCTCTTCAGTGAGCGGTAACAGGCAAACTGGACACTAAATGCAGAAGAATATAACTGGGTCACTTTCTTACACCACACACAAAATTTTTAATGGATGAATGATTTGAACATAAGACCCGAATCCATAAACCTCCAAGAAGACACAGGTACTAAGTCTCTCGACATTGGTTTTGGCAAAGAGTCTTCAGATCGGACACCAAATGCAAAGGCAACAAAAGCAAAAATAAACAAGTGGAACAACACCAAACTGAAATCTTCCACACGGCAAAAGAAACCATCAAAAACTTAAAAGGCCACTGACCCAATAAGAAAAAAATATCTGCGAATCATATGTGTGAGAAGAGGCTAATATCCAAAATGCACACAACACTCATACAAATCAAAACAAAAAAAACTGTATAAAAAATGGGGTGAATATGTGAATACTGTCCAAAGATGGCACACAGGTGCCAACAGACAGAAAAAGTTGTTCGACATCACTAGTCATCGTCAGGGAAACATCAGTCAAACCCACAATCGGCTATCCCCTCACAACTGTTGGAACAGCAATTGTCCCAGAGACAGACACCAGGTGGGGTCAAGGGTGTGCAGACGAGGAGACGCTGTGCGCTGTTGGTGGGAATGGAAATTGGTGCAGCCACTGTGACAAACGGTATGGAGGTTCCTGAAAAAATAAATACAACTACCACATGACCCAGTAATGGCTCTACTGAGTATTGATTTGGAGAACACAAAAATACTGCCTCAAAAAGACAGATGCACTCCCACATTCACTGCAGCATTATTCACAATAACCAGACATGGAAACACAGACCTTGGGGGCCTTATGCCAAGTAACTCAGACACAGAAAGACCAATACCAGATGCTCTCATGTACATTCCACGTGGAATAAACAAATACTGAACGCATAGCTACTGAGAGCAGATTGGTAGGTGCCAGATTCGGGGGTGGGGTGGTAGAAACGGGTGAAGGTGGTCCAAGTCTCAATGTTTGAGTGAGAAAATCCGACAGTCATGAAATGTTCTGTCCAGCATGGAGACTAAAACTAACCCCGCAGCATGGGGTATAGGTTTCCCTGCTCTTTGAAAGTACAGGGCTTCTGAGAAACCTTGCACAGCAGAAATGGTGTAAAGAAGGAATGACCATTCATTTACACGGAAAAATTGGACAGTGTGCTCAGACTCCAAGATTCCTTCTCTTTGGCTTTTCTTAGGCCTCAGGACACAAGTTTCTAACGGAGGCCCAGCATAAATGAAGATAAAGCACAGCAGAGGCTCACAGACACAATTCAAAGTGCTGGTGGCTGGATGCGGAGAGCGGTTCCCAGCGGAAGGAGCTGGTTGGGGTGCACGCCGCCTCTGTCGTGCTTCTCCCCAAAACAGATGCTGAACGCGATTCTCACTGTTCACCTTTTTTCATAAGAGGGAAATCCTCTTTAGGTCTCTTCCTCTCACTGAAGCTGGGTAATAACGTAGTTCTTTCAAGAAAGCCAAGTGTCTTACTGTGAACGTTTAAAAGCTGGGGGATACTTGTACTTGAGCATTGCTGAGGGAGGAGATGTGAAAGGTTCTCCCAGACACAAACCTCAGCAGATCCACCGGGAAAGGCACCTTCCTCAGCATGCGGAACACGGACTACCTCCTTACCCCAGAAACCCTCTCCTTCCCCTCGATCAGGACAACCCACAACAGCTGGGAGTTACCCCAATTCCTCCGTTCTCCTGCTCCTAATAGCTAACTCATCAGCAAATCCTGTGAGCTCCATCTTCAAAATGGACCCAGAATAGGTCTAACCACTCCATCCAAGGCCACCTGTCTGGTCCACAGTGCCTGAGTTCCTGGAAAAGCTTCGTCATTGACCTGCCTTGCCATCTTCAACCCTCTGTCATCTGTTCTCAACGCTGTAGCCACGATGGCCTAGTGAAACAGGGTCTCATGGGGTTATAGCCCTGGAATGGCTTTCTGTCGCCCTCTGTCACCTCCCTGAGGTCATGTCCTAAGCTGTCCCCTGTGGCCACAGGGCCTTCTTGCTGCTCCTGGACATATCTGGAATTCTCCTGCCCCAGAGCCTTTGCACATGCTTTCCCTTCTGTTTAGAAATGCTCTTGATGTGTTCTCACTCGCCTTCTGAGAAGTCTGAATTGGAGTGACAGGGACAGAAGGTGAGGCTGTGTGTGTTGGGTGAGGCTGGTGGCCCAGAAAAAGGTTTTCTGCCAGCTCTCCACCTGTGCCTCACTTGTCCTCAGCCAGGAACTTGCACACAGCCCTCACCTGTCACAACTCTCACACAGGAGACCCACAGCCACCCCTGGAGCCCACCCTGCCCACACCCTGCTGCAGAATGCATTCAGCTCTCCTCTGGGACCCCTGTCAGCTTTACCCAGACCTGGAACTCCCCCGTCTCCTGCAAAGCTCCCGGATTCCCCCTCTTCTTGCAAAATCACACTGGCGCAAGGCTTTCATGAGAAAGCTATAATGCTAACTAATGAAAGGTTCACACCTACTTTCCCCTTCCGTTGCCTTTCTCTCCTTCTGTCCTACCTGTGCAAACTGTAACATATCAGTGGAACATGAACATGCTCTGAGATCTGAATCTTTCCTTGCAGCTTTCTGAGGACTCCTTATGTGATAAGAAACTAGTGTATCTTACAACAGGGTGTTTTACAACTATCATCTATAGAACAGTACAGCCCAAATCACTACAATTTTACCTCACTCTTCATGAAGCAGAACACTTTTTCCTTTCTTCTTTTACTTAAATTCCAGTTAGTTCACATGCCATGGAATATTCGCTTCAGGGGTAGGATTTAGTGATTCCTCACCTGCATACAGTACCCAGTGCTCATCACAAGCGCCCTCCTTAATACCCCTCACCCATTTAACTCTTCCCCCCACGCCCCTGTCCTGCAGCAACACTCAGTTTGTTCTCCAAGGTTGAGTCTATTTCCTTGTTTGCCTTTCTCATCACCCCTCAACTCTGTTCATCTGTTTTCTTTCTGAAATTCCACAAGCGTGAGAGCATAGGATATTTGTCTTTCCTCACTAATTTTGCTTAGCTTAATACACTCTAGATCCATCCACATCCTTGCAAATGGTAAGATTTCATTCTTTTTGAAGCTGGGTCATATTCTCATATATATATATATATATATATATATATATATATATATATATATATATATATACACACACACACATATATATACGTATCCCACATCTGCTTTATCCATTCATCAGTGCATGGACTTTGGGATTCTCTCCATAGTTTGGCTACTGTGGACATTGTTGCTATAAACATCATGGTGCATGTACCCCCTTCGAATGTGCATTTTTGTATCTTTTGGGTAAGCACCTAGGAGAGCAATTGCTGGATCATGTGGTTGTTCAATGTTTAACCTTTTGAGGAACCCCCACACTGTTTCCCAGACTGTCTGCACCACTCTGCATTCCCACCAACAGGATGGGAGGGTTCCCCTTTAAGCAGAACATTATCTGCTGGCAATTTCATAAGAGGAAACAAAACCTCTGCGAGATGCACCCAGGGTCAGGCAAGCAGTTGCAGAATTCACCCCAAGGCTCCTGACGCCAAGCCCCTTGAAGCCACCAGCATGCCACTATCCAAAAGAATTCCCAGACTCTCCTTCTGACTCCACCACCAAAGAAACTACAGACAGAATATGGCACCTCAAAATATCGAGATAATAGTAAAACTAGAAAGTCAAGCTCAACTTTTAAACAGGAACAGGCCGCTTTGGATAATTTTGAATTTTCCCTCCACCCTAATTTTAACTCTTCTGATGAATAAACTAATCAATGATGAAACATCACCTTTGTCAAATGACATCATCCAAGTCTGTATCAGATGAAAAAAAGCCATCTAACTCTAGATGCTGGCCACTCAACCATATCTTAGGCCCAATTGAATAAACATTGTTAGATGAAGGAACAAATTAGATGTTACAAACAGGCACAGAGTGAATCTCACCTTCCCTTTCTAATAAAAGAGGGTTCCTAGGAAACAGATAGTCAAAATACATTTGTAAGCAATAAATGGACAGAGAAATTGTGATCCCCTGCAAAGTTCTACCTGCAGGGAAACTAAGTAATTCTTGCACCAAACCCAGAATGCTGACAGCTACTTCAATTTTACTTTGTGGCTCAACTAGAGAAAAGAGAAAAGCCCAGGAGGTTTTGGGATAATGAGAGGTTTTACCTCCAGTCCTGACATAGATAGGACATTATGCCAAAATAGCTGTGTTTTCTCTGAACACTGGCGTCCTGTGACAAGCTGCCTCCCTGACTCAGATGCTGACGTTCAAAACCTCGGGTCTCATGGAGCCAGAGCAGAGAAGTGCTGTCAGCTGGGGAGAAGAAGGCACCTCTGACCTAAAGCCTGCACACCTGCTTCGGTTTCTGGACGAAGGGGCAACACATACTTGTTGTTTAGCAGTAATTATCTTCATTCTCAATAGACCAATGACCTTGCCTTTTCTGGAAAGCAGACTTACTCTTCTAAAGAAACCCTCAATTCGTCTATTCCCAATGCAACTAGAGTGGGGTCTGGTTTACGCCCGCCTCCAGGCCCCCACCTGGAGGATTTTCCTGCATGATTCTAACAGCCAATTACCACTAACTCGGGGGCACACGGGGCATAATGCTGAAGTTGGGGGATGGCTCTGGGGCTTGCTACTGCCACACCTGTGCCTGGGGGACCAGGGCACACCCTGCTGAACTCGGGGTACTGCTCAAGATGCATCACCTGCACTGTGTCAGAGAACCGGGGGACACCCCACTGAAGGTGGGGATTCTGTGAGGTCCTTACCCGCACTCTTCCCGGGGAAGAGGGGAAACCCTGAAATTCTGCAACCCATCCCACAAAAGCTCAGGTGAGTGGGCGCCCTGGAGTTCACGGGTATGGGGAATAAGGCCAGTTGAGGACATGGGGCGGAAGAGACTTTAAAGGGAAAAAGAAAACTCACCTGAGTCCCCACAATGAACCCTCTCCACGTGCCCTTCCAGAACCCTGCCTCCCACCTGGGGCGCACCCTACCCCCCGACCCCCACCCCGGGGCATGCTGCTCACTCACCAGCCCGGACCTCCGCAGGGCAACTCTCTCTCTCCCAGTGCCCCTTCTTCTGCCCCAGGTCTGCAACCCGCTGCAACTCTGGGACCGCCCACAGAGACGTAGCTCCACCCCCAAGCGGTGACTGGTCGGGGAGGGTGGTGCCCTAGCCCCTTGGATGCCGGGCAACCCGCCCTCAAGCCCCTGGAACCCTGAAAGTGCAGGGGCTCCAAGAGGCGCCTCCTCTACTCAACACCCAGCACAGGCATGGGTGGGGTCGTGGGCCGGGCTCCCCCCACACACCTGGCCCCTTCCAGGGACCCCTCTAGCTGCAGACCACCCTCAGCGTCCTGCCCCTTCCCTTTCTGCACCAGCCCTCCCTGCTGGGGTGTGCCTGGTTCTGGGCAAGGTCAGTGGCTCTCAGACCCTCCAAGGCTTGGGCTTTAGGACATGCAATGATTTCATGCATTTTCAGTATGTACATGTCAGTATGACTTTAATCGTATGGGAGCCAAAGAGGTTCTTTATTTTTTCTTATCTTCATGTTGGCATTTTTGCTTATTGTTTTCTTCTCGAAACAGATGTACAACATGTGCTTGGGGCAGAAATAGGGCCCATGCTTTGAGGTTTTGCCCAGTCATTTTGAGCCGGGTAAAATGTTAAAGGATAGCTTCCCTGGGAGCCCAGGATCAGGGCCCACAGATGATATAAGATAAACATTACTTTTATCATTATAATTGCTCCTAAATGGAGGAATTTGAGACAAAAGCACCTTTCACAAGAGTACCAAGAAATCAAAATGATGCCCACAGAAGGCTACCTGCTCCATGGTCAGCACAGGTAACAGAAGGGTTCACAGTCTCTGGACTCCTGCCCTTCTCCTGCCCAAATCTCTGAAGCACACAGACCACTTAAAATCAGAATTGTAGAACTGCTAGACACCTTAGAGATGTCTGGCACCATTCCCTTGGACTGCAGTATAAAACACAGTAGCTCGTTGTCACAAACTAATTTCAACATGAAGTGCCCCCTGGATGCACTAAGTTCTTTCTCTGCAAATGTTGACTAATGTAAGTCACAGTCATACCAGTTAAACACTACGATGGCTGGGAAGTCATCGTCGGTAAGGGAATATTTTAGCCATGTTTATAAGCATTGGCTCACTTTGTAGAAGAGGCTGAGCTGAGTGTTTTTAAATACTATTTCAGGTACAAGAGAGGAGTTAAGATGGCGGAGGAGTAGGGGACCCCTTTTTCACAGGTCCCCTGAGTCGAGCTGGATAGGTACCAGACCAGCCTAAACAACCACGGAATCAGCCTGAGACGCAGGAAGATACATCTGGATCTCTACAAATGAACATCTCCAGCGCTGAGTATTGAGGTACGAAGCGGGGAGCCGGGAAACCGGGCACAGATATCGGAAGATAAACGGAAGGGGGAGGGAGCCGCCGCGTTCGGGCGCCGGGAAGCGGCAGCCACCTGCACGGGGGGGGGGGGGGGGGGGGGGGGAGCGGGCGGACTCACAGAGGGCACCCGCGAGAGAGCGGACTGAGACCGGTGAGCCGGGAGCGCGCGCCACCAGGCATCTCGCAGAACCCGGGAATCCCGTGTGCTCACGGGATCCAGACTGAGACCGGGAGCTCCCGGAGCGCATGCGGGGCAGCTGGCAGCTGGCAGGCCACCTGCACGGGGGAGCGGGCGGACTCACGGTCGGCACCCGCGAAACAGCAGACTGAGACCCTGAACCGGGTGCGCGCGCCACCAGGCTTCTCACGGAATTCCTGAATCCCGGTGTGCTCACGGGATCCAGACTGAGACCAGGAGCTTCTGGAGCGCGCGCAGGGCGGCTGGCGGTTGGCGGGCCACCTGCACGGGGGAGCGGGCGGACTCGCGGTCGGCACCCACGAAACAGCAGACTGAGACCCTGAACCGGGTGCGCGTGCCACCAGGCTTCTCAAGGAACTCCGGAATCCCCGTGCGCTCACTGGAACCAGACGGAGACCAGGAGCTTCCGGAGCGCGCGTGGGGCGGCTGGCGGCTTGCGGCGTTAGAAACACAAAGGACAGAGACACGCTGGCCCTGGAAGTGAGGGCTGGGACGCTGGGTGTGGGGCGCACATCCCGGGACACTGCAGGGTTGAGCAGCACCAACAGTAAGAGAGTTAAAGTGGCCAGAACATTAGTAGAGAACGGGCCGCAATCCCTCTGTTCTGTGACAGAGGCTGAAATTCGGCCGGCTGCTCTGACTCTCAGTGGAGGCATAGCAAACCGCCAGGGAAAGCCGCCAGAGAACAAAAGCCTGGAAATACCGGCTCAGGGAGTGCCCATCCCCATCTCCCCTCGCAGAGGACACGGAGACTCTACCCAAACAGGGTTGCCTGAGTCTCAGCGCGGCAGGCCCCTCCCCCAGACCACAGAAGGCAGGCTGAAAAATCAAGAAGCCCACAACCCGGGCGCCTGGGTGGCACAATCATTCAGCGCCTGTCTTTGGCTTAGGGCGTGATCCCAGCGTTCCGGAAAGGAGTCCCTCATCGGGCTCCTCTGCTGGGATCCTGCTTCTTCCTCTCCCACTCCCCTGCTTCTGTTCCCTCTCTTGCTGGTTGGCTGCCACATAAATAAATAAGTAAAATCTTTAAAGAAGAAGCCCACATTCCTAAGATCCCTATAAAACAAGGGGCACGGCCTGGGACCCAGTCAATAATTTGGGCTCTGGACAACCCCGCAACCTCTCCTCATCAGAATGACAAGAAGGAGAAGCCCCCCCCAGCAAAGAAAAGACAGTGAGTCTGTGGCCTCTGCCACAGAAATAATGGATATGGATGTAACCAAATTATCAGAAATGGAATTCAGAGTAACGATGGTCAAAATGAGTAGAATTGAAAAAAACTATTAACAAAAAGGTTACTGAGAATATAGAATCCCTAAGGACAGAAATGAGAGCAAATCTGGCAGAAATTAAAAATTCCATGAGCCAAATGCAGGCAAAACTAGAGGCTCTGACGGCCAGGGTCACAGAAGCAGAGGAACGGGTTAGATAATTGGAGGATGGGTTAATAGAGGAAAAACACAAAATAGAAGCTTCTCTTAAAAAAGTCTAAGCCCACGAATGTAGGTTATGGGAGATTACTGACTCAATGAAACGATCCAATGTTAGAATCATCGGCATCCCTGAGGGGGTGGAGAAAAACAGAGGTCTAGAAGAGATATTTGAACAAATTGTAGCTGAAAACTTCCCTAATCTAGCGAGGGAAACAAACATTTGTGTCCAAGAGGCAGAGAGGACCCCTCCCAAGCTCAACCACGACAAACCTACGCCACGTCACGTCATAGTGCATTTCGCAAATATTAGATCCAAGGATACAGTATTGAAAGCGGCCAGGGCAAAGAAATTTCTCACGTACCAAGGCAAAGGCATCAGAATTACGTCAGACCTGTCTACACAGACCTGGAATGAGAGAAAGGGTTGGGGGAGCATATTTAAACTCTTTCAGAGAAAAACATGCAGCCAAGGATCCTTTATCCAGCAAGGCTGTCATTCAGAATTGATGGAGAAATAAAGACATTTCAGAATCGCCAGTCACTAACCAATTTTGTAACCATGAAACCAGCCCTACAGGAGATATTACGGGGGGTTCTATAAAAGTAAAAAGGCCCCAAGAGTGATACAGAACAGAAAGTCACAGCCAATACAAACGAAGACTTTACTGGCAACATGGCATCATTAAAATCATATCTCTCAGTACTCAGTCTTAATGTTAATGGCTTAAATTCTCCCTTACAACACCACAGGGTTGCAGATTGGATAAAAAGAAATGACCCATCCATTTGCTGTCTACAAGAGACTCATTTCGACCCAAAGATGCATTGAAACTGAGAGTAAGGGGATGGAGTACCATCTTTCACGCAAATGGACCTCAAAAGAAAGCTGGGGTAGCAATTCTCATATCAGATAAATTGGATTTTAAACTACAGACTATAGTTAGAGATGCAGAAGGGCACTATATTATTCTTAAAGGAAGTATTCAACAAGTGGATATGACAATTATAAATATATATGCCCCCAACAGGGGAGCAGCAAGATACAGAAGCAACTCTTAACCAGAATAAAGAGACATATAAATAAAAATACATTAATAGTAGGGGACCTCAACACTCCACTATCAGAAATAGACAGAACACCCTGGGAAAAACGAAACAAAGAATCAAAGGCTTTGAATGCCATACTCGAGGAGTTGGACCCCATAGATATATAGAGAACACTACACCCCAGAATCAAAGAATACTCATTCTATTCTAATGCCCATGGAACATTCTCAAGAATAGACCATGTTCTGGGACACAAAACAGGCCTCAACCGATACCAAAAGATTGAAATTATCCCGTGCATATTCTCAGACCACAACGCTCTGAAATTGGAACTCAACCACAAGGAAAAATTTGGGAGAAACTCAAACACTTGGAGACTAAGAACCATCCTGCTCAGGAATGACTCGATAAACCAGGAAATCAAAAATCAAACAATTTATGGAGACCAATGAGAATGAATATACAACAGTCCAAAACCTATGGGATACTGCAAAGGCAGTCCTAATGGGGAAATACATAGCCATCCAAGCCTCACTCAAAAGAATAGAAAAATCTAAAATGCAGTTTTTATATTCTTACCTCAAGAAGCTGGAACAGCAACAGAGGGACAGGCCTAATCCACGCACGAGGAAGCAGTTGACCAAAATTAGAGCTGAAATCAATCAAGCAGAAACCAGAAGTACAGTAGAGCAAATCAACAGGACTAGAAGCTGGTTCTTTGAGAGAATCAATAAAATTGACAGACCACTGGCAACACTTATCCAAAAGAAAAGAGAAAGGACCCAGATTATTAAAATTATGAATGAAAAAGGAGAGGTCACGACGAACACCATTGAAATTGGAAGGATTATTAGAAATTTTTATCAACAGCTATATGCCAATAAACTAAGCAATTTGGAAGAGATGGAATCCTTCCTGGAAACCTATAAACTACCAAGATTGAAACAGGAAGAAATTGATTTCTTAAACAGGCCAATTAATGATGAAGAAATTGAGTCAGTGATAAACAACCTTCCAAATAACAGAACTCCAGGCCCGGACGGTTTTCCTGGGGAATTCTACCAAACATTCAAAGAAGAAATAATACCTATTCTCCTAAAGCTATTTCAAAAAATAGAAACAGAAGGAGAGCTACCAAACTCATTCTATGAGGCCAATATTACCTTGATCCCCAAACCAGGCAAAGACCCCCTCAAAAAGGAGAATTACAGGCCGATTTCCCTAATGAATATGGACGCCAAAATCCTCAACAAGATACTTGCTAATAGAATCCAACAGCTCATTAAAAGGATTATCCATCCCGATCAAGTGGGATTCATACCTGGGATGCAAGCGTTGTTCAATATTCACAAATCAATCAGCGTGACACATCATATCAACAAGAAAAGACTCAGGAACCATATGATCCTCTCAATCGATGCCGAAAATGCATTTGACAAAATACAGCATCCTTTCCTGATTAAAACCCTTCAGAGTGTAGGAATAGAGGGTACATTTCTCAATCTCATAAAAGCCATCTATGAAAAGCCTACTGCAAATATTATTCTCAATGGGGAAAAGCTGGAAGCCTTTCCCTTAAGATCAGGAACACGACAAGGATGCCCACTCTCGCCACTATTATTCAACATAGTACTAGAAGTCCTTGCAACAGCAATCAGACGACAAAAAGGGATCAAAGGTATTCAAATCGGCAAAGAAGAAGTCAAAATGTCTCTCTTCACAGATGACATGTTACTCTATGTGGAAAACCCCAAAGAAGCCACTCCCAAACCATTAGAAGTTATAGAGTAATTCAGTAACGTGGCGGGATACAAAATCAATGCTCAGAAATCAGTTGCTTTTCTGTACACGAATAGCGAGACCGAAGAAAGAGAAATTAGGGAATCCATCCCATTTACAATAGCACCAAAAACCATACGTTACCTTGGAATTAACTTAACCAGAGATGTAAAGGACCTATATTCTAGAAACTATAAATCCCTCTTGAAAGACATTGAGGAAGACATAAAAAGATGGAAAGATATTCCGTGCTCATGGATCGGAAGAATTAACATAGTTAAAATGTCCATGCTACCCAGAGCAATCTACTCTTTCAATGCTATCCCGATCAAAATACCGAGGACATTTTTCAAAGAACTGGAACAAATAGTCCTTAAATTTGTATGGAACCAGAAAAGGCCCCGAATCTCCAAGGAACAGTTGAAAAGGAAAAACAAAGCTGGGGGCATCACAATGCCGGATTTCGAGCTGTACTACAAAGCTGTGATCACAAAGATAGCATGGTACTGGCACAAAAACAGACACATAGACCAATGGAACAGAATAGAGAGCCCAGAAATGGACCCTCGGCTCTTTGGGCAACTAATATTTGATAAAGCAGGAAAAAACATCCGGTGGGAAAAAGACAGTCTCTTCAATAAATGGTGCTGGGAAAATTGGACAGCTACATGCAAAAGAATGAAACTTGACCACTCTCTTACACCATACACAAAAATAAACTCCAAATGGATGAAAGACCTCGATGTGAGACAGGAATCCATCAAAATTCTAGAGGAGAACATAGGCAGCAACCTCTATGACATCGGCCAAAGCAACCTTTTTCATGATACATCCCCAAAGGCAAGAGAAACAAAAGATAAAATGAATTCATGGGACTTCATCAAGATTAAAAGTTTCTGGGGCGCCTGGGTGGCACAGCGGTTAAGCGGTTAAGCATCTGCCTTCAGCTCAGGGCGTGATCCCGGCGTTATGGGATCGAGCCCCACATCAGGCTCCTCTGCTATGAGCCTGCTTCTTCCTCTCCCACTCCCCCTGCTTGTGTTCCCTCTCTCGCTGGCTGTCTCTATCTCTGTCGAATAAATAAATAAAATCTTAAGAAAAAAAAAAGATTAAAAGTTTCTGCACAGCCAAGGAAACAGTCAGAAAAACTAAGAGGCAGCCCACGGAATGGGAGAAGATATTTGCAAATGACACTACAGATAAAGGACTGGTATCCAAGATCTACAAAGAACTTCTCCAACTCAATACACGAGAAACAAATAAATCAAAAAATGGGCAGAAGATATGAACAGACACTTTTTCAATGAAGACATACAAATGGCTAACAGACACATGAAAAAATGTTCAAAATCATTAGCCATCAAGGAAATTCAAATCAAAACTTCACTGAGATACCACCTTACACCAGTTAGAATGGCAAAAATAGACAAGGCAAGAAACAACAATTGTTGGAGAGGATGTGGAGAAAGGGGATCCCTCCCACACTGTTGGTGGGAATGCAAGTTGGTACAGCCACTCTGGAAAACAGTGTGGAGGTCCCTTAAAATGTTAAAAATTGAGCTTCCCTATGATCCAGCCATTGCACTACTGGGTGTTTACCCCAAAGATACAGACGTGGTGAAGAGAAGGGCCATATGCACCCCAATGTTCATAGCAGCAATGTCCACAATAGCTAAATCGTGGAAGGAGCCGAGATGCCCTTCAACAGACGACTGGATTAAGAAGTTGTGGTCCATATATACAATGGAATATTACTCAGCTATCAGAAAGAACGAGTTCTCAACATTTGCTACAACATGGACGGCACTGGAGGAGGTAATGCTAAGTGAAATAAGTCAAGCAGAGAAAGACTCTATCATATGATTTCTCTCATCTATGGAACATAAAAACTAGGAAGATCGGTAGGAGAAGAAAGGGATAAAGAAAGGGGGGGTAACCAGAAGGGGGAATGAAACATGAGAGACTATGGACTATGAGAAAGAAACTGAGGGCCTCAGAGGGGAGGGGGCGTGGGGGAATGGGATAGACCGGTGATGGGTAATAAGGAGGGCACGTATTGCATGGTGCACTGAGTGTTATACACAACTAATGAATCATTGAGCCTTCCATCGGAAACCGGGGATGTACTGTATGGTGACTAACATAATATAATAAAAAATCATTAAAAAAAATTCTCTGATAGCTTTTCAACATTTTTCAACAGTCATTTTAAAATTTTGAACAAATCTGCCTCTTGTTATTACTCTTGGAAGAGATGATCCTATAGGACTTTTCTTCCTTTGATATGAAGAATATTTCATAATATTATAAACTATTATCAAATCTAAAAATTAAATTTTTTATAAGTACATGTATACTTGTGTTTAAGATGGAAATAGGAAAGTATAGCCATCATTAGTTATGTAAATAACTCCCGTCTATACATATAGATGTATGGATATAAAGATATCTTACAATTTTTAAAATAAGGTATCATGGACTTGCTTTGTTATTTTTATGATAGTTGAGTACATGCCTCACTGTACCCTCACAAGTCAGTTATTTATATGCGCACACTGAAACTGACTCACCCAAGATCACACAGCTAGATTACTTACTTAACTGGGTTGCAATAAAGCAACATTTAGGCCATGTGATAGATCATTTTTTTGTATGTAAATTTACTCCTTAGGCATGATCTTTTGTTTTGTGATTAAACTTCCAAAGGGCATTTTTGACATTCACATTACCTTATTTCAAGTGGAAATTAATTTCCCCTTGACAAGTGTTGTGAGTTTCAAAATATCCCTGTGCACATGTTTGCTGAGAAGGTTATTTATATTACAAATGTTTGCGTCAAAGATATCTAAGCTTTTATTATGCACACATATCTTTATATACATAGTACTCATTATAAGTTTATGAGATTAGTGTTCTGTAGTGACTTTTGGAAACTAGTCTACCGCTTTATGATTATGCTGTGTGTTTCACATCCTATTTAAATGTTATTTTGGCCTTTAATTTTTAACCTTGTAAGTTTCATTACCGTGTTATACAATTTCATCTGAATAACCACGCCAAAAAAAAAAAAAAATTAGAGCTCTTCAGCTCTAAATTCATGTGACTGAAAGTAGCTCTCCTCGTCTTTGTTATTATGATCAGCACATTGAAACTCGAGGCAAAGTTGTTGATGGGCAGAGATCCTGAGGGCAGGAACTGTAGGCAGCTCCGTGGCTGGAGGAAAGCATCTGAATGCAGGCCCTGGCACTTCTGCAGAGCAAGTTTCTTCATTCCAAATCTGTGGAATAGACCAAAAACCCGAAGCATCTGGCAGGATATGTGGCAGCTGGAAAATCCCCTAACCACATATTTTAAAGCCCATAAGATGCTTGTGGTTTAACACGTATATGTCGTTATTCTAACATTCACTAAAATAAAATGCAATTACACATTACTGAATACTATTGATTTTCTCTTATATCAGGATAATTTCGGCTGTCTTAATTCCCTCAGATAATATCTTAGAACTCACTTGTGTGCTAAATGGTAACCCAGAGATTAATTTACATTTTTCTTTTTAGTGAAGATATAAATGAATTAAAACTTTAGAAAAAATAACCCAAGGCCCTCAAGAACTGATTATCCCCCTTGCTTTAACCTGAATTCTCCTTTTATTAAGAAAGATTCACTATTCAAGGAACATTTTATCTTCATTCATAAAATGGAGTCTTTCATTTCTGGGGACTCATGACAAATGAACAAATGAAGGGACAGATGAAGACTCATTAAGGGACTTGTTTGAATTTAAATGGGGAAAAGATTTCCAATAGGTAAATTAAATATGCAGATATATGTGCATATATGTATATGTATATACTTGCCTGTGGTTTTCTTCAGTAAGTTAATTTATAGCTTTTTTTTTTTTTACTTTAAGGAATAGGAAATGGGTGTTTATATGAATGGGGCTTAATCTTTGCAGCAGTTCCAGGATGTCTCCATTGCTTTTCACTTAAGAAAACATATCCAGCCTTTGCCTGCCTAAATCAGGATATTTCCATTAGAAGAAGGAGGAGGAGGGGAAGAAGAAGGAGGAGAACCACCTCGCCAGGTCCAGTGTGATGCCTTGTTTTACATTAAGTGTTATAGAAATCTTTACAAATGTGTGCAGCTGTTTCCCTTCAGTCAATGATAGTATTTATTCGGAGACCTCCTGCAATTTCATGGCCGATGACTCCTGTTGCCATAAACCATTCAGAGGGAAAGGAAAACCCAATGAGTAATCACTGTGCACTGAAAATGTCATTGTAAAAGTAAGGTGGCAGAGACAAGGCCTCTAGAGTTGAACTCTGAAGACCCAAACCAACTCTAATCAATCTGTTAGATTTTGTTACTCAAACTTGGGAGCATTTTTATGCCACTTGAGCCATTTAATATTATTTTAAATTGAATGCCTTTACTTTAACATGAAATACTAATTAACCATTGTTAACTCCATAAGATATTTTTTTTATCCCCTTTCCCTTCCATTGGCTATATAACAGTGATTATAGTCAGTTCTGTAAAATGCCTTGTTTTCTTCATTTTTATTAGAAAAACTAAATTAATAAACTTGAAACTTTTCATTAAAAGAAGTTCTTAAAAATTTAGTATCTTAATGTTCAAAATAAGTAACTAAAGGGTAGCATAAGAAAATTTTTAAAAAAGGGATAATCCTTGATATATAATGTGTGTGCATACATACACAAAGATGATAGATAGATAGATGATAGATAGTCATAACATTATTAAAGCAACATTTTCTACCCTGGGATATATTTTCAAAAGAAAATAGAAACATATGCACCTAATTTTATTTATATGGTAATTTTTCACTTTTTTATATTAGGTGAAAAGGTAATAGGTTTTTTTTGTAGAGTTTTTTCAAAAGAAATAGTTAAGGGGCACCTGGGTGGCTCAGTTGGTTAAGCATCTGCTTTAAGCTCAGGTCATGATCCTGGAGTCCCAGGATCGAGCCCTGCATCAGTCTCTCTGCTCATCAGGGAGTCTGCTTCACCCTCTCCCACTCCTGCTGCTCATGTTCTCTCTTTCTCTCTCTCTCACTCTCTCTCAAATAAATAAAATCTTTTAAAAAAATAAAAATAAAGTAAAAAAAATAGTTAAAACCCATGTTAAGAAATCCCCTTTCTTTTAATATGAAAGTGACTTTTTATTTTATTCTATTTTAATTCAATATAGTTAACATACAGTGTTATATTAGTTTCAGGTGTACAATATAGTGATTCAACAATTCCATACATTACTCAGTGCTCATTGTGATAAATGTACTCTTAATCCTTGTCACCTATTTCACCAATCCCCCCACCCAACTCCCTTCTGATAACCATCAGTTTGTTCCCTGTAGTTAAGAGTCTGTTTTTGGTTAGTTACTTTTTTCCTTTGTTTTGTTTCTTAAATTCCACATATGGGTGAAATCATATGGTATTTGTCTTTCTCTGTCTGACTTATTGCACTTAGCATTATACTCTCTAGATCCATTCATGTTGCAAATGGCAAGATTTCATTCTTTTCTATGGCTGAGTAATATTCCATTGTATATATATCCCACTTCTTTATCTATTCATCTAGTGTTGGACACTTTAGGATATTTGGCTATTGTAAATAATGCTGCAATAAACATAGGGGTACATATATCTAGCTGAATTGGTGGTTTTGTATTACTGCATCATATGGTAGTTCTATTTTTAATTTTTTGAGTAACCTCCCATGTCTTCTGCCCATTTTTAATTGGATTATTTGTTTTTTTGGTGTTGAGTTGTATCAGTTCTTTATATATTTTGGATACTAGCCCTTTGTTGATTATGTCATTTGTAAATACCTTCTCCCAGTCATTAGATTGTCTTTTAGTTTTGTTGGTCATTTCCTTTGCGTTTCATTTTGATGTAGTTCCAATAGTTTATTTTTGCTTTTATTTCCCTTGCCTTAGGAGAAATATCTAGAAAATGTTGCTATGGCCAGTGTTAGAGAAATCACTGCTTGTGCTTTCTTCTAGAATTTTTATGTTTCAGGTTTCACATTTAGGTCTTTAACCCATTTTGAGTTTATTTTTGTGTACCAAGTAAAAAAGTGGTCCAGTTTCATTCTTTTGCATAGAGATTTCCCAACATCATTTGTTGAAGAGACTCTCTTTTACCCTTTGCATATTCTTGCCTCCTTTGTCAAAGATTAATTGACCATATAATTACAGGTTTATTTCTGGGCTCTCTATTCTGTTCCATTGATCTATGTGTTTATTTTTATGCTGATACCATACTGTTTTGACTACTACAATTTTGTAGTATAACTTGAAATCTGGGATTGTGATACTTCCTCTTTGTTTTTCTTTTTCATGATTGCTTTGGCTATTCAGGGTCTTTTGTGGTTCCATACAAATTTTAGGTTGGTTTGTTCTACTTCTGTAAAAATGCTGTTGGTATTTTTATAGGGTTTGCATTTAATGTGTAGATTTCTTTGGGTAGTATGGACATTTAAACAATATTTGTCCTTCCAATTCATGAACATGGAATATCTTTCCGTTTGTGTTGTCTTTGATATCTTTTATCAATGTTTTCTAGTTTTCAGAGTATAGACTTTCATCACTTTGGTTAAGTTTATTCCTAGATATATTTTTTAAAGATTTACTTATTTATTTGCCAGAGAGAGAGCACAAACAAGGGGGAGGAGCAGAAGTAGAGGGAGAAGCAGGCTCCTCACTGAGCAAGAAGCCCGATGTGGGCCTCCATCCCAGGACCCTGGGATCATGACCTGAGCCAAAGACAGACGCTTAACTGTCTGAGCCACCCAGGGGTCCCTAGTTCTAGATATTTTATTATTTTTGGTGCAATTGTAAATGGGATTATTTTCTCAATCTCTCTTTCTGCTGCTTTATTGTGTATAGAAATGTAATGGATTTTTGTATATTTATTTTTATATCCTGTGATCTTACTGAATTCCTTTATTAGTCCAATAGATTTTTGGTAGTCTTTTGGGTTTTCTGTATGTGGTATCATAAGACATTCCTTTCTTCTGAGAGGAACTGAAATAATCATCATACTTGTGTTTTCTATAGCTAAATCATTCCTTAGTTCTATTTTCTCTCACACAAAGCATTGGGTTATTTTCCTTAGAGAAGATAGGTTTTTTGTTTTGTCTTAGTTTTGTTATTAAGCAATTGAGAGAATCACTTGTATTCTCTGTATCTCAGTCATCAGATGGATCTTCTCAGAAGATGATTATTCCCCAAAGGTGGTGCATGGTTACAGAGATGTTAAGGAGTGAAGGGACCATACCTTCTATTTTTTGTAACTCCCAGAATTTCCAGTTCAGATTCCTGTATCTAAAGAGAGTGCAATTTCAAAGCATCCCAATGATATTGTGCTAACTAGCTTTTTGTGCTGTTTTAACTTCAACTAGTGCTTATTAGGTCTGTAGGAAGCTCTATTTTTAAAAACGACCTTTTGCCATTCCAGTATGAACTTCCCCAGATGGAGTTCTTCATCCCCTCTCAAAAATAATCATACTTACTTCTCTATTGTTGTTGATAGTTCCATTTGTCTCTCCTTCTCTGCAACATCATTTCACTTATTTATCGATAACCTAATATTTCAGGTCCAGTTTGCAGTTTTGAAAACACAAAGATGAATGGGCCATATTCTCTGGCTTTAAAGAATTCATGGAATAGTCAGAACCAAAACACATGGTCAAAATCCAATACTGTAAGGATGATGGCATGTGTAGATCAAGGGGTATGATGGGAACAAGGATGCAGAATACAAACTAAGATTTGAATAATCAGGAATTGCTAAGTAAAATCACCAGTTGTGTTTTAAAGAATGAAGAGTAATTATTCAAGTAAGGCAGAAGGAGGAGATAGGGCATTCTAAACTAAGGATAAAGCTTTTCTTTCTCTTTTTTTTAATGAACATGAAGTACAGAGCTTGTATCGAGTATAAAAAATTGCACATATAACTAGTGTATCAAATCCATCCTCCTTGGAATGAAAGTATACATGACCCTGATCCTCCTCTTATTATTCTTTATATTCATTTGATGAGGCTAATCATTTCTCTTTTCTCCAGCTGAAACTCAGATGGGGTTTCCCTCATGATTTTTCCAGTCAGTTCCTTCAGTCAATTATTAAAATGCCCAGTCCCATAAAATAGTCAAGATTCCTAGTTGATTTAAAGTTAAAATTTCCCTTTCCCATCTTTTTCTTCCAGTTGAAGAAGGGGATTTGGAAGTATCTTCTCTTTTGCACATAATATAGGAAGATTGGAGTTAATTCAAAGGATATGTAGAGTCATTGAAAATACCTGATCATAACCGTAGTATAGTTATATTTCTTTTCTTTTTTTTTTTAATATTTTATTTATTTATTCGACAGAGATAGTGACAGCCAGCGAGAGAGGGAACACAAGCAGGGGGAGTGGGAGAGGAAGAAGCAGGCTCATAGCAGAGGAGCCTGACATGGGGCTCGATCCCATAACTCCGGGATCACGCCCTGAGCCAAAGGCAGACGCTTAACGACTGCGCCACCCAGGCGCCCCTAGTTATATTTCAGTTTGTAACTATGCTTTGTTTAGAGAATGGATTTAAAGAAATAAGACCAGAGGCAGAAGAGAACAAAGGAGATTTCCCCCCCAATTACCCATGATAGATCTAGTAGTGATGCAGAAGAAAGAAAAGGGAAACTAAGAAAGTAAAATCTGTGTTCACTGGGTGATTGTTTAGATGTGAGTGGAGAAGAAAAATGTGAGTTCAAAGGTAAATCTCAGTTTCCATATTGGATGGGATGGGTGGAATCTGTTGTTTCTGTGGAGGTATACAGAAGGTGGAGTTTTAGACAAGATGTTAAGCTCAGTTTTAAATGTGTTGACTTCAAGGTGCATATGAGACAAAGTGAAGATGGCCATTGGACCCTTGTATCTATTACAGAAGTCTCAAGTAGAGAATGATTATGGTTGAAAACCATAGATAGTTATATATGTAGATAGTTATGTAGATATATAGATATATATGTAGATATAAGTACATGGAGTATACATATACATAAGATCTATGTATCTATACTTTTTTCTAGAATTTCCATTTGGTTCTTCAATGAACATTTCAGTTTATCTGCTAAGATTTATGTGTTTAATCATTATGTGTGTATTTTAATTTACATACTGAGCCTAGTTATTATAAATGCTTTTAAAATCTTGTCTGCTAATTACATATGGATCATCTCAGAAACCCCAGTGATTGCTTGTTATTGCTGAAATAGTTTGAGAAATTACTCATATGATAGAATTTATCATTTAAAGTCTATAATTTAGTGGTTTTTAGTATATTTATAGAGTTGTTCATTGATTGCCTTTTATTCTGAGTATTAGTTACATTTTAAGGTTTCTTTGTATAGCTAATAATATGGGATTATATCCAACATTGTGAATGATACCTTACAAAAACACTGGATTCTGATATATTCTATATCTGTATGTATAGACACACACACACACACACACACACACACACACACACACACACACATGGCTAAAGTGATAGTTAAATCCACAGAATGGGAAAAACAAGTAGTCAAGGGAAGAAGACACACCTGGGCAATGCCAATGTGTATAATGAGTGGTCTACACAAAGAAGACAGAATTACAAATATCATATACGTTTGCTAAAACTTATTGTAAGTGCATTCATCCTTCCAGAAATTAAAAGAAAATGCAATATAAATAAATTAAAAACAAAAAACAAAAAAAACTTCCTTTTAAAAAAATGTCCATGACTGCCTGATAAATCTGGATTACTCCTTTTTTTGGTGGGGTGGGGGGGCAGTGAAGGGAGTGTTGGTAACTATGTTGTGATCAACATCTTTTCATTCTCTGCTCCCTGCTTAGCCATTTAGGATGCAGGGTTTCTGCCAGAGTTATAATGCAGGTGTTCTCTAGTACATTATCATTCCATGATTATGTATACAGACCTTCGATTTACCTCTGTTTCTGGAACTCTCTGTCATTAGGAATATAAGTTTATCGCTTTGACCTTTATCTGTGATGGAGTTTTGTTGAAATCCCCACCATAAATCATACTGGTGTTAACTATTTGTTTTAAAGTCTTTAGGGCCATTATTTTATAAGTGGAAATTGAAAGCATCTTTATCTCAATTAAATGAGGTACACATTTTTGTTTGTGAGAAGAGATATTTAAAGTCACCTAACAGAAATCTTTGAGTAAGATTGGGATAAGTCAACTACTTTTCTGGTTGAGTAAGTATTGTCAGCTTTATTGTTACTACTAAGAATTTTATCAGCTTAGAACTTGAATTTTGATTTTAACCATGTTTTCAGAAGAAATTTATATCTTTTCTCCTATAATTTTTTGAATGAATTATTGTAAAATACGGTATTTACTGAGTGAGCTATAATAATGGCATCTACTATTTATATAGCACTTACTATAATTTTGTTCAAGTATTTAAGGAATAAAATACCAAATTTAACAATAAATACAGAAATATTGAAGTTCACTTGTATCCATATCAGGTATAGAAGATCTGGGATGGATGGCTAGATAGATAGATGATAGAGAGATAGGCAGATAGGCATAAATGAAACAATGAGAGAACCAGTCTATTTCTCAAACTGGTAAGTAGTATTTCCAGACCACAGTGTTATAACTGACTGAAAACTGGTACTAAGGAGAAGACTAAGACCTTATTATTGTATTTTTTCCAACTGTATTGAGATATAATTGACATATAACATTGTATAAGGTTAAGATGTACAAGGTGATTATTTGAACACATATTTTGTGAAATGACTACTATAATAAAGTTAGTTAACACCTCCATTATCTCACATAATTACCATTTTGTTTTTGTGGTGAGAACACTTAAGATCTACTCTCTTAGCAACTTTGAAGTGTATGACACAGTATTGCTAACTGTAATCATCATTAGATGCCCAGAATTTATTAATCTTATAACTAGAAGTCTGTACTCCTTGACCAACTCTTCCCATTTCCCATCCTGTGGCAACCACCATTCTATTCTCTGATTCTGAATTTGGCTTTTTCAGATTACACATATGAGTATTTGTTTTTCCCTGTCTGATTTATTTTACTTAGCATAATGTCCTCAAAGTCCATATAGGTTGTCATACATGGCCAGATTTCTTTCCTTTTTATGTTTGCATAATATTCCACATTGATCAATTTATATGGAATATATATATATATTCCATATATATGTATATATATATATTCCATATATATGTATATTTGCTATTTTTCTATCCATTCATCTATTTATATGGAATATATATGGAATATATAAATATATATGTATATTTGCTATTTTTCTATCCATTCATCTCTCATTGCTCTAGGCTGTTTCTATATCTTGGTTATTGTAAATAAGGATGCTATGAACACAGGAGTGCAAATATCTCTTTAAGATAGAGATTTCATTTCCTTTGGCTGCATGCCAGAAGTGGAATTGCTGGATCATATGGTAGTTCTATTTCTAGTTTTTTGAGGAAACTCTAAACTGTTTCCCATAGTGTTTGAACCGATTTACATTCCTGCCAACAGTGTATGGGGGGCTTCCCTTTCCTCCACATCCTCACCAACACTTGTTACCTCTTTTCTTTTTGATGACAGCCATTCTAACAGATGTGAAGTAATATCTCATTGTGGTTTTGATTTGCATTTCCCTGATGATTAGTGATTTTTTTCCACGTAACTCTTGGCCATTTCCTCAATTATATGTTAACCCAATAGAAAGACAAAGCTAATGTATGAAATGAAAGACAATTTCTGTTAAACTCTGTGGAAACAACTATAAGAACAACAGAAGACTAGACTTCATTTTTACTGAAAATCTAATTGCTGAGAGCTTTCACAGGCATTCTCTTATTTAATCTTCACAAGAATGCTCTGTGGCGACATTATTAAGGCCATTTTGTAGGTGAGAAACTAAGAAACCTGTGCTAATTCACAAACATGACTCAAATCCAGATTTATCTCATTCAAAAGGCTGTGATCTTTCCATTATTCCAGGGAAGTAGTGGTGAAGGACGCAGACTATAGTTTCTTTGCTCTGTTTTTCACATGAAAGTAGATTCTGCATGCTAATTCTGTTTTGTATCAGTGGAGCTCCTTTAGGTGGCATTATTTTACATTTGTAAAGGTTAAAGTAATCCGGTTTTTCTGGGGGGGGAGGGGGAAGGAAACTTTTCTCTTTCCAAGGATGGGTGATAACACTCTCAATTTAACCCAGAAGTAGTAGACCAGGAAGGTTTTACATAACACAACTTCCCAGCTTTGCCAACCATGGATATCTTTAGGAAAGTTAAGTCAAGATTTAGACCTCAAATATATAATCCCACTATGAAGTTTCAGACTTCTAATATGAGGTTTCAGAATTTCTAATACATGTTCAAGCAAATGCAGATATCTCTATTTTTTCCTTGCAGAAAACAAAATTGTGATGGTCATAAAAACAGACTGTGTTATGCACTTTTTATACCACTCATAGAATCTAATAATATGCTAAGAGAGTAAAAGTTATGGTAGTTGCTAAATAAGTCTGGAGGCAAGAGCCTCACCACTATCTAACCAAATAAGTATTTTACATTAAAGATCTTCAAGCCAGGCAGGAACTGTAGACAATCATGAAATGCTATTGGTGAGAAATGTAGGCCTGTCTCATATGTCTAAACTTGGAGTTATCTTTCTCACCCAAATATATGTAGTTATTTTCCATATTTTTCTTTTCAAACTATTGTTACCATCAAAACATACTGAATATATACAGAGCTTGGTAGCCTCACCAGAAGTGCTGCAAACGATGAAGAGTTCAAAGTTTCAAGAGGTGGTTTATACCATTGAAAGGTGTTAATAATTTTTAGAGCAAACTAGGCCTGAAGACATCTCAGATCACACTACGTGGTAACTTCAGTATCCCCTAAAAATAGTGATGGAGCCAATCTCAGGGGACATTCAAGATTTGCCTCATTTGTAAATACTATCTGGACTATGTGTTTAGAGTGAATAAGAGATTGATGTTTACAGACTTCTGTTAGATGCCTCTCCAACTAGATTATACTGCTTATTATCATCACCCTTAAGATGTTTTTAAGTCAACTTTTAGAGAAAAACTGATCCATTTGTTCAACACATATATATTTTTTAAATTTTTATTGAAATTCCAGTTAACATACGATGTAATATTAGTTTCAGGTGTACAATTTAGTGAGTCAACACTTACATACAACACCTGGTGCTTATCCCCAGGGCATGTCTTAATCCCCATCACCTGTGTAATGCATTCCTGCACCCTCAACACATATTTTTGAGCACTATGAAATAAACCTTAATCTCAGTGCAAGAGATACCACAGAGAACAAGATACACAAAGTTCACAGTCTCATAGGGTTTATGTTCTCATGTAATACCCATGTCTGCATCGTGTCTTCACTGAAAGTCAGTATTTATTTTTATTGACTGATATTATAAATATCTTTAACAAAATATATCAAGTGAATTATAATGAAAGAAAATTAACTTTTGTCACCTCATTGGTATATGATATTGATCAATGAATAAGTGAATTAATTATTTTCATCAAATATGACTGTTATTAACATAGTTCTACTTTCATTTTAGGTTTGGAGTACGAGTCAAAATTTACATCCATGCTGGATTTTACTAAAACTATAACCTCATTTGTGGCAATTAGTTTCATGTAACATCCAGGTTCTACTAAAGGACATTCTGGAAGGTATTCTGACAAAGAGTGGAGCATTACTTGTTTTCATCTGACCGCTAATAATCAAATTCCAGCCAGTCTACAAACTTTGGTCAAAAGTAAGTGTCACTTAATTGTCTAATAAATTATTTTCTATGGTGTTTCTTCCCCTTATAGTTGTTTTTTTTCCTCACTATGAACTTTTCCCGCTTTTCAGTTTTTCCTTATCTTAGTAGTCAAGTTAGTGTTATAGGAAGGGTGTATTTCTTAACTGCAACCCAAAAGACTAAAAATAAGACTGACAGTGGAATTCTTAATAGAAATTTTTTTAAAAAAATGGCAATTATCATTTTAAACAAAATAATTTAAAATATATAATTCTATGCCCACTGAGAATATCCTTCAAAGTAAAGGTGAAATAAAGACATGTCCACAAAATTATAGTGAAGAGAATTCACTAGTAGTAGATAGATACTAAAAGGAAGTCTTCAAGAAGAAGGAAAATACTCCTAGAAATAAATACAGAAAAGAGTAAAAGTGCTAAAAAAACTAAAGAATGGAAAAACATGTTATTTCAGCAGTATCCAAAAGAAGTCTTATGTAGTTATGCCAATGTCAAATAGGGAATATTTTAAGGCAAGAAGTATCACTAGAAATAAAGAGAGAGCAAAAAAATAAATAGAAGAAAAACATTTCATAATGAAAAAGGTCAATCTACCAAGAAGATTTAATAATTCTAAAATTGTGTGCATCCAACAATTTAAGTTCCAAATATATACAGAACAAAGTGGCAAAAGTAAAAGGTGGAGTGCAAAAATCCACAATGAAGAAGATTTTAACACACATTTCTCATAACTAAGTCCAAGCAGGAAAAAAATTCAATAAGCACATAGAAGATCTATAGAAGTTATTAAGATATTTACCTAATTGATATATATGAAGTGCTGCAGAACAAAATAGATGAAAGCACAGATTCTCTTGACATTCACATGAACATTTATCAAAAAGTATTGTAAAAAAATTTTATATAGACTGGAGTAAAAAGAAAATCTCAACAAATGTTAAAGTACTAGATAATTCAGAAAGTCCTTTGATCACAATGTAGTTAAACTGGAATTCAGTCATAAAAGATGACTAGAATATGTCCTTATATTTGAAAATAAAGCTATATATTACTAAATAATCCACAGATCAAGCGTTATACAGTAAAGCTATATATTACTAAATAATCCACAGACAATATTTTGAACTGAATTACAATTTTTTAAAAATCTAGTATTGCCTGCAGAGGCAGGCAAAATTGTTTAGACAGAAGGTATTACATTAAATGTATATATACAAAAAAAGAAAGGCTAAAAATGATTATTCTAAAGGAGTTAGATAATATCAATTCTAAGAAAATGGAAGAAAAACATAAAGAGCAGAAATTAAAATTTAAAATCTATGGAACACTAAATAGTCAATAAAAGTATTAAACAGCCAAAAGTTGATTTCTCTATAAATTATAGACTAATAGATTTGATACACTCCTAATAAGATCTACTAAGAGGGGCATCTGTGTGGCTCGGTCAGTTAAGCGTCCTACTCTTAATCTGGGCTCAGGTCATGACCTGAAGCTTGTGAGATCAAGCTCTGTGACAGGTCTGTGCTCAGCATGGAGTCTGCTTGAGATTCTTGGTCTCCTTCTTCCTATGCCCCTCCCCCACCCTTAAAACTATAATCTGTGTGACTATACAGATAAAGGAAGAAATGTTTTCTCTAAACAAAACTTCGTTCAAGCTAAAAGACATCACAGACCAGCTACAAAAAAAACAAAAAAACAAAAACAAAAAAACCCCCAAAACCAAAAAAACCCGAAAATAGTTTAAATTATGTTCTGTTTCAAGAAAACAAAGTAAGAGATTCATCTAGCATTCAGCAGTTAGAGATTAGGAATATAATAATAAAATTATTTATGGAAATCTGTATCAAAAACTGATTTTCAACCTTTCCAATTTCATGGCGGTCTCATAAATAGCTACCGTATTTTCATCCTTGCAGATGCGAGAATGCTCGATGCCTATCAAAAAGGAATGATGAGGCAGGACAGATGAATTAGGGAAGACTTTTGAAAAAACAAATCAATATGAAAGACTTTCTTTAATAATAGAGTGTAAATCCAACCAGGAAGGCAGTTGTGCCAGAGCCGCCTTGGAATTCCCCCAGGAAAGACAAGGCAAGAAGGAGTCAACACTTTAGGCTCAGCTGGTTCGAATTACTCTGGTGCGTCTGGGGCCACAGAGGTGGTCTCTAGTTGCCTGAAACCCATTCAGGGCAGAGAAAGCACCGGACTCCGCATCTTCAGCTCTGCACTTGCACCTGCATCAGGGAGCAGCTGTGGCTCCGCCTCCTTCCAGTCGGAGCGTAAATAGCCGGTTGCCAAAGCTGCGTCACATGGCGTGCCTGTCTCGTTCGTCCCACTTCCTGTCCTGCTGTGGATGTTTCGTAGCACGTCACAGAGACAAGGGTGAGTGCGTTGTAATAAGGGATTTGGGGAGAGGGGGACCACGTTCGTTCATGAGCTTTTGTGAACGTATATTGCTATAATGATGCTATTTTATTACTGGGTACTGCTGTGTCTCTTCCAGTGCCTCCTGTAGGCATTAAGCTTTGTCAGAGGGGCTTAGGCATAGGAAAGGGCGTCATGTCCACGGGGTTCGGTACTCTCCACGGTTTCCGGCACCGCTGCGGTCCTGGCACGTGTGCTCCCCAGCAAGGGGACACGACCGTACGGGCGTGGGAGGGAGAGCTGGGTAAGACATAGTTGGGGCACGGACAGTGCACTGCTTGGTGTGTACGTGAAAACGTGCTTGTGGGAAGGTTGTCATTATCTTCAGATATCCTCTAGCTCCGGGAAGGGCAGTCTCTTCCCGGGTCTGAAGGCTCCCAAGAGAGGTCAGAACGTCATAATATACAGAAAATAACCAAGAACAATTAATACACATACCGAGTGTTGACAAGGGTGTGGAGGAACTGGAATTCTCATACATTTGGGAAGACAGTTTGGTAGTTGCTTTACAATGTAAACATTTACCTGCTTTGTGACCCAGTGATTCCACAGTTAGGGGTCTCTCTACCCAAGGGAAGAGAAAGTGTAACTCCATACAGATATTTGTACACTCGGATGATGTATATAGCTGGTGTATTTCGGATAGCCAGGATTTTGTAAACCATCTAAATGTATGTCAGCAGGTGAGTGAATGAACTGATGGTGGTAAAGTCATGTAATGGAATACTGTTTGTTAACACAAAGGAGCAACAAGTGAATGTGCACGTGAATGAACAACACCATGAATGAGTCTCAGAATAATTACACTGAAAGAATCCAGTGCATGCCATAATATTTCATATAATTCTAGAATTCTTATAAATTTATGTAAAATATATGTAAAATTGTAGAAAATGCAATCTAGGATGACAGAAAAATGTTCAGTGGTTTCATGGGGATGGGGTGAGTGTTAGGGAAATGTCAATGGCAAGGGGATCATGTAACTCTTTGAGGTGATGCATTTGTTTGCTATTTTTGTTGTCAGTTTCCTGATTGCAAATTTTATTAGTTTCCTAGGGCAACTATAATAAATTACCACAAACTGGTTGGCTTGAAGTAACAGAATTTTATGACGTCAGTTCTGGAGACTAGGAGTTCAAACTCAATGTGTTCCAGGGTCATGCTTCCTCTGAGGTCTCTACAGGAGGATCCTTCCTTGCTTCTTCCAGTCTGTAATAGTCCTGGGTGTTTCTGGCTTTGGGGCAACATCCCTGCAGTCTCTGCCTCCATCTTCATATGGCCATCTTCCCTGCATCTGTGTCTTTTTCCAAAGTTCCCACTTCTTAAAGGAAGGGGAAAATGAAGGGGGGGGGCATCAGAGGGGAGAAGAACCATGAGAGACTATGAATTCCAGGAAACAATCTGAGGGTTTCAGAAGGGAGGGGGGTGGGGGATGGGTTAGCCCGGTGATGGGTATTAAGGAGGGCAGGTATTGCATGGAGCACCGGGTGTTATACACAATGAATCATGGAACAGTACATCAAAAACTAATGGTGTACTGTATGGTGACTAACATAAAAAAAAAAAAAAACACTAGTCATATTGGAATTCCAATACGACCTCATATTAACTAATTACATCTGCAGTTACCCTATTTCCAAATAAGGTCACATCCTGAAGAAACAAATATTTCAACATATCTTTTTAGAATTTGACCAATATATGTTTATTTACATACTCAGAACTTATCAAATTGTATCCTTCAACATGTGTGGTTAATTGTATGTCAATTAAACCTCAATAATCTGTTCAAAGTTGCTGAAAAGAGAGTCCTATAAGCAATACACTACAGCAGGCCAAATTCTAGATCAGAATTTTTACAAAAAAAAAAAAACAGCATAATAAGAATAGGCTGTGTATCATATGAAGGAAATTGAAAGAAACATTCAAGACACCGGAGTCATCCCATTAGAAGTTCCCTCAGGAGAGAAGAGAATGCTGTCAGGAAGATGAAGCATCATGATTTTATCCACAGGGTGTCCATTACATGGGTGAAGTGTGGCAGGCTTACTGCTTAGAAGACATTCAGTTAAAAAGGGTCATAGGCAACACCAAGTTTTGAAAGTACAAAATAATAGCTATGTTTTCAAAGTTTAAAGGGTCCTTTAAATTTACAGAAATGTGTTTCAAATACCCACCCAGAGGAAGGAAATAGGAGCATTGGCATATTTAAGTATCTTTACAAATTAACATATTCAAATGTTAATTAAAATTCAAATAAATAGATTTAATAAGAAAATGTATATTTTAAAATAAGAGATTTAAGCACGGTGGCCACTGAAATAATTTAAATATAAATTTCTGAATACATTTTAGAAATTGGCAGAGTGAAATTTAAAATAGCTTTTATTTGATTCAAAAATTGTATTTCTTTTAGTAGGGTACATTCGAAGACTAAAATATATTGTTGAATATGACTTAATTAGACAGTACCTGCAGTGATTTAGTACACTTTTTTTCTTACACTGGACATAGAAAAATAAGAAAAATCAAATATAATTATGTTTTCTGGTATACAAACCTATTCAAAACTGCATCTAGATTCATTTTCTAGAAATACTTGAAATTGGGGAAAGATTTCTTCTGAAAATTGCTGAATTTTTAAAATCATTAGCATTTCTGCCCATTAATAATTACCAAACCCTTTTTTTCTCTTCAAGATCTCCTCTGTTCTAATTTTATGATGTTACTCCTAAAATCTTTGTGTATCTACTAACCTAGTTCTTGGTCTGGTAGTGAATTTATTTTCTAATTACAGGTGGCCTGGTTTAGGTCAGACAGTGATGGGTCTCCACCTATATTCTGAGTCAGGAATGAAGTCTTATCATCCTGGTGTGCTAGCATGGAGTACAGTGAGCTATCCAAAGATACACTTTTTTTCCTAAATGAATTGAAGCCAAGGGGATGAGTGTCTAGCTCTCATTTGGTTGGAGGTCTAGTGTGGAACCATGCTGAGCTGATCACTGAATGAGTCTTTGTGGAACATCCTTCCATGTGCCACTTTCACTGGACAAAAATCCCTTGGGGGTTACATGAGAATAAATGAAAAAAAGTATTTTACCTTTATTAGTCTTATGAGACTAAATTTTCGATTCAGCATTATTTTCTTTTCCTAGTTCTTCTAAACTTTAGTGATCATGAAAGTCAATTTGTTCCACTTCTCATTCATTTACCAATGGAAAACAATCCTTAGGGGCCCTTTTAAGATTACATTAAATGTAGTTATCTGGTTTCAAGTGAGTAAGACCCTAATTACTTTTGAAAGAAGGTGCCTGAATGATATACCTTCAACCTACATCCAATTTGTTTTACTCAGACAACCATCAAGGAAAATATTCAGTGACAGAAATACAACGTGTAGTCTAATTTGGTATGGAATGAATATTTGCTGCAAGGCTAATTACAACCTCCTGGAAAAAAAGACTAATCTCTTGTCACTGACACAGTAGGTCAATAACTATATTTACATTCCCCATTGGCACCTGCTATGTTTTCTGGTAATCAACTCACCAGTAGATAGGACATACTTACCATGCAAAATGTGGTTTTAAATGTACTATTACATTTTATTTTTTTATTAAAACATTTTTAATTTAAATTCAATTAATTAACATGTAATGTATTATTTGTTTCAGGGATACAGTCTGTGATTCATCAGTCTTATATAATACCTAGTGCTCATTACAATACATACCCTCCCCAGTGTCCATCACCCATGTACTATTACCTTTTATTTAAATCTATTTTTCAAAGCAAGCACATAAGCTAAACTATTTATTTTCATTCCTTAATTAAATTTAGGTACAGAGAACTCATGAATTCATCTAAACAAAACATAAATTACAACTAGTGCTAAGACTAAGCAAGTTTTATTGCAGCAAATACTGCTATAAAATCTGCAGTTTAGTGTGAAACTGTGATTAATGCCCATGTTTGCCAGGTAATACCTAGGGAAGTTGTTTGGTGGGGTTGTTTGTTTTTATTGACATTGGATTTCTAGTCCTTGTCTATGAGAAATTGAAAGATTTTTATATTTCTTTTATTTTTGCTTGTTTATATTCTTTTTACTTTTTCTGGTTTAGTCTCACAGACTGATTTGGTCTTACAGCCAGCAATCATGTGTGAATGTACGTCTGCATGATAGCAAAGGAGTGACTTTTCCTTCCTTTGAGTATTAACCTTAATGTGTCTTATTTTAGTTTTCGTTTTCCCTTGGGCAATGTTCTGAGTGCATACTTGACGTCTACAAATTCTCTTGCAAAACTACATGTGGCTCCTTTCAGATTGAGTCTTCCCCTCCCCACCCTCCCAAAGATAATTTCAAAAATTTGATCAGAAGTCATAAACTGGCAGCCTGTAAGCCAAATTCATTCAGCAGATGTATTTCTATTGCAATGACTGTTGTGAGTGGTATTGTTTTGTTTTTACCTCTGTAGTATTTTTTAATTGAATAACTTTTAAAAATCGGGAAATTTCATGTAACCTGGCTTTTGAAAATTGTGGGATTTGCCAACATGGAGTTCACTTTCTACAGGGAAGAAATCTTCTGGAGTCGAGTCCTTTTAGCCATGGCAAGTACACATCAGTTTACCATAGATTTCAACAATTATGATTTTTTTTTTAAGATTTTATTTATTTTATTTGACAGAGATAGAGACAGCCAGCTAGAGAGGGAACACAAGCAGGGGGAGTGGGAGAGGAAGAAGCAGGCTCATAGCAGAGGAGCCTGATGTGGGGCTCGATCCCATAACGCCAGGATCATGCCCTGAGCCGAAGGCAGACGCTTAACCGCTGTGCCACCCAGGCGCCCCAACAATTATGATTTTTCTTATCTTGGCTCGTTTCATTCATGTATTACTTGCTTGGTCCAAGTAGCCATTTGAGAGTGTAATATGTGATTAATATGCATTCAAAGAGCATATATATTGGAGTACCATGCTTGTGCTTATGGCTACAGTTTGGCTTAGTTTCCACTAAATGACGTAGCTGCTTGACAGACAAAAACAGTGCTCTGAGAAAGCGTCCTTTATATGGTCATAGTTTACTAAAATTCAAAGTGTTTTACCTATATAAAAATAGCTGTTTATTAAATATAAAGGCAAATATGGATAAAACATATATACATTTCCATTACAAGACAAAATGATGTTAAAGCAAAATGTGAGGGGCGCCTCACCCCGCAGCTGGTTAAACATCTGACTGGCTCCGGGCACAATCTCTGAGTCCTGGGATCGAGCCCCCACATCAGGCTGCATGCTCGGTGGGGAGTCTGCTTCTCCCCCTCTCCCATTGCCCCTCCTGCTCACTCTCTCTCTGTCTCTCAAATAGTCTTTTAAAAATAAAAGAAAGCAAGATGTGAAAATAAAAAGATATAAGTCTAGTTTTAACTTGCCCACTATGAGTGAAGTTTGTTTTTTCTTACTGGTTTATGAAGACAGATTTACTTTCAAGTACACCTTGGCTATATACAGCCCTGGGGCAAGTCTTGTCTCTCTCCCCTATGCAGTAGTTCTTCTGCTGTTAGCCAAGTGCCAGAACCCACCCACAGAGAGCACAGCAGTACCGGTTTTACCTCTAAATCTCAGAACTGAGACCAAGTCCTCACTGAATCTGTAGGGACTGAGCTGTGTCTCATTCTTCTCCTGTCGTCTGACTCAGAAGCTGCCCTTCAGGGTGGTAGCTGAGCCCACTAAGGTTGGCATGTCATACCAAGTCCGCCATCTTCTTGCTGTCTCTCTCTCCAGCTTCTCTTTGTGCCTTATCCCAGTGCTCCGCTCTCTTTACCCTGAATGCTCACATGAAATCTAAACCCTTCCAACCCTACATCTTCCATTGTTACATTTCTAAGTAGCAAAGCATCAAAACACAGCTGTTTCTCGAGAAGTTTTTAATGATACTCTCTTGTATGCTTTAAACAGGATTAAACAGTGTTAAACAATTTTTTAAAATTCGGTGTAATTTTTTTTTAAAGCATTTCCTACTTCATCTTTCCCATAGTGCTAAGGGATGTAGGGACACAGCTGCAATCTTCATTTGCTCCAGCTCTACCTTTGTTGTTATTGTTGGGTTTCCCCAGATGCCTCCTCCTGTCTACAGTGGCTCTCCCTACTACTTTTCATAATGAGTTTGGTTTTAGTATTCTCTGTAGGTGTCACCGATGTCCTAAGTGGCCTTGAGAAGAACTCCATGAAAGGAGAGGATGTCTGAAGTGGAGGAGAAAGGGACGCCATTGAAGTTAATCACACGTGATGGCGATTCAACCTTCCTGTAATTAGTATTAGTTGCTAGAATGAAGCTGAGAGTAGAGATGAAGACAAATAGTGATCCTTTCGTAAAATCACAATATAGGTAAAAATGCAACTTTATTTCTATCAGGACAAGGTGTACGTAGAAACATCACATAATCCCTGATACTTCGTGTAGCTGATGAAGTGAAATATGCCTGATTTCCAATCACCACTTCAGCACATGTTTTCAACATGTGTTTTCATCTAGAACTTTTATTTCTTGAAATCGAGATGTCAGGGAGTGGCCAAGCAGGATGATTAGCTCAGATCATTTAAGGAGTAGACCTTGGGCAACCTTGTTAACATTTTGAAGATAATTTTTTTTTAAATATAGCTTTATAATAATGTGGATTGAAATAATAGAAGCACTTCATTTTAAAAATCGAACATATCTGTACTTTAATGATTTTTCTTCAGTATTGCAAATTAAATTTTTATTTGTAGAATTTAGTAAAAGCAGAGTGGGGCATAGTACTTAAGCCTACAGTCTTATTCAAATTAAAATACCCAGATCTTTTAATTGATTATATCACTTAGAAAGGGTGTGATCTAATTAGTAACGTTGCTGTGCTTGGTTTTCTGATTTGAGAGATGGAAATGATAATAGTCATATATTAATACTAACTTAATGAAAAAAGAGGCCTTGCAGATGGGAAATACTCCTATCCATTTGACTAATGCCCTGATTTAGTTAATTCTAGGTCCTTCTTGCAATTAACAGATATTTACCAGCACGTAGGTGTTCTGGTGCCTGCTATGGAACGTGTACTGGGTAGACCTCCCATCTCTCCTCATGTGACTGCCTGGTAGGTGGCAGGGTAGAGGAGCCCCTTAGTACTGGGCTGCAAAGAGGAGTTCATGGGGAATTTGGCGTTGACAAAGCAGTTACTAAGAATTTCTTATCTTCCAATCCCATGTCAGTTCCCACGGTTTATTGTCTCCGGTCAATATTATTTGCTGTGGATTAGGTACACGTGGCTTTTATTATTTTGCTAGTAATGTGGACATTTTTCTTCTTTACACATTGGCAAATGTACATCATGTTCTGTTTCCTGATGGCCTCAAATGTCTCCACTAATTCCTTAATGTAAAAGTCAGCAGTGGGAACAAGGCTGACCACAGTACTATGTCAGGAGGAATCCTAAAATTCCTAAGAAAGATGACATAAAGGTATTGTAGCTTATTCAAGAAGAGCATGGGGATTGGAATTGTATCCCAGTTTGAACACAGAAGCTTCCATTGGGTGACTAGCTGGGCTTCTTTAAACAAATCAATCAAACTTATCTATGACTGATTTTTCTTCTTAGAATAAAGCAAATCTGGACAGATTGAGAGTGATGTTAGATAGGCGAGGAAAGTTAATACATGAAAAGCACATAGCAAAACACCTGGCATACAGCACTCATCCAAGGAATGATAACAAACCTTATCATCATCAAAATCATCTTGGGGATAAAGATCAACATTACAATGACTTGCAATTTTATGCCTTTTAAGGCCTGGCTTTTCAGAGATCCTGTTACCCTGTTTCAAGTCTTTTATTTACAATATTAAAACAAGTGGTGTTTTGGGTTTTCTCTGTACGAACCAGCTTTAAAAAGTGGTAACGAGATTGGTAGATCATAGGATGTGAAAGGGTGAGCCATCATTCTAAATGGTGTATCCACATTTCATCAAAAGAAATTGAGATGTAATGTTTTTCCTGCTTTAATCAATATAAATATCAAAGTCAATATTTGCATTCTTGAAATAGAAGCAGACAAAGGACCCTAACACTTCCCTGGTAAGGTGGCCATTAAGTTCCAGTTAGCCTGAAATAGGCCCAGATTATGTTTGTTTTCCTGGTATCCTTATTATCGGTGTCCCTTTTACTCTTAAAAGTTCAGTTTGGAAAATAGTATATAACTTACATGGTTGCAACATAAAATGGTAGACTTGTTAGGCTGTGGCAAATTTATGTAGCAAACTGAGAAAGACACCTGACTGTCCAAATGTGATTTTTGAAATTCTGCTACCTACCTGTCTGACATGAGGACCTCCATAGTTCTCCTGGATCTAGTTGAAAAACTTTGTTATTCTGAGAACCTCCAACATAGGAGGAAGAACTGTAAACCTACAAGGTGATGTCGTGATTGAGATCTAGTGGTTTTAGTGATTGACTAGGATTTAATGCTTTGATGGAGATCAGATTCCCATATGAAATAGTTTTTTTTTGTAAACCACAGTAAAGTGCTCCATGCATATCCCACTTATATGAACTTGACTCAAAAAGAAATCAAGTTTATTTTATGAACTAATAATTGCTAAAATACTTCCCATTCTGATAGCCCTACTGCTGCATTTAATTGCCAAAGTACATGTTCTTGGGAACACATGGACAGATTTTGATTTTTTTTAAATAAAAGATAATTATCCCAAAGTCACACAGAAAAGCATCTATTTTAGATAGAGTAACAGTTTTAAAAAAATGAGTAGTTACATTCACATTCAATGTGTATTAACTTTTTAGAGACTCTTAATATGTTTGTATTTTCTTTCTCTTCCTTCCAGGCAAACTCTTACCTTCACTACCTATCCACCTGTTCTCTAGCTAGTATTTTTATTTATTACTTACAGCTCACTTACTTGATCCCAAAGAAAGATCAGATTTAATTGGGAAATTGAGCAGAAGAAATGCACTGGCTTAGAAGCAAGCAATGGATACTAGCCAACTTTAGGGATTTAGGCGGCCTTTCGCTTACAAAAGTTGTGGCCAAGAGGCAGGTAAACTACTCCGTAGTCATCGTCTAAGGAAGTACTGCCTAATAGGGTTCTTCTGTACTTGCAATTAACCATCTTGCTGTGGATCGAAGGTAGAGTCACTTTATGTCAAAGCTACACTCTGCTATGGAATGTTAAAGTGAAGTTCCATCACACTTACAGTATTAAATCCTGCACAGGATATGTCTGGGAGTTGTAGGTGCCAATCACCCACCCACTCTACCCCACACTCCCACCCACAGGGCTGCTCTCCTGCTTTTCCCACCTGGGTTGAAAGACCTACCAAATCATACTCATGGATAAACAATACCATATACAATTACTCCTCAAAACTTTCTATTTTTCTGAAATATTTGATTTTATTCCTTCTGTTGTTTAAAATCTTATTTCTGTATGTAATAATAAAAATAGAAGTAAAAGACAAGATTTTCCTTCATCTCCATTTATATGTCACTAACACTGGAAATTTGGTTCATTCAAAGCAATTCATTGTATAAAAAGGTATTTATTTGAAGTCTCTTATTTAGAGTCTTCCATATTGCTCCATGTGGGATAAATGTTCGAATTTTCCATTTTACTTTCCACGTTATTATAGGGACATCATTTAAGTAAATTGTCGGGACAAATGAACTTTTGGGTAGAATTACACATTTTAAGTAAGTGAATACAATTTACAATTGGTACGGGCGGACTGTTTAGATAACTACATTGGAATTTTAAAATCTGATTATCTTATTCATGTACAAACCCAACTCCTCTCTATGTTGAGAATTCTTGGTATGCTTTGACTTGCTCTGGAGATTCACATGAAGTCCTTGGACTTTAAATAATTACTTCACTTATACTAACTCACGTATACTAACTGCAAGTCTATGTTGTAGTCTCTCCTGAAAGAGTTCTCTAAACCTTACAAAACATTCTTTCTCTGATTTAACTACACAGAATTGCCTTACCGAGAAATGTGAGTATAGTTTTCTTTTTTAAAAAGGGAAAATCTTTTCTCACAAAAGAACAAAGCCATGAATCTATAGAATATCCCTTCAAAATATTACTGTTATCCAACAGTATACTTGTATACTTTTTGGACTAAATGTATATATCAATATAAAAAGAGCATATAGGTTTATGTGTAGATACTCCCATTTAAGTCACTCAAAAAATACAGTTTCATGTCATGAAGAACAAAGGCGTTTTCAACATATATGATTAATTACGAGGCTTTGAGTCCACAGATAGAAATATCACCAGAAAACTGTAAAATCTCAGTAAAGATACAAAACCACAAATGCTTTTACACCATCTACTTCATGAGAAGTAGCTTCTAGTTTCAGCTAGAATAAACATAAGAAAAATATTTTGACAAATACAATTCTAATTCTGGTCAAAGGGATGTAAACTACATCTCCTACATCTTAATTATAGTTGGATCCTTTAGGGTAACTACTAGATGACTTGGAGGCTGTCAGTTTCTACTGGAAATGAGAACAAAGTATCTTTGTTTGTGTCAAAGATGTGGTTTTATCATTTAGAACCAGAAATAGCTTTAGAAACAATTAGGCCTGTTTTCCAATGCCTGTGCATTTGAATATTAACCATGCAAAAAGCAAAATGTTGACTATCTCAAACTCCAAAATTTAAATAGGAGATATTTTTTTCCAATAGGATAATTCCTTCATCTGCATGATACATTTTATATAAAACATACCACTAGTTAACTTATCAAGGCAAAGGTCAACTCAAATGCTATGGTGTTGGATTGGAGAAAGCTTTTTTAAAATGACAAAAAGCTCAAAAATATATAAATAGCTGTGTTTAATTACATTAAAGTAAAACTGCATATAAACTTCTACAAACAAAAGATAAAACTGGAAAAAATTATAATTCCTTTAACAGTTAAGGAATTCATATTCTTAACATGTCCAGCATCCATGTGAATCAGTTGGGAAAAGACCAATGTCCAATGAAGGATTGGGAAGATGACATGCATGTGGGGAAAAATCTCATCCTCACTTATACAAATTGAAACTCAGCTATGTAACATACCTATCCTATTCCTATAGTTAAAAAAAAAAAATTACTGACACAATGTGTCAATGGGGTGTCAGGAAAGCATGCATTCTCATGCGTTGCTGGTGGAAATAGAGATTAATACAATACAACAGGCAGTTTGGCAATATTTCTCAAAATTGAAATGTATAATTCATTTTGCTTAATAATTCCCCTTCTAGGAATTTATCCAGTGACATACATGCTATCTAAATGACATCTGTGCAAGATATATTTGGAAATAACTTAAATGTCCAACTGGTCAAATAAATTATAACACATTTCTATAGCCATTAAAATAAGGAAGATCCTGTGCTGATATGGAACGAAGAGTGTGTGCGTCCCCAGGTGTGTGTGTGTGTGCGTGCAAGCACACTTGTCCATGGAGCTAAGTGATAAAAGTTGAAACTAATTTGTAGGACAGAATCATTGTGTTAAAAATAAAGGGCAGGGATCAAGGAAATTCAAATCAAAACCACACTGAGATACCACCTTACGCCAGTTAGAATGGCAAAAATAGACAAGGCAAGAAACAACAATTGTTGGAGAGGATGTGGAGAAAGGGGATCCCTCCTACATTGTTGGTGGGAATGCAAGTTGGTACAGCCACTCTGGAAAACAGTGTGGAGGTCCCTTAAAAAGTTAAAAATTGAGCTACCCTATGATCCAGCCATTGCACTACTGGGTATTTACCCCAAAGATACAGACGTAGTGAAGAGAAGGGCCATATGCACCCCAATGTTCATAGCAGCAATGTCCACAATAGCTAAATTGTGGAAGGAGCCGAGATGCCCTTCAACAGATGACTGGATTAAGAAGTTGTGGTCCATATATACAATGGAATATTACTCAGCTATCAGAAAGAACGAGTTCTCAACATTTGCTACAACATGGACAGCACTGGAGGAGGTAATGCTAAGTGAAATAAGTCAAGCAGAGAAAGACAAGTATCATATGATTTCTCTCATCTATGGAACATAAGAACTAGGATGATCGGTAGGGGAAGAAAGGGATAAAGAAAGGGGGATAATCAGAAGGGGGAATGAAACATGAGAGACTATGGACTATGAGAAACAACCTGAGGACTTAGAGGGGAGGGGGGTGGGGGAATGGGATAGGCCGGTGATGGGTAGTAAGGAGGGCACGTATTGCATGGTGCACTGGGTGTTATACACAACTAATGAATCATCGAGCCTTACATCGGAAACCGGGGATGTACTGTATGGTGACTAACATAATATAATAAAAAATCATTTAAAAAAAAAGGGCAGGGAAGCAAAAAGAAATCATGCTTCAATATCTTCGCTTGGGAGATATAATTGTTTGGCTGGGATACTTCTGGCAGCAAGAGACAGAAGGGAGATAGACTTTAAATTCTTGTGCTGTGTATCTTGAAATTTGTGCTGTGTGCGTATGTGTGTGGGTGCGTGTGTGTGTTAACTTTGATAGTATTTTGATTTTTAAAAATATTTACTCAATGTTGTCTTTAGGAATTTGAATTATTCTTACTCTTCTAAATTTATTTTGTTGTGCACTAAAGAAAATCTGATGCATGCCCAACTAACAAATCTTATAAATCAAAGGGTGTCAAAATGTTCTTTATAGGCTCATAAAGCAGGGTTTTTTTCCCCTAAGACAATAACATGATGCCTAAAAAACTTAGTGAAACACAAGACATAGGGTATATGACCCTGCTCTTCAACTTATTACATATATACCTATGGGAGGTCACTTAAGTTCCATTTCCTCATTGTTAAATAGCCAAAACTTGCTCTAACATACAATACTGTAAAAGTCCAAAGACATAACATATGTAAAATTGTTTTGTAATCAAACAAGGAATACAAGTGTAAATTATAGGAAAAGTAAATTTTTTCAGAAGGAAACCAAAATAAAGCATGTATTTAGGATACATCATCAGCAAAATCGGTACATTTTCCTATTTCCTTACTTTTGCCTCTGGGCACAGATATCCTCATCCCAGCCTGTATCAGATGAAAGTTTAACTGTACCTGCTTCTCTTTCTGTATCTATCAAGAACTGTTAATAATTTAATTGTGCCTTTGTGTTTCCTTCAAATCTCTCCAGACTGCCTCCTTTTGTATTAAAAAAAGCATAGTATTACGGAGGCCACGTATTGCATGGAGCACTGGGCGTTACACGCAAACAATGAACCATGGAACACTACATCAAAAACTAATGATGTATTGTATGGTGACTAACATATAATAAAAAAATTAAAAAAAAAAGAAATTAGGTGAGAGTAAGGAGATAAGGTATGTGTTTAACTAGAAACATCAGAGGTCTTTGCAAACATGCAAAAGTCTCCTGTTGAATTTCAGTTTTTAGCATTTAACTTCTTAATGTGTATTCTTAGAGAAGAAAACTAATGAGTGAGGAGGAGGAAGAAAAGGAACAGGAGGAAATGTGTTTATTAGCTCCCCTGAATCCCAGATTAGGGGTATTAATGTACAAGGGGTATCAATGTATAAAATTTAAAAATAAATAAAGCATAGTAGGTTAATTTCTATACCCAAGTGAAATACATATCTACATGTTAATGATTGCGAGCTTGAATCCCTTAATAAGACATTTTATGGCTCTTTTCTGTAACTATGTCAGATTTCCAGGGGAGCTGTTTCAGGACAGTTTGGCCTTAAAGAATAAAGAAGATGTGTGAGTACCTTAGTGGGCTGAAGAGGAACTCGACTCTTATGTAAAAGTAGTTAAGTCTGGAAATTGAAGCAACTGTAGGCATTTCATTTTTCTTAGATACAGAATGTTCTAGATGAATGTCAAATTTCTGAACGAAAATGACCTCGCCTGATGAAAGATTGAAACAATATCACCATTTAAGTGCAACATGATTTTTAATGTCTTTCATGAAAATCTCATTTTACTGGAAATGGCACTAGAGCTGTGAGAAAGCTACATACAGTATTTAAAATAAAATATCTAAGTGATCTTGCAATGTATTAGGACAAGTTTTAACATAAATTACACTATTAAAAAAACCTTTAGAATGTATTATCAGGCCTTCACTACCCCACTACAACTTCTGCTATTTTCAAGCAATTTCTCAGAATAATAAAACTTTTTGAGAAGAAGCAAGTTCATCATTGAAATAACTACAATAGAACTTTCTTTGGGTAGACAGAACAAATAATAGACCCGAGAACCAATTAAATATGATTGTTCAGGCACATTAATATTGGGGAATACTTACAAGTTTTCAATTTTCCCTTTCCGTGATTGGTAGCATTTATCTATTGAGTGGAGTTTTGGTTTGGGCAGAATGATTCCTGGGGAGGAGACCGATAATAGTCAAACGCAGGAGGACTTATAGGGCATTGGGATCCATCCAAACCGGCTTCCAAGAATGAAAAAGCAGGAACACTGAGATAAATACTCCCCCCCCCCCAGGTACTATTATGACGTAAGTTGGGTCCTAATTACGGCCACTGATTTCATTCAGTCTTACAGTGGAAACCTAACTACTTTTACAGTACCACATCAGAAAGTTTAGAGAGCAGATGTATTTAATGCAACTTCATTTTAGCAATGGGGCGATAAAATTATTGTTTCCCTTGAAGGGAACTGGAAATTAGGAGAAGGGAGATTTAGTTATTATTTTTTTCATTGATAACATATGACGCTATATCAGAAATAGAGCCCGAACTGGAGGAAATCACTTGGTTGCTGTAATAGTAGCTGATCAGTGCACTTTTGATTATCAGTTTCTGAATCACAGATAGCTTGCTTACTTTGTTACTGTTGTCTTACTTGGTGTCTCCAGTCAGTGTCTAATCAATCTCTGACAATCCATTTTCTAGGTGATCCCTAGAACCACCAGCCATCTCAGCTTTATGAGTATTTCCCTTGTAAACATGGTTTGAAAGGAAAGAGTTGGCTTGGTGTTCAACAGAAACAAAATTGTTATGTTTATTTTTGTCATAGAGCAAGTTCTTGCTATTCATGAAAGGTATGTCTTGAATTCATAAATACCGTTATTTTAGAGAGAGATGCTGAGTCAGTGGAATACTAGCATGACTGACCAACATAATGAGTCCCTCCCACAGACCAGCCTTGCGGTTCGCATATCCGTAGGGTACTTACATACATTACCTCAAGAAACCCCTATAACAATCCTATATTGTAAATATTATTATCAATGTATTTTGTATCATAGACCTCGGTGTTGACTGTGAGAAGTACAAAAAGCATTTTAAATCCTAAAATCAAAATATATATAATAGATTCAGTAATCCTTTTTTATTAACTCTAAAAACGTTGTTCATCTTCTGAGTCATGAACTGTTTGAGAATCTGATGAACTAACATCATCAGATGATCAAGCATCCAGTGCCCATTACCTATAAATTATAAAGATCGATAAATATTCCCAAAGCTTTAAGATTGATATTTACATACATTTCATGGTTTCTAAGGTGACCCTAAGTCTTTGTTCTTCCACTAAATATTGGTGACATAAATGGCAGCAAATCACCCATAGTTTGTATCTGGATTTTTGAAATTATCACTCCCTATCTGTTTCTGCCCCATTTTTTTCTAAATGCACTATCCTCCTACAGACAGCCATGCAGAGCACTCATTGTCTGCCTATTTGAAGATGTAACACACTTTTCTCTGGTGTACATGCTGGCAAATGGAATCTTGCATCACAAAGTATGTGCATATTTAATTTCCCTAATTAATTTTCCTTCCAAACAGGTTGTATACCAATTTGCATTTTCATCCCCAGTTTAGGAATGTCCATTTCTTTATACTCTCACTTACACTTAAAATTATCCAACAATAAATAATATTTAGTTGATTTTTAAAAAAAAATCCCATTGCTGTTTTATGGTACAATCCTGATTATTAATGGGACTGCACATGTTTTCATAAGGATTTTTTCATAATTTTGTGTCCCATTGTATAGGTTTTTCTGTGAATTTGCTATTTGTATCTTTATCCATTTAACCTTATTTACTGTTTTGTCATTTCCTTATTAATTTGCTTGTCTTTGATTTCCTTTATGGTATCTTTTGTCATGCAGAAGACTGTAAAGAATGTTGAAAAGGCAGTTAACTTGTAGCATGAGCATACAAGTTAAGCATAATTCTTGATAGAAATACAACATGAGAAATCCAAGAGCCTGTCAAAACATTTCTTTATCTTCAATATTGGTGATAGTCTAAGGTTTCAGAAGATAACCTCCTTCTAAGTTCTAATCTTTACAACTATCTTAGGTATAACATCAATCCTATGTGAATGAGAATAAAAAATAAAGAATTGTGGCTTGAAGAATGTTGAGTAATCTCTCATTTTAAAAATCTTACCTTCTGTCTTTCATCAAGTCTCTGATTCTAACATGTTTTACTAAATTGTCATTATTACATTATTTTCAATTTAAATAATCCTGACTGTGGTTGAATGGATTTTGATTGAAACACCAATTTCAAGGATCAGTGTTAAGGGGGATTTAAGTCTGGGGATGAGTATAATAGGAGGACAGAACGTACATGAGAGCCTGTGGTCACAGTTGGTAACCATAAGAAAGTCCAAGGCAATGCAGAGTGACTTTGGTGTGTCTTTGATGGTGTCTAAGGCATAAGCAAGGATATTGTCAACAGCGGGAAGTTTGGATTAGAGGGTGGCGATGAACTTCATGTAAATTGACAAGTGGGCCGGATGAGAAGTGATGAGAGCTTGAACTCATATCGAAAGAGTAGATCGAGGGAGGAGACAATAGTTTTAGTACACACTTAATAGAGGAATCCTCCTTCTACTTCCCCAGTGAGCCTGGCAGGGAAATGGGTCTTGGATAAGATAAAAAGTCCGAACAGGTCAGGTGGAGGAAGTTTCCTCCAGGGTTCTTTGTAACTGGGATAGGGTAACTTTTAGAGATATGTTCCTGGCTCAGCAGTAGACTCCTTTCTTAGTCTCACTTTGTGTGTTGGGGTGTGTGTGTAGGGGAGGCAGCATGATTTGAAAGTGTCTGATTGAAGAAGGGGAAGAAACAATGCTCTAGAATCCAGAAGTACTAACTCGGGTGTTGAGAAATAACGGCCAGTGATCAAGAAGTTAGGCAGATGTTTCCCTATCTTCTTATTTGTTTAGACTGAGGGTCACGCTCACTGCTCATTGACTAAATCCTTCTCACGGAAATTTTTTGTTTGGTCTGCACAAGACTTAACTATTTTAAGTCAACATATAAGAAATTGTACATGAGGATTCCTGGCTTCTGTGTAAGAACTGGAAGCTCTGGAAACCTGGTCCTCGTTCCCATGTGGCGGCAGGCAGTGGAGCTGAAGAGTCGTTTCTTGATGGAATTTTAGTGCTCACTTCTTCATTCTCACCACATAGCTTGCTTCTTACGCATGGCCTGTTCCACTGAGATTTGTGGTGTTCTTTCTCTCCTCTCCTCTCCTCTTTCTCTTCTCTCCCTTTCCACTCTCTCCTGTCCTCTCTTTCCCCTCCCCTCCCCTTCTCATCTCTTCTCATCTCATCTGCCTGATTTCAGTAAGCAGTTTGGAGACTTCAGGATAAGATAAGGCTCAGCGTTAATCTTTGGGACATAGAGGAGTGTGTGTGTGTGTGTGTGTGTGTGTGTGTGTGTGTGTGTGTGTAAATATATATGCATGTACATCTGATTCAACTGTTACCAATAAATAAAAGATAAAGGTCTGTAACTTACCCTTATACTCAAAGAGAAGCCTTTCATGCCTTAGATGCTTCTGTGAAATTAGCAGTGTCAAACCCATCGCCTCACGGCTAATATTATTTGGAGGTACGCGAAGGACCAGAGATAACCACAAAATGACCCACTAGGAGCCTGCACCACAACTGCCACCAGAGGGTCCTTCTAGACTGATAATGCAGACCTAGTGTTACATCCTAAAGACAAGAGGGATTTGTGTCAGGGAAGGTCTAACCTCGCTAGTAAGGAGGAGATTGTGCTAATGGTGGCTGGAGATTCTAAGGCAGAAGTTAGAAGTAAGCACTCTCAAAGGCAGGGGACTTGAGGATAGGAATTTTCAGGATTTACTGAAAGACTCTCTGGAAGGTGTTAACTCTTCACGTGTGTTACCCTTGAACTTTGGCAAAAGTTCTGTACTGTGTACAGTTCTGTGTGTTTTAATTTAATAAATTAGTTTTGGTATTTTTATGTGCTTATTGTACAGGCATGGCAGCATTGTTGGCACACATATTTTAGTTAAGCCCCCTCAAGGATGTTTTCGTCCTTGTTTGTATTCCATGGTGTGCTATGGATGTGCTATAATTTAAGTAACCCATGTTTTTTCGCCTTTTCTTAAACAGTGTGGGAATGGAGAACAAAAACATCTTTTGTTGGTACTATGCCATTCCCGGAAAATGGACATTTTTGTAAGACAGCCTACTGTAAAAGGACATGCTTCTTATAGTGTGTGTGACAGTGATCCAGTGGCTCACGCTATTCGAGCCCCTTCCTGGTTACTCTCAGAGCTACCTTATCTATGGCACAGAGATTGGAAAATGCTGCATCTGTGTATAATTTTCTTTTCCTAACATGACCCTTTCAAAAATTGTTATATCCTTGATAGTCTGCAAGGTTGTGTTGTGAGAGACAAAATACCCAGCTAGGAAAAGACACGTGTTCCACTCTGATAGCCATATCTGTTTTTGTGTTACGTTGACTTACCTTCCTGGTGGAGAGTCCATGCTCATCTGATTCTCTGAGTACATTCTGTTATCCGTATTGATAGAACTACATAACTGGACCAACGTGGAAGCAAAGGAGAAAAGTGTTCTGGAACCACCCTGAGGTTCCAGGCTGTGAAGATGTGCACATTCGATGTGCCACTCCAGCTTTTCTCCTGAGTGGAGCAGATTTCAGGATTCACCCAGTTGTTTAGGCCATGAGCCAGGCAAGATCATGGCATCGCACAAGGGGACCACTGATCTTAGTTACACATTGGACATGTTCCTACACTTTCTCCACATAGAATATTTTGGGACTGCTCTGGGCAAAGTTTAAGACATGAGAGTTGTTATTATAATTGTTCTTATTGTTGTTATTTATTTATTTATTTGTTTATTTATTTATTTATTTATTTATTTATTTATTTATTTTATTCCTCTGCCCATTTCTGTGTTTATTTATGTCCTGGTATCACCTTTTTCATTCTCCCCTGACTTCTATGTTTCATGTTTCCTGTTGGCTACTAAAATTTACCAGGCCTCTCTTCTCTGAAAAATATCCCAGTGCTCCAAATTCATTTCTGCTTTCCACCAAAAATTACCTCTTTTTTTTTTTTTTTGGTCAATCACAGCAAAGAGGGAGACTTTCTGGAAGTTGGAATGGCTACCGTAGCTTGCTTAAGCTTCCTGGAAATACTTGAGCTTAACCACATAAGCGAATGTCATTTTGGGTGAAATCTCAGGCAGAATGACAGAGCAAGGGGTGTTAGCCACTGGGGCGAGATATTTGCCAGCCTCGGGGAAGCCTTCCCACACTCCTTACTGGACCCCAGCTGAAGATCTGTTTCTGGCTCGGCCGACTCCTACTTCCATCAGTGTCTTGACCTAGCAGTGAAGAGAGAAAACCAATACTGCTGTTACACGTTACAAACTGAGCGAACTAATATGTTTTCAAGGGCACATTTTCCAATTTCCAAATTATGCTGGCACTTCATTTATCACTCTTAGTTCTCACTGAGTTCTTAGCATTCTGCTTTCAATTGGTGTCTTTTTTTTTTTTTAAGATTTTATTTATTTATTTGACAGAGATAGAGACAGCCAGCAAGAGAGGGAACACAGCAGGGGAGTGGGAGAGGAAGAAGCAGGCTCATAGCGGAGGAGCCTGATGTGGGACTCGATCCCAGAACGCCGGGATCATGCCCTGAGCCGAAGGCAGACGCCCAACCGCTGTGCCACCCAGGCGCCCCCTCAATTGGTGTCTTGACAAGAGAGTAGGAATTAAAGCACAACACTGTAAACATTGTCTCTGACAGCAACTCAGGGAAACATTCGGTAGCAGGAGGGTAAAAAATCTGTATCTTCTGATTATTTGCACATTTAGACTATACACGTTATTCAAGTTTTCACTTTGGATAAGTAATTGAGAATTATTTACATTTGATCCTTTTAATATTAAATATAATCTTTTGTGGCCTAAATGTCTCAAGATGTGTATGAAGTGTTAAAGCAATGATATAATAAGTTGAAATGATTTGTATATTCAAAAAAGCTAGAATTACTAGTGAAAATTACAGTGTAATTAGAAAAATGTGTTATCAATGTGTGAGGCCAAATTTTATCAACAGACCTAGAAAATAGTTCTAATAACAATGTAAATGAATTGTAGTGAAAACATTGACCTTGTCTGAAAAATGGGGAGCATGTGTGAAGCATATGTGTATGAGAAATGTGTAAGAAATATTAAGGAAGTTATTTTGACTACAAAACTTGAAAATATCTAACATTATGGATTCCTATATTTTTGTAGCATTTTCAGAGGAATAGATATAGTATTCATGTAAAATTGATTCTTTCCGTAATCTTAAAAGCCTGCCAGTTAGTAAATACTACTTTTCCTATTAAGTTTGAATGAATTTTGTTACCCCTATCTTTCTGACTCCTTCAGAAATGTCACTCCCTACAGTGAATCATTACCGAACCCCTTGCACATGTTTTCCAAAACCACTTTCAAAACTACCATCTCCTTTTTATACATTTACACAAGAGATACATAGTAGGGTATGTTTTGTCATTTTACAGATAAGGACATTGATGCCCAAAGAGGTTATGTGTCTTGCCTGAAACCCGGAAATTGGTATCTGAACCTCATTTTCTCTTTTCTAATTGACTAAAATGTCTGTGTTCTATTGCTTTCTAGAATAACAGTCTCATCATATACATATAGTGTTACAGCGATGAGATCATAAGTTTACATATATCTGTGTATGTATATAAATGTGTATGTGTGTGTATCTACATATACAGCCTTCGTCGTGATGCTGAGACATACCACTGAAGGAGAGCGGTATCACATTTCAGTTTCGGAAGATCATAAATCCATAATATGATTCAAATGATGGTGTTTTTATGAGTAGGCACTAGTTAAAATAGTTTAGATTTGTATGCAATCACGTCTCTCTCCTTTTGCATTTTTCATGCATGCCTCTTAGATCTATATTTCCCTCAGACAATTCACTTTTCAGATAACATGTCTGTTTCCACAATACACACTTTACATTTTCTTAGCCTCCGTTTACCTCTCTTTTCATGTTATCATTTCTTCAAATCGGTAAGATCAAATATCTAAGCCTTTGTTTTCATGTATCTTTCAGCACAAAAATGTAAATGTGTTCACAGGTATGGAATACTATGGGACTTTTCAGATAGTGTTTAGTCACATTTGGATGATTGAAGATAAGTGTTTTAATAAAACAATCTGGGAACTTGAGATGATGTGTAGAGAATCTGTGCTTAAGAGATAAATACAGGGGCACCTGGGTGGCTCAGTCGTTGAGCGCCTGCCTTCGGCTCAGGGCATGATCCTGGGGTCCTGGGATCAAGCCCCACATCAGGCTCCTCCGCTGGGAGCCTGCTTCTTCCTCTCCTACTCCCCCTGCTTGTGTTCCCTCTCTCGCTGGCTGTCTCTCTCTCTGTCAAATAAATAAAAATAAAAAACCTTTAAAAAAAATAAATACAATATTGTTACAAATAATACAAGGAGATCTATAAATAAATGGCTCCTCAGACTAACAGAATATTTTAAAAGTAACATCTGTAAAGTCTATTACAAAACAATAGTCATAACAGAATAAGTTGAGAAGTAAGTTTATTTTATGTTTTTTTTTCTTTCTTTTCCATCACTACCACAGGGTAAGACAGTATCATTTCTTATCTGAACTGGTCTAATTCCATTATTCCATCTAAAACATTCATTATACTTGAGCCAGGATGATCTTTCCAAACTGAAATGTGATTATATCACTCTCCTTCAGTGATCTATCTCAACATCAAGATGAAGACCAAACTCCATTTTAAGTCTGATTTAATATGACTTTAAACCTCAGTTGTAACATATTCCTACTGTCCATGTAGACATGTCTTCTCCTGACTGGCACACTCTCTCTATTCTAGGACCTCATGCCTAATTAGGTCCTATTTGAATATCGTTTGTTAACAACTTTCCTGAATGGGTGTAAGGTGTGACAGTGGTATCCTGAATAAATCCCTATACTGATAGTTTATCTCACAAATTAAAATCACTTAGGTATTTTTTTTCCACTTGGCTCTAGGCTCCTTGTTATTACACAGTGAAATTTGTTCATCAGTATATCTTATGATCTAAGAAATATAGGTTTAATAAACATGCCATTGATTAATGTTTATAGCTACATTTTATCTCACAATATTATGAACTGTGAATATCTTGGCAAATACAGTTGTTATTCAGCATTGTAAATATTGCATGTAGTGAGTGAACATGGTCCCTTCTGTCTAGTTAAATTTGTATGTATTTATACATATTAAGTTGTAGACGCATACAGACTCTTGACTTTAAATCTATGCTATAGACTTTACATTTTTAGAGTTATTTTAGTTTTGATTATGACATAGAAGATACTAAAAACCAAAGGAAATATTACACAAATTAATGAAACGATACAGTGTAATAATATGAGGCAACATATTTTAAAATAGGCATTTATGACTTAATAATAGCATTCCCGATCGGCTTTCTGTCAGAGTTAAAGTGGAACTGGTATAATAATAGGCCTACTTTATAGAAAAGCATTGATAAAGAATTTTCTTGGTTGATGATAAACTTGAGCTGGCTTCCTACAAAACAAATTATTCAGCTATACAGTGACTTTCCCAAAGAGCACATTTGCATGATCTTCAAGTTCACTGCTGGAGAGACTCTAAATAATAATCAGGCCATAAAGCCAGAGAAAGGCATTTTAGATTGCCATATAATTTGCACTGAGAACTTTTGAGAATTCCAGTGGAGGCTGAACATCAGTAATCCTTCTTGGATAATAATGGAAATAATTAGGAAGGCTTCAAACAGCCTGTCTCTGTAAAAGTTTAGTGTCCTAAATGTGAGAGAGCAAGAACATTGAAAGTTGTTTAATGGCTTTTTGAACAGATCAGGCAAGTTTTACCCTCTGACACTAATTGGGTCTTGGCTGATGAAAATTGAAGCTACTGTTGCAAGGAACATTCAGATTCTTGCATACTTTTTACCTGCTTGAACAAACCATAGAGGAAAGTAATGATATACCTGCCTTAAATCACTTGGCCTTTCAAATTTGATATGCATTTAGAAGCAAACTGGAAATCTTTTCAAAGTGAGCAAAAAGAAAATATTTCAAATGTCCCTACATATTACTTTTATAACTCTTTCATAAGCCACTTACATAGTCAAGGCAGAATCTTAATTACACTAGAAAAATTAAGATAATTAAATAGAAGTGAACCTAAAATCTGTTTCTGAGATCTACTTTTATATCTTCCATTGAATTATTGTGTATCTTTGGGATACTTTCAACTAAACATGTTTACAGAATTTCCATGTTATTCTACTCCAAGATAGTATTTGTCATCATTCAGAAGAACAAAGTCAACTTGAGTTAATGTAGGGAAGTCACCTATTCCAAAATTTGCTTCTTTTTTTTCATACTATTGACAACTTTAGAAGTGTGCTTATGGTTTGTGAAAAAGACAGAAATAATATCAATATTAACTCATACTTGACATAACTCATACCCAATCCAGAAATCTTACAGAGAGCATGAAATAACCTGGAAAGGGACCATTTCTGAGCATTGTGGTTGTTCTGGAACTTAAATAGTATTTTGAAAAGTGTTGCTAACATTAATTAATGCTTCATTTTACACATTTAGGAGTTCAGATCTATGAGAAGGACAAATTTTAAAGTCTTAAGAGAGCTACCCATTTCAACTAATCTATGCTAGATATTTGACTACTATACTTCAAGCTGTCTAATAAATTTGGATGATATGTTGTATGTTCAAATTTATTGCGAACATTAAAAAGTTGTGGACACCACTCACACAAACTAACTCAAAATGTATCAAAGACTTAAATGTAAGATCTGAAACCATAAAACTGCTAGAAGAAAACAGGAAAAAAGCTCCTGGACATGGATCTTGGCAATGATTTTTTTTGGATATGGTAGCAAAAGCATAAGCAACAAAATAAAAAATAAGGAAGTGGGACTACATCAAATTAAAAAGCTTCCACACTGGGGTGCCTGGGTGGCTCAGTTGGTTAAGCAGCCAGCTCTTAGTTTCGGCTTGGGTCATGATCTCAGGGTCTTGGGATCTGCTCCATGCTCAGTGGGGAGTCTGCTTGAGGACTCTCTCTCTCCCTCCACCCCTCCCACACTCGGGGTCATGCTCTCTCTTTCTCTAAAATAAATATTTAAAAATAAATAAATAGAAATGAAAAGTTTCCATACAGCAAAAGAAATGATCAACCAAATGAAAAGGCGGTCTGCAGAATGGGGGAAAATATTTACAAATTATATCCAAAGTATATAAAGAACTCATACAATTCAATAATAACAAAAATCCTCCAATTAAAAAAGGGCCAAAGACCTACATAGACTTTTTTTCCAAAGAAGACATTCAGATGGCCATAGACACATGCAAAGGTGCTCAACATCACTCCTCATGAGGGAAAAGCAAATCAAACCCACAGTGAACTATCTTCTCCTCATACTTGTTAGAATGGCCATCATCAGAAAGACGAGTAACAAAGGCTGGTGAAGATGTGGAAAGAAGGCAACCTCTGTGCACTGTTAGTGGGAATGTAAACTGGTGCAGGCACTGGAACACAGTATGGATGTCCTCAGAAAATCAAAACTAGAACTACCATGTGATCCAGAAATCCCAGTTGTCGGTATACATCTGAAGGAAATGACATCACTGTAGAAGCGATATCTGCCTCATGTTCATTGCAGCATTGTTTGTAACAGCCAAGACATGGAAATAATGGAATGTCCATCAGAGGTGAATGGATGAGCAAAATCTGGAAAATGTACACACACACACACATACACACACACACACGGAATATTCAGCCATAAAGAAGAAAATCCTGCCATTTGTGGCAACATAGGTGAATATTGAGAGCATTATGCCAAGTGAAATAAGTCAGAGAAAGACAAATACTATATGATGTCATTTACTCGTGGAATCTAAAACAACAGCAAAAAAAAAACAACAACAAAAACAAAACAGAGAAAGATCAGATTTGCTGTTACCAGAGGTGGGGATGGGGGGGTTGGAATGAGGAGAATTGGAGGAAGTTAATGAAAAGAAACAAACTTCCAGCTATAAGATAAATAAATACTAGGAATGTAACATATACAACATGATGACTATAGCTAATACTGCTGTACGGTATATTTGAAAGCTGCTAAAAGACTAGATTCTAAAAGACCCCATCACAAGGATAAAAACATTTTTTCTTTTCTTTGTGTATCTATGTGAGCTGATGTTAACTAAGCTTTATGTGCTAATCATTTTGTAATATATGTGGGTCAAGTCATTATGTAATTTATACGGTTCTTTATGCCAATTATCTTGATAAAACTAAAAAAAATCAAATTTGTGGAAATGGCTTTCTATGTGCTCTAAAAACTAAGATATTTTTGTAGAATCACCTCAGTAATTTTCAGCAAGACACTTACTGGAAATATTCAGGTTGAGAGTTATCTTTATGCTTTTTCTGATAAATAATAGTTTGTCTTTGAGCACATCTTTCTTTTCTTCCTTCTGAAAATTATAGGCAGAAAGATGAATAATTGATTTTTAATAGACTCTGCGTGCATGTACATGTGTGTAAATTTCAGTAACATCTGGTTTTAGTTTCTAGGAAAAAGCTAATACTAGTGAAATCAGTAAGTGATACAGTGGTGTTCCTATCTGACATGGGATGTCAATGGAAAGCTTATTGGATTAAGCAACTCTTCATGGAAATACACACATCATTGTAAATCTACTTAGGGAAAAGATAGTGAAAGTAGAAATTATTATCATTTTTCCCATAAAAACCAGTTCTCAATTTACACTTGCCATGTTGCTAATGGGTCTTGGGAAATCTTAAAATTGAAATGAAATATTTACTTCATTTTTCTATTTGTTGTTATTTTAACAAATTCCAAGTTTTACGTGGTGCTTTATCTTCCTCTTAAATGTGACTTCTTCATGGCCTCTCTGTTAAATTTCATTGTTTAAGATTGCCTTTTAGCCCAATTTTAAGAGTGTTGTTATTTTGTAAGCTATCCTTTGCCTTTCTGATGCTACTAAGTATCTTCGGAATATCAGAAAAATGTTGTCCTTCTTTAGCTTTTGAGTTATACTCACTTGAACAAAAAGCCATACAAAAGAATTTCAGAAGCATAGAAATACACCTTAAATTATTATGCTGTTTTCAAGTTATAATAAACTTCCTTAACAGATTTAAAATTTCACCATCGGGATGACTCTTTTGAGCAAGTAAGAGGTTTTATAGCCAGAATGCTATTATTCAAGTATTATTGATAATATATATAGGAACATCTTTATAAACTCTCAACCAAGATAGCCTAGTCCAACTGTGGGCAAGTCTAAGAACTAGAAAGCTTTTTGATATTTTGAACCTACTCTTAAATTTTTCATTTTCTTTCAGAACTCTGTCATTCTCTTCACTCTTCTTTCTGTATTCTAGTGTGTTTGATTTTGACTACTGTCCAATTTCCTTATTCCTCTGTCACTATCTTGAAACTTTGTTCAGTACACACTGACATCATTTTTCACTCATCAGTATTCTTCCTTCTGAAATTTGTCCTTCTCCCATCAATATCCAAACAGAACTCTCTAGAACCAAACCTAAACTTAACATCTTATATAAAAATTAACTCAAAATGGATCATAGATCTAAATGAGACATTTAAAAAAACGCTATAAAACTTCTAGAAGAAATCACAGGAAAAATTTTTCCTTTGCTTAGGTTAGACAAGGAGCTCTTAGACATGACACCAAAGGTACAATCCATAAAAGAAATAAAATAATATAGACCATCAAACTTAAAAACTTTTGCTCTGTTGTGTGATCCCTATTAAGAGGATCAAGGTCTATTTAGAGTATCAAGTTTGTCATTGACACATATTATCAAATCACATATCTGAGAAACAATTTTTATCCAGAATATATAAAGAATTCTCTAATCTCAGCAATTAAAAAAAATCAGAAAATAGGCAAATCATTTTAACAGATATTTCTCCCAAAAGGGTATAGAGATGGCAAATACACACGAGAGAAAAGATGTTCACCATCATTAGTCATTAGGGAAATGCAAACTAAAGCTACAGTAAGATACCATTGCATACCTATTAAAACGGCAAAAAAATTAAAAAATACAGTATCAAGTGTTGACAAGGATAGAGGGCAACTGGATTTCTCAAACATTGTTGATGAAAACGTAAAATGTCATAGCCATTCTGGAAAGCAGCTCAGCTGTTTCTTAAAGTTAACAACCACGATACAGCCCAGCCCTCCTGGCTTTCTATCCTAGCGAACTAAAGTATGTTCACAGTCACTTTATAGTAGCCAAAAGCTGGAAAGCACCCAAAATTCAACTGGTGAATAAAGTGTGATACAACAAATACAAAGAAACAAACTAATGATACAAAAAATGATTTAGAAGGATGTCAAGGATTTATGCTGAGTGCAAAAGCCAATCTGAAAAAATTGGATATGATATGATTCTGTTTCTATAACATTCTTGAAATGGCAAAATCATAGTGATAAGTAGTCAGTTGCTGCCGGAGGTTAGGGTTGGGGAGGAGGACAGAACTGTTAATGGGTAACATAAGGGAGTGTCTTTGTGCCGATGGAGCCGTTCTGTACCCTAATGGTAATATGTACCATGTGGTGATGCTTCAACAAATTTACACTTGGTATAAAATTTCAAAGAACTATACACATAAAAGAGAGCAAAAGAAGAGTGCATTTAAAATCTATATAAAGTATATTTGCAAGTTAAGGGTATTGTGCCAATGTTGGGGCACCCGGGTGGCTCAGTTGGTTAAGTGTCTCGCTCTTGATTTAGGCTGAGGTCGTGATCTCAGCGTCATAAGATCAAGCCCCGCATTGGGCTCCACTCTGGGGGTGGAGCCTGCTTGAGATTCTCTCTCTCTCCCTCTCTCTCTCTGCCCCTCCCCCAACTCATGCATGTGCACTCTCTCTGAAAAGAAAAATAAAAAAAAAAGAGTATTGTACCAATGTGAGATTCCTGCTTTTGACCATGTACTGTGGTTATGGAAGATATGATCATTGGGTGAAGCTGCTTTAAAATATACCAGAATGATCATTACTATTTTGAAACTTCAGGAAGCCAACATATTTCAAAATAAAAAGTTGCATTTAAAAGAAAGAAGAGGGAATTGGGTATTTAGGGACAATTAGAAGTCTGTCACACTCAATAAAAAGATTTAAGGTCTTGAACAGGATTACAGTTTTTAAATTTCATTATTATCCTAACACTATCATAGCTTAAGCAAAACCGCATTTAATAACATATGAATCTAGAAGAGAACCAGGTGATTTAAAATTAAATTTCCAGCTAAACATCTTAGGATGTTAAACCATAGTTATATTCTTAAATTTCATTCTTAAAATTATTAATGTCAATTAAAACCAATATATTAAATTACTTTTAGTTTATGACAAAAGTAACACTTCTTAAGAAAAATCAGTTAAAAACTTCAGTATGCTTTTATTAATTACTTGAATAATAAAGTTTCAGGGAGATCACTTAGGTTCTAATTTATCATATTAGTCCTTATCAACAAAGATTTTCAAAGAAAGAAAAAAATCTATATTTAATTTATATTTAACTTCAATTAAATTCCTCCATATAACCTTCTGTGAAGTTAAATTTTTTTTTTTATTTCCAGACAATTGGATGAATTTGGGCATTAAATCCTGACCTTTGGTCCTTAGATATACTTCACATGCTTCAAGTATGATTGATTGCTTGAGTCCAATTATTTCTCCAGTGCCTGTGGGATTCTTAAAAACCCCTAACATTTGCAGGAAATGACCTTTATCGTACCCCATCATGCAACAGCTGTCAGAGATGTTTCTGCTGCCCATTCTCTGTCATACAGAGATACAGAGATAGGGTTTCTCCTCTGTTGTTGGGCCAGTAAAACTGCAGATCTTCATTTTCTAAGACTCTTTTGACATTGAGGAAGATACCAGGTGACAATAACAAAGATAAATGTTAGTGATTACCACATGAGACTTATATATGGTCCGTGTCCTGCAGCAATGGAGATAATTGGAAGCTATGGAAATACTACAAATCCTAAACTTTTGCCATGTTAAGAATAAATATTTGGGTTGAAACCAGGAAAAAATTTAGTTGTCAATTACTTGGCATTAGGCTGAAAATTCCCCTTGCTCATAAACTCTTATGAATGCAATTAAGTGCCCCAGGAAGCTGGCACCTTGTCTGGGGGCTTGGTTGGAATTAAGTTGATAATCAGAATCATCAGAGGAGTCCTAAGAGAAAAGGGATTGACTGAACTGTTATGGTTATTTTTCCCTAGAATGTGAAATCTGCTTTTAGATCAAACTATTCAGTTTCAACTCAGGGTAGGAAATAATAGCCTAGGTGATTATGTGCTGTGCCATTTTTTAAACTATTGATTCTTTCTTTAATACCACTGGTTTTTCTCAAGCACTTGTTGTTTCCTGGCCAGTTGGTCACATTTACTACCAGGTGATTAAAATCTACAGTATATGCAACTGGTAGAGGTTTCCTTGGCTACTGTAGAGGTTGGCTTCCTCACAGGACTTTCCCAGAATGAGGACCATGGTAGCCGCTCTCTGTAAATGAGCAGGGGTAATCATAGTGGTCTCACCTATAAGGTGACTGGCTGAAGAGCAGACAGGGTATTGGGAGTCCATGTAGTTCCCAATTTAAATAATGAATTTCCCTCTAAGGTTAAAAGGCTTTAGTGTATTTCCTCTTTAAAGAAAGTTGCTCTTCACATTTTCCTTTTTTCCTCCTCCTTGGTGAAAAAGCAGAGAGGGGGAGCAGAGGAAACTGCAAAGAATAAAATAGGACAATAAGAATGTGCAAAGGTTAAAAGAAGAAAAAGTTAAATTATAACAATCTTAGTGTTGTCTCTGTGCAGCTCTTATGCTTTGCATGGTTTTATTTATGTTTGCATTGTTGGTCTGCATTTGTATTCACTCTTAGTTTTGGCTTATAGCTTTTCTGTTACACTCACAGGGTCTTGTGGTTGGCAAACCACCCACACTTAACGTACTCCCAAACACACATGGTGCACATGTGAATCTGCACATGTACTCAGAGGAAGAGAGAGAAAGGGGAGACAAGTGATGAAAACAAAAGCAAAAACAAAAAGCAGTGAAACAGAAAAAAGCATTTAGCTAAGTAGAAGTAAAGAAGAAAAATGAAGCCTATATGGAAGAAAGAGATAGAGATTATTATATGGAGGATTTGTGGCTCTGATTCATCTTCCAAAGATTGAAGAAAAGGATTTGAACTCAGATTTCTGCCACTGAAGCCTATACTCTAATAGCTGTCGTATTCTAGCATTACATTTAATATTTTTATTTATTTAGTAATTTTTACACATGAAGTCCTGTTAAGTTCTATAAGAAGGAAAAATGCAATGAAGACCCATCCCTGCCTTCCAAAAACTTAACTTGCTATTCCCTGAAGACCTAACTAAATAGAAAAATTTTAAGGATATTTAATTACCATTTACCAACATATATTGAGTGCCTTTTGTGCATTACACACTGTGCAAGGCAATAGAAATACAAATAATAATAGATGATAAATAGGTAGCAGAATATAATCTTTGTCCTCAAATAATGTACAATATGGCTAGAGAATAGATTAGATTATAGAATGAGGAATGAGAACTCAGAAGAGTGAACCTAACCCAGTTGGGGTGGGACCCGGGGAGAATGGGGTATGGCTTTCTTTTAGAAGAGTTGATCCCAGCAAGGTTCGTAGGATGATAAAAGCATTGCAGAGAGAAAGGGTGGAAATTACAAAAACGTAGAGAAAATACAGTACAGCAGAGGCACTGAAAGGTGTTTAATGTTGCTCAGGGTAGTTCCAAAAATGATTTGAGAAAAGCATGTTGGAAATGAAGTCAAGGGCCAATCTTAGACTCCCTTGCAAGACTTGCAAAGATTTAAGACTTAACCTCTACCTAATTAGCCTTTGAAGGCATTTAAAAAGTTAAAATGTCCATGCTACCCAGAGCAATCTACACTTTCAATGCTATCCCAATCAAAATACCGATGACATTTTTCAAAGAACTGGAACAAATAGTCCTTAAATTTGTATGGAACCAGAAAAGACCCCAAATCTCCAAGGAACTGTTGAAAAGGAAAAACAAAGCTGGGGGCATCACAATGCTGGATTTTGAGCTGTACTACAAAGCTGTGATCACAAAGACAGCATGGTACTGGCACAAAAACAGACACATAGACCAATGGAACAGAATAGAGAGCCCAGAAATGGACCCTCGGCTCTTTGGGCAACTAATATTTGATAAAGCAGGAAAAAACATCCGGTGGGAAAAAGACAGTCTCTTCAATAAATGGTGCTGGGAAAATTGGACAGCTACATGCAAAAGAATGAAACTTGACCACTCTCTCACACCATACACAAAAATAAACTCCAAATGGATGAAAGACCTCGATGTGAGATAGGAATCCATCAAAATTCTAGAGGAGAACATAGGCAGCAACCTCTACGACATCGGCCAAAGCAACCTTTTTCATGACACATCCCCAAAGGCAAGAGAAACAAAAGATAAAATGAATTTATGGGACTTCATCAAGATTAAAAGTTTCTGCACAGCCAAGGAAACAGTCAGAAAAACTAAGAGGCAGCCCACGGAATGGGAGAAGATATTTGCAAATGACACTACAGATAAAGGACTGGTATCCAAGATCTACAAAGAACTTCTCAAACTCAATACACGAGAAACAAATAAACAAATCAAAAAATGGGCAGAAGATATGAACAGACACTTTTCCAATGAAGACATACAAATGGCTAACAGACACATGAAAAAATGTTCAAAATCATTAGCCATCAAGGAAATTCAAATCAAAACCACACTGAGATACCACCTTACGCCAGTTAGAATGGCAAAAATAGACAAGGCAAGAAACAACAAATGTTGGAGAGGATGTGGAGAAAGGGGATCCCTCCTACATTGTTGGTGGGAATGCAAGTTGGTACAGCCACTCTGGAAAACAGTGTGGAGGTCCCTTAGAAAGTTAAAAATTGAGCTACCCTATGATCCAGCCATTGCACTACTGGGTGTTTACCCCAAAGATACAGACGTGGTGAAGAGAAGGGCCATATGCACCCCAATGTTCATAGCAGCAATGTCCACAATAGCTAAATCGTGGAAGGAGCCAAGATGCCCTTCAACAGATGACTGGATTAAGAAGTTGTGGTCCATATATACAATGGAATATTACTCAGCTGACAGAAAGAACGAGTTCTCAACATTTGCTACAACATGGACGGCACTGGAGGAGGTAATGCTAAGTGAAATAAGTCAAGCAGAGAAAGACAAGTATCATATGATTTCTCTCATCTATGGAACATAAGCACTAGGATGATCAGTAGGGGAAGAAAGAGATAAAGAAAGGGGGGTAATCAGAAGGGGGAATGAAACATGAGGGACTATGGACTATGAGAAACAAACTGAGGGCTACAGAGTGGAGGGGGGTGGGGGAATGGGATAGGCCGGTGATGAGTAGTAAGGAGGGCGCATATTGCATGGTGCACTGGGTGTTATACACAACTAATGAATCATCGAGCCTTACATCGGAAACCGGGGATGTACTGTATGGTGACTAACATAATATAATAAAAAATCATTATAAAAAAAAAAGTCTGATTGTAAAACCAGCACTGAGTGAAATGTATTTGAAATGTCATTCAGAGAACAGTGAGAGTATCAAAAGGCTAAGACCAATTAGGAAGGCAGGAAGAAAAGTTGTAAACATCATCAGATATCCAGGAGCTAGGTGGAGGGTGAAAAATATCTAAGTGTCCACACTCCCTCGATATATATGATAGCCATGCTGTGCACTTCACGAAAGCAGCGCATGTGGGCTTTCTGGACCTGTAAGTAAGTGTGCTTTGCCCTGCCCTCACACCCCGCCTGCTCCATCTCTCTCTGTTAGCTCATGCGCAGCTGCTGCATCTCTCCCCAGACCTAGCTGCACATGGTTCCTGGCTTTGGCTTTGCCCCATACGCATTATCTTCTGAATGACGTGTATGTGCTCTCCAGCTAGTCCTGTCCTACTCAGTGCCCCAGAGTAGGTAGGACACCATATGGTTAATGACAGGTAGAAAAGACAAAATGATTTATTAGAAAGATATTTATGATGTAGGTGGGGGGGTGGTGAATGAGAGATGGTGCTTTTTACATGGAGGAGTAAGAAAAGATTAATCAACCACAACTCTGCCTACAACAACAGAACAGGAGATGGTATCATTTATTGATTTAGAAAATATACAAGAAGGAGCCAGCATCATAACCTAAGGACAAGGTATCCCGTTTGTATCTATTGAGATGGAAGTGCCTCTGGGATACCGGATGGCAATTCCCTAAAAAGCAGCTCAATCTCTGAGGCTATGGAAAGACAGTTGGGAGTAATGAACATGTTAGCAGTAGTTGAAACCATGGCAACAGATGAAACCATTTAGATGAATTGCATAGAATAAGCAGAGGAGAAATTCCGGACATCAAACTTTGCAAGTATGCGCAAAGGAAAGGGAACATAAAGAAGGATCTGAGAGGTCAAACAAGATGAGAGTATTCAGAAGAGTGACAAACAGTATCAAATGTAATGAGTAGCATGTAAACTGCCACATGTTCTTTGGAATAGATGGACATTATATCAGTGACCTTGGAAAGGGGACTTCCTGTAAGTGACTGGAAGTTGGATTAAATGAAAAATGAGGAAGCGAGGCATTACAGGTTATTCTTCAGCTTGTTTGTAATTGGTAAGGTAAAAAGTTGAAAGACAAAATTTTTATAATTAAAAAATTATCTTCTTTCTTTATTGAGTAGGATAATCTAGCAATGAAGGAAAGATAGAAGATTTGGAAGAAAGAATATAATGAACGAGTCAAGTTTCTGAAGGAAGCAGGATGTAATATCCAGCTTGGAGAAGTTGGGATTGAGCCAAGAACGAAGGGAAGAATGGTAATCTCTCTCAGGCCAGAGGAACAATTGGCAGTGATGTGTGGAAGAATGGAGATAGTCTTCAAGGACGAGGATTAACTATTTAGCAGTATAGGGTAAAAGAATGTTTTCTAAGTTTTAAAACTAAAATAAGTGACAGTGATAAGAGGCATGTCATTAAAACATTTACAAGCAACATTCACTGACTACTGTGTACTAGACATTGTGTCAGCCAGTTGGAAGTAGCAATTAAAAGGTCACCTATAAAATTGAGGAATTAATAATGAAGAATAACATTTTTAAATAAGAAACCTTTGGTGTGATGAGTATCCCAAAGGGGAAATCAAGGTTTCTAACAATTTTTAAATAATTCAGATATTATAACTTTCTCTCCTATTACTAAATGGAGAAAAGTAGGAGCTGTGTGTTTCTACCTGCATTAAAGCTCTGATCATCAAGTTCTCAAGTTCAATGCAGAGACATCTGAAATCATAAAAAAAAATGTCTAAAATAACTGCCACCACAAAGCTGCTTTGATGAGAGAACAGATGGGTGACAGCACGGAGTTTCTATAAGCAGGTAGGAAAACAATCAGAGTTAGCAAACAACATCCGTGGTAACAAGTCTAGAATCCCCAAGAGGATATTTTCCTTTATTGGTGGGTAAACATTTAGCAGTTTTGATTACCAGAGCGTCTTCTAACCTGGTGGTGCCCACTCGCTAGAGTGTTTTCCAGAAAGCATTTCATATAGCTCATATTACCTGTAAAATATTTCATCTAGACAGCTTTATCAAAAAGTATTTTGTACTTTATGGGTTGTGCATTTAGGGTATGTGTCTCAAAGCACATACAATTCTTTCCAGATTCCTGAGAGAGGTAACGGGGGGAAAAATGAGTGTATGGGAATTGGTACAGTAGCCCTAAAAAAACCAAAAAGATGTGCTGAGAAGCTAGAAGTAAGATTTGACTGCAAAAGAGAAATAATTATTCCCGTATGTATTACGTATTCCTGTATATAATTAAATTTACATGAGTGGTCCTTCTATCAGTTTTCTATTGCTACCATAACAAATCACCACAAACTTGGTGGCTCAAATCAACAAAAATTTATTATCTTAGAGTTCTATAAGTTAGAAGTCAGCAAGGATCTCACTGGGTTAAAATCATCATGTTAGTTTGGCTGTATTCCTTTCTGGAGACTATAGGGTTGAGTATTTCCTTGCATTTTCCAGTTTCTAGAGGCCACCAACATTCCTTGGCTCCTGGCCCTCTTTTTCCATCTTAAAAGCCACCAATGTTGTATCTTTCTGGCCATTCTCAAATGGCCACATTTCCCTCTGACTCTGTCTTCTGCCTCCTTATACATTTAAGAGCCCATGTGGTTATATTGGGCTCACCCAAATAATCCAAGATAATCTTCCTATCTCAAGGTCCATAACTTTAATTATCTCTGAAAGTTCCTTCTGCCATATAGAGTATCGTATTCATACATCCCAGGGATTAAGATGTGGGCATCCTTGGGGCCATTACTCTGCCTACCACAGACCTATTGCTTAATAAAAAGTTGGTAACAGGAAAATGAAAAAAGACAAAAATAATTCAGATAATGCTGATTATTTTAAAACAGATTTAAAAAAATATATATTTCCGTGAGATGAAACTAAGTTTTATATTCCCTGTGACCCCAGCAGTACCTTTCTACTTGAATAACAAATGATAAGAACTAAAAAAATGTATAGAAAGACCGAGGAAATAGTGAGGCACACCAGACAAGAAAGCAAAACACTTATACGATGATATGGGCTCACTTACAAACTCTGAGATCTAGGAAAAGTCATAATTTTAAAAGTAAAATGGGGATATCAGTTACCACTATTGATATATGCATAGGTACTTTGTAAATATAATTTCTCATTCTGCCTACCTGAAAACATTATTGTAAAAATCATACGAGCAATCTGCATGTGAAGGTTCTTTGTAAATTATAAAACACCGTGGGATTTTTACAAGATTTTGAAGGCACTCCACATATTTTACCAGCGATTTAAAGAAACTTGTGATATATTTGCTATTTGTTATTCTTATTTGTTATTGTAGGACTTTGATTATTCCTTTTTTAAATATTACAACAACTGAGATTGACAGGATGTTTGTTGTCCCAATTCATATATTAACAGATTCCACATTCTAGTGCTCTAGAAATAGAATTCTTTCCTCTCACCTCTTGGGTGCCCACTCGTATTTCTATTTGTGAATTAAGGAATTCAACTCCAAGGGAAAGCCTGTGACATAATTTCATATCTCAGTTGAAACCTTAGCCTCTAACAAAGTGAAGAAAGAGGCTACCAATGTGAGGAGAGTGGTCAACTTGAAGGAAAAGAAAACTTGGACACAATTAATTCCAGAGATTTATAAAGAACTGGGATGTAAACCAGTAATTCTGACAACTTGGAGTTAGATTTCAGTTTGTTTTGGTTTGGTTTTAGAGGAAATTACACACAGTGTGGAATTTTGCCAATGCAATGGTATCTGTCGTACAATGAAAAAATTCTTACACTTGACCAATGAGCATATAAAAAATGCTCAACATCATTAATCATCAGAGAAATTCAAATCAAAACCACACTGAGATATCACCTCACACCCAATAAAATGGCTACTATTAAAAAAAAAAAAGGAAAAAACAAAACCCCCGGGAATTACAAGTGTCAGCACGGCTGCAGACAAATTAGAATCTCTGTGTACTGTTAATGGGAATGTAAAATAATGCATATGAAAACAACGTAGGTTCCTCAAGAAAATTAAAAAATAGAAACACAGTATGATCCAGCAATGCCACTTCTGGGTATTCATCCAAGAAATAAAACAAAAAGTGAAAATAGGATCTTGAAGAGAGATTTGCATGCCCACATTCATTGCAGCACTAGTCACAATAAACAAGAGGTGGAATCAACCTAAATGTCTATCAGAAGATAAATGGATTTTAAAAATGCAGTGTATACATAACACCAGAATATTGTTCAGCCTCAAAAAAAGAAAGCCTGTTACATGCACAACATGGATGCACCTTGAAGGCATTATGCTGAGTGAAACAGGCTGTTCACAACGACACAGTTACTGGACGATCCGCTGATCCAGGGTATCTGAAGTAGTCCAGTTCTAGAAACAGAAGGTAGAATGGTAGTTACCAGAGGCTAGGGGTCAGGGAGGAAAGGGGAAACTGTTGCTGTCTAAGGAGTATAGAGCATTTTTGTTTGGTTTGTTTTTGGTTTTGTTTTTCATTTGGTTTGGTTTGGTTTTACAAGATGAAAAAGTTCTGGCGATCTGCCTCACAACACTGTGAATAAACTTAACACTACTGAATCGCACATTTAAAAATGGTTAAGATGGTAAATATTAAATGTTTCAAAAAATCGCAGATGTCCTCCTGAAGGATACAGACCTGATGAGCACATGGTTGAACCAGCAAAGGCCTGGGGTCAAGATGAAGAGATGCTACTGGCAATAACTTAAAATGTATGTGGAAAAAAAAGAACGTATGGCCGTGAGCTCCTGGGGCAGATGCCTGTACATCACAGCAAAGGATTAAATGATACCAATGTAGTAACTCAAGAGTAAACACCCTCCCCCCCCCCCCCCCCGGCAAAGATGCTGGGTGTATACCAGGACCCACTAGCTTCCTGCCACAGACATAGAGTTTGCCTCATGGACACAGATACCCTCCTAGGGCAGAAAAGGGAAGTGAGGAAAAAAAGCAAACTATTAAATATTTTACCTAAGAAAGCAAAAACAAAAACGTCAGTTATTCCACAGTAATCATTTAAAATCCAATAGGGAGTTGTATTTTTAAAATGTTCAATATTTAAAGTGAAGGGAGACAATTCAGACTGAAAGAAACTCTATTAACTGGCAATTCTAAATCTAGCCACCTGCTGAAAGGTGGTCTCATAAGCAGAGCATGGCCATGCTAGAGAGTAAGAACTGTGTTTCCTGCGGATACCTTAGTTGTAGTGTATGTTAACATGAGTATCCCTTTTCTCAGTTTTGGCTGAGGCCTCAAGCTAGTAACGGTCAGTCATGCCCACATTGCAAAAGAGGATATGAGTTCACTGAAGCAGAACTTGTCATAATTTTCATGAACTTTAGAAGACTACCTGCCTCTATTCTTTTAAAAATGTTGGAGAGAATATTAGAAAGGATTTTTTTTTTTTAAGAAGAGATGTTGGAATGCTCTTGTCTCACTACTGTGCTTTGAGGAATTTTTTGAGGGCCAAAGATACATTGGATGGATCCACTCGACGTCTATGTCAGGAGGTAGGTGGCTCCTTGGATTAGTCCAGAGTCCTGGATGTTCTCTTTGAGCTGCTTTAACAAGGTACTGGAGACTGGGTGGCTTATACAGCAAACTAGAAGCTGGGAAATCTGAGATCAAGGTGTGAGCAGATTTGATGTCTGGGGAGGACATCCTTCCTGGTTTACAGACAGTGCCTTCTTGCTGAATCTTCACATGGTAGAGTGAGAGGGAAAGGAACTGAGGTCTTTTCATCTCTTAAGAGATGAAAATCTCTTATACCAATCCTATCATGGAGGTACCACTCCTAGACCCTCATCCAAACCTAGTTATCGCCCAAAGTCCCCATCTCCAAAAATCATCGTATTGTGGATTAAGACTTCAACATATGAATTTTGGGAGGTCATGAATATTTGTGCATAGTCAGTACCTACTCTGGAGGATGTCCACTGGTCACATTTAATCCTTGGCTGTAACTTGCTGACATCTGTCCCTAGAGCCCATAGCCATTGTTCTTTTTGTTTGTTTATTTTTGCTTTTGTTTTTTTGGGGGGGTTATTTTTAATTTTTTAAATTTTTTAATATATTTTTTAAATTTATTATGTTAATCACCATACAGTACATCCTTAGTTTTTGATGTAATGTTCCATGATTCATTGTTTGTGTATAACACCCGGTGCTCCATGCAATATGTGCCCTCCTTAATACCCATCACCGACCTAGCCCAATGCCCCACCCCCCTCCCCTCTAAAGCCCTCAGTTTGTTTCCCAGAGTTCATAGTCTCTCGTGGTTCATTCCCTCTCTGTTTAACCCCCCTTCATTCTTCCCTTCCTTCTCCTACCGATCTCCCTGCTATTCCTTATGTTCTACAAATGAGTGAAACCATATGATAATTGTCTTTCTCTGCTTGACTTATTGCACTTAGCATTATCTCCTCCAGTTCCGTCCATGTTGCTGCAAATGTTGGGTAGTCGTTCTTTCTGATCATAGCCCTTGTTCTTTGATTTGCTTTTGAAGTCCTCACCAGTGATCACCACTTCATCTTGACTCAAGATGTGGCAGAGGAGAGGGGAAGAGAGATAGTGTGCTGGTCTGAGTTTCATCTAAGATCCTGTCCAGGACTCTGTAGAAGTACTGAGTGCATCAAGAAAAGGGTAAATCTGCAGATTCCTAGGAGCTGAGGGGGGCAGACATAAGTGGTTGTCCACAGAGTGCAATCCTGTATTCCTAGCACCATGAACAGAAAGTCAGTAATGTCTTCATTTCCTGACTGTTTGAGGGCACATACTCTATAGGACACCAGAAAAAAAGATAATGGGTGCATTTATAACCATTCAACAAATATTGGAATTGAGTATCAAAGCTTGCTTTGTTGCAAGGGAAAATTTTGTGTCCCCTTCTGCCGTGCTTGCATTATGATAGCTAGCATTTCTTGCTCTCTCTTCCCACTGAGACAGAGCTAGAAGAAGAAGAAGGGAAAACTAGTGCATGAAGAAAGTGAAAACATTTACTGAAGCAGAGATTTTACCATGTCCCCCAAAGAAATAATTGGTAGATTGAAAATAGCTGACAGTGTCCACCCTGTGAGTTAGCATAGACTACTCTAATTAAATAGAGAAATATTTCAATGGTTATTCCAAATATACATATTACATCTAATATGTCCATATGAATTTTAAGTAGTTGCTCCCCAGAAAGCACTGACTGCTTTGCACAGCACTAGAAATGGTCTTGAATGCCAAAAAGTTCCGTCAAAAGCTTTGTGGGTTTTTGCGATTTAAGCCAGAGATAAAAAATTCATTCCTTTATATAGATTATATCCAAAAGGAAAACATTGGAAATTAAAGATGTTATAGCAATTGTAAGTTGAAATTTCTTTGCATTAAGTTAAAATATGGATATATTTGGAGAGAAGAGAGTATGAGAAATTGTCCTAAAGGTGACTGATAAGGAATTGTGAATTTTTATTTTTTTATTTTTTTTAATGTTTTTTATTATATTATGTTAGTCACCGTACAGTACATCCCTGGTTTCTGATGTAAAGTTCGATGATTCATTAGTTGCATATAACACCCAGTGCACCATGCAATACGTGCCCTCCTTACTACCTTTTTAAATTTTTTTTATTATTATTATTTTTCTTTTTTATAATGATTTTTATTATATTATGTTAGTCACCATACAGTACATCCCCGGTTTCCGATGTAAGGCTCGATGACTCATTAGTTGTGTATAACACCCAGTGCACCATGCAATACGTGCCCTCCTTACTACCCATCACGGGCCTATCCCATTCCCCCACCCCCCCTCCCCTCTGTGGCCCTCAGTTTGTTTCTCATAGTCCATAGTCTCTCATGTTTCATTCCCCCTTCTGATTACCCCCCTTTTCTTTATCCCTTTCTTCCCCTACTGATCATCCTAGTGCTTATGTTCCATAGATGAGAGAAATCATATGATCCTTGTCTTTCTCTGCTTGACTTATTTCACTTAGCATTACCTCCTCCAGTGCCATCCATGTTGTAGCAAATGTTGAGAACTCGTTCTTTCTGATAGCTGAGTAATATTCCATTGTATATATGGACCACAACTTCTTAATCCAGTCATCTGTTGAAGGGCATCTCGGCTCCTTCCACGATTTAGCTATTGTGGACATTGCTGCTATGAACATTGGGGTGCATATGGCCCTTCTCTTCACCACGTCTGTATCTTTGGGGTAAACACCCAGTAGTGCAATGGCTGGATCATAGGGTAGCTCAAATTTTAACTTTCTAAGGGACCTCCACACTGTTTTCCAGAGTGGCTGTACCAACTTGCATTCCCACCAACAATGTAGGAGGGATCCCCTTTCTCCACATCCTCTCCAACATTTGTTGTTTCTTGCCTTGTCTATTTTTGCCATTCTAACTGGCGTAAGGTGGTATCTCAGTGTGGTTTTGATTTGAATTTCCTTGATGGCTAATGATTTTGAACATTTTTTCATGTGTCTGTTAGCCATTTGTATGTCTTCATTGGAAAAGTGTCTGTTCATATCTTCTGCCCATTTTTTGATTTGTTTATTTGTTTCTCGTGTATTGAGTTTGAGAAGTTCTTTGTAGATCTTGGATACCAGTCCTTTATCTGTAGTGTCATTTGCAAATATCTTCTCCCATTCCGTGGGCTGCCTCTTAGTTTTTCTGACTGTTTCCTTGGCTGTGCAGAAACTTTTAATCTTGATGAAGTCCCATAAATTCATTTTATCTTTTGTTTCTCTTGCCTTTGGGGATGTGTCATGAAAAAGGTTGCTTTGGCCGATGTCGTAGAGGTTGCTGCCTATGTTCTCCTCTAGAATTTTGATGGATTCCTATCTCACATCGAGGTCTTTCATCCATTTGGAGTTTATTTTTGTGTATGGTGTGAGAGAGTGGTCAAGTTTCATTCTTTTGCATGTAGCTGTCCAATTTTCCCAGCACCATTTATTGAAGAGACTGTCTTTTTCCCACCGGATGTTTTTTCCTGCTTTATCAAATATTAGTTGCCCAAAGAGTCCATTTCTGGGCTCTCTATTCTGTTCCATTGGTCTATGTGTCTGTTTTTGTGCCAGTACCATGCTGTCTTTGTGATCACAGCTTTGTAGTACAGCTCAAAATCCAGCATTGTGATGCCCCCAGCTTTGTTTTTCCTTTTCAACAGTTCCTTGGAGATTCAAGGCCTTTTCTGGTTCCATACAAATTTAAGGACTATTTGTTCCAGTTCTTTGAAAAATGTCCTCGGTATTTTGATCGGGATAGCATTGAAAGTGTAGATTGCTCTGGGTAGCATGGACATTTTAACTATGTTAATTCTTCCGATCCATGAGCATGGAATATCTTTCCATCTTTTTATGTCTTCCTCAATGTCTTTCAAGAGGGATTTATAGTTTCTAGAATATAGGTCCTTTACGTCTCTGGTTAAGTTAAATCCAAGGTAACATATGGTTTTTGGTGCTATTGTAAATGGGATGGATTCCCTAATTTCTCTTTCTTCGGTCTCGCTATTCGTGTACAGAAATGCAACTGATTTCTGAGCATTGATTTTTTATCCTGCCACGTTACTGAGTTGCTCTATAACTTCTAATAATTTGGGAGTGGCTTCTTTTGGGTTTTCCATATAGAGTATCATGTCATCTGCGAAGAGAGACATTTTGACTTCTTCTTTGCCGATTTGAATACCTTTGATCCCTTTTTGTCGTCTGATTGCTGTTGCAAGGACTTCTAGTACTATGTTGAATAATAGTGGCGAGAGTGGGCATCCTTGTCGTGTTCCTGATCTTAAGGGAAAGGCTTCCAGCTTTTCCCCATTGAGAATAATATTTGCAGTAGGCTTTTCATAGATGGCTTTTATGAGATTGAGAAATGTACCTTCTATTCCTACACTCTGAAGGGTTTTAATCAGGAAAGGATGCTGTATTTTGTCAAATGCTTTTTCGGCATCGATTGAGAGGATCATATGGTTCCTGAGTCTTTTCTTGTTGATATGATGTATCACGCTGATTGATTTGCAAATATTGAACCACGCTTGCATCCCAGGTATGAATCCCACTTGATCGTGATGGATAATCCTTTTAATGAACTGTTGGATTCTATTAGCAAGTATCTTGTTGAGGATTTTGGCATCCATATTCATTAGGGAAATCGGTCTGTAATTCTCCTTTTTGAGGGGGTCTTTGCCTGGTTTGGGGATCAAGGTAATATTGGCCTCATAGAATGAGTTTGGTAGCTTTCCTTCTGTTTCTGTTTTTTGAAATAGCTTTAGGAGAATAGGTATTATTTCTTTGAAAGTTTGGTAGAATTCCCCAGGAAAACCGTCCGGGCCTGGAGTTCTGTTATTTGGAAGGTTGTTTATCACTGACTCAATTTCTTCATCATTAATTGGCCTGTTTAAGAAATCAGTTTCTTCCTGTTTCAATCTTGGTAGTTTATAGGTTTCCAGGTAGGATTCCATCTCTTCCAGATTGCTTAGTTTATTGGCATATAGCTGTTGATAAAAATTTCTAATAATCCTTCCAATTTCAATGGTGTTCATCGTGACCTCTCCTTTTTCATTCATAATTTTAATATTCGGGTCCTTTCTCTTTTCTTTTGGATAAATCTTGCCAGTGGTCTGTCAATTTTATTGATTCTCTCAAAGAACCAGCTTCTAGTCCTGTTGATCTGCTCTACTGTACTTCTGGTTTCTGCTTGATTGATTTCAGCTCTAATTTTGGTCAACTGCTTCCTCGTGTGTGGATTAGGCCTGTCCCTATGTTGCTGTTCCAGCTTCTTGAGGTGAGAATATAAAAACTGCATTTTAGATTTTTCTATTCTTTTGAGTGAGGCTTGGATGGCTATGTATTTCCTCCTTAGGACTGCCTTTGCAGTATCCCATAGGTTTTGGACTGTTGTATTTTCATTCCCATTGGTCTCCATAAATTGTTTAATTTGATTTTTGATTTCCTGGTTTATCGAGTCATTCCTGAGCAGAATGGTTCTTAGTCTCCAAGTGTTTGAGTTTCTTCCAAATTTTTCCTTGTGGTTGAGTTCCAATTTCAGAGCGTTGTGGTCTGAGAATATGCACGGGATAATTTCAATCTTTTGGTATCGGCTGAGACCTGTTTTGTGTCCCAGAACATGGTCTATTCTTGAGAATGTTCCATGGGCATTAGAATAGAATGAGTATTCTTTGGTTCTGGGGTGTAGTGTTCTCTATATATCTATGAGGTCCAACTCGTCGAGTATGGCATTCAAAGCCTTTGATTCTTTGCTTAGTTTTTGCCAGGGTGTTCTGTCTATTTCTGAGAGTGGAGTGTTGAGGTCCCCTACTATTAATGTATTTTATTTATATGTCTCTTTATTCTGGTTAAGAGTTGCTTCTGTATCTTGCTGCTCCCCTGTTGGGGGCATATATATTTATAATTGTCATATCCAGTTGTTGAATACTTCCTTTAAGAATAATATAGTGCCCTTCTGCATCTCTAACTATAGTCTGTAGTTTAAAATCCAATTTATCTGATATGAGAATTGCTACCCCAGCTTTCTTTTGAGGTCCATTTGCGTGAAAGATGGTACTCCATCCCCTTACTCTCAGTCTGAATGCATCTTTGGGTTCGAAATGAGTCTCTTGTAGACAGCAAATGGATGGGTCATTTCTTTTTATCCAATCTGCAACCCTGTGGTGTTGTAAGGGAGAATTTAAGCCATTAATATTAAGACTGAGTACTGAGAGATATGCTTTTAATGATGCCATGTTGCCAGTAAAGTCTTTGTTTGTATTGGCTGTGACTTTCTGTTCTGTATTACTCTTGGGGCCTTTTTACTTTTATAGAACCCCCCGTAATATCTCCTGTAGGGCTGGTTTCGTGGTTACGAAATTGGCTAGTGACTGTTGATTCTGAAATGTCCTTATTTCTCCATCAATTCTGAATGACAGCCTTGCTGGATAAAGGATCCTTGGCTGCATGTTTTTCTCTGAAAGAGCTTTAAAAATGCTCCCCCAATCCTTTCTCTCATTCCAGGTCTGTGTAGACAGGTCTGACGTAATTTTGATGCCTTTGCCTTGGTACGTGAGAAATTTCTTTGCCTTGGCCGCTTTCAATACTGTATCCTTGGATCTAATATTTGCGAAATGCACTATGACGTGACGTGGCGTAGGTTTGTCGTGGTTGAGCTTCGGAGGGGTCCTCTATGCCTCTTGGACACGAATGTTAGTTTCCCTTGCTAGATTAGGGAACTTTTCAGCTACGATTTGTTCAAATATCTCTTCTAGACCTCTGTTTTTCTCCACCCCCTCGGGGATGCCGATGATTCTAACATTGGATCGTTTCATTGAGTCAGTAATCTCCCGTAGCCAACAATCGTGGGCTTAGATTTTTTTAAAAGCATCTTCTATTTTCATTTTTTCCTCTATTAACCCATCCTCCAATTCACTAACCCGTTCCTCTGCTTCTGTGACCCTGGCCGTCAGAGCCTCTAGTTTTGCCTGCATTTGGCTCATAGAATTTTTAATTTCTGTCAAATTCGCTCTCATTTCTGACTTTAGGGATTCTATATTCTCAGAAACCTTTTCGTTAATACTTTTTTCAATTCTGCTCATCAATTTGACCATCGTTACTCTGAATTCCATTTCTGATAATTTGGTTACATCCATATCCATTATTTCTGTGGCAGAGGCCACAGACTCACTGTCTTTTTTTTGCTGGGGGGGGGGGGCTTCTTCTTCTTGTCATTCTGATGAGGAGAGGTTGCGGGGTTGTCCAGAGCCCAAATTATTGACTGGGTCCCAGGCCGTGCCCCTTGTTTTATAGGGATCTTAGAGATGTGGGCTTCTTCTTTAAAGATTTTATTTATTTATTTATCTGAGAGAGGGAGGTAGACAGTCAGCAAGAACAGGAACAGAAGCAGGGGAGTGGGAGAGGAAGAAGCAGGCTCCCAGCGGAGGAGCCCGATGAGGGACTCCTTTCCGGAACGCTGGGATCACGCCCTAAGCCGGAGACAGGCACTCAATGACTGCGCCACCCAGGCGCCTCGGGTTGTGGGCTTCTTGATTTTTCAGCCTGCCTTCTGTGTTTGGGGGAGGGGCCTGCCGCACCGATACTCAGGCAACCCTGTTTGGGTAGAGTCTCTGTGTCCCCCGCGAGGGGGGATGGGGATGGGCATGCTGTGAGCCGGTATTTCCAGGCTTTTGTTCTCTGGCGGCTTTCCCTGGCGGTCGGCTATGCCTCTTCTGAGAGTCAGAGCAGCAGAGGCTGCATTGTCACAGAACAGAGGGATTGCGGCCCGTTCTCCACTGATGTTCTGGCCACTTTAACTCTGTTACTGTTGGTGCTGCTCAACCCTGCAGCGTCCCGGGATGTGCGCCCCACACCCGGCATCCCTGCCCTCACTTCCAGGGCCGGCGCGTCTCTGTCCTTTGTGTTTCTAATGCCGGCAGCCACCGCCGTCCCGCGCGCTCCCGGGTCTCCTGGTCTCAGTCTATGCCCGGTGAGCACACCGCGATTCCGGTGTTCCGTGAGAAGCCTGGTGACGCGCGCACCCGGTTCAGGGTCTCAGTCTGCTGTTTCGCGGGTGCCGACCGCGAGTCCGCCCGCTCCCCCGTGCAGGTGGCCCGCCAGCCGCCAGCCGCCCCGCGCGCGCTCCGGGAGCTCCCGGTCTCAGTCTGGATCCCGTGAGCACACCGGGATTCCGGTGTTCCAGGAGATGCCTTGTGGCGCGCGTTCACGGCTCACCGGTCTCAGTCTGCTCTCTTGCGGTTGCGGTCCCTGAGTCTGCCCGCTCCCCCGTGCAGGTGGCTGCTGCTTCCCGGCGCCCAAACGCGGCGGCTCCCTCCCCCTTCCGTTTATCTTCCGATATCTGCGCGGTTTTACGGCACCCCTCTTGGTACCTCAATACTCAGTGCTGGAGATGTTCATTTGTAGAGATCCAGATGTATCTTCCTGTGTCTCAGGCTGATTCTGTGGTTATTTAGGCTGGTCTGTTACCTATCCAGCTCGACTCAGGGGACTGGCTGAAAAAGGGGTCCCCTACTCCTCCGCCATCTTAACTCCTCAGGAATTGTGAATTTTTAAATTGAGTTTGGACAAATGAGTTAGGCCAACTTTAAAATGACTGTTCTCAAATTAAGCCCATATTTAAAGTATAAGACTTGGAAATTTAAGGTCCCTCAGAAAAAAAATATTTAGCACATTGGCTCGATTTGACTATTTTATGAAGATTTTTTAATCTTAGAACTAGGGTTGTCTTTTTAAAATTAATTCCGTTAAATGTGTATGAAATCATAATGCTAAAAACATACAGAGACAGCTCAGGGATTTTTCTTATTCCTTAGTAGGTCATGGTGCTGTATAAAAAGAGGAGCAATGTGGCACAGATTATTTTACAGTAAATGTTCACTCCCTGGCAGGATTTCTGGATTTCTGGGATGGCAATATGAAGAGTTTTCTTCCAGAATTGTGAATGTAAGGGAACCCTCTGTCACGGGCATGTGATCCAGAAAATTGTCTGAATACTTGCAACAATGATACCGAAGTCTCAGAAAATATTTAGTGAACTCTCAGTGTATCAGCTGTATTGGTCATTGTGACCTCTCAAGGCTGACCTGATTGATTTTTCTGAAATACAAGTAAACATCAGCATTGTCTCCTGTCTCCAAAAATGTGAATACAAATTCATGGTATGCACAAGAAACAAGTATTTAGAGGTCCCGAGTGTGTTTGTAGTGAGCATGAGCTCTGCAAAGTTAACATACAAAATGCAAGGCCAATAGCATATGGTGGTGCAAACCAAACTGAAAGATTACAGTCATTTAATGGGAAACATTCAATGCTTCTGGATGCACACTGATTATCAAATTCACCTGTTAGAAGAGTTTTATTATTTATTATCTAAAAACCAAGCTATGCATTACCAGTAGATAGCCCTGGAGACTGCAATCACTATGGAAGGATATTTGATAATATTTAAGTTTGCTGAATTGGGTGTGCGTTGAAAGGTAACAGCACTGCATGAAAAATTCTAGCTTTTTGTTTTTTTTAAGCTTGAGTTCATGCATGATTGCATACCAACTGGAAACATTATGCAGAACTAGTACTGCAAATACAGCCTAGGCCCTGCATATGGTCTTTTGACATGCTACCTTCTGTTATTCTGCTGAATTCATGACTCTGGAAGGCCCTAGATGCACTTTTAAGGAATTAGTGATCATAATGAAAATCACAGCCCTTATTCTCTGCTGCATGGGTTGAAATAAGCATGTATGGCCAAATGTAACAGGGCTGGGAGGAAAAATAATGCTTTGCCCTCAGGAATTTGACCCTATTTGAATTTTACTCATGCTTTAGAGGTCTATGGACTTTCCTACTGTTGAAAGAGTACAAATTCTAAATGATGGCTTCAGATAGAAAAACAGAAAAGCAGGCACTGCTTGGGTCAGCATTTTGAATGAACACTTGTTCTCTTCTTTGATTATTGAGAAGCTCAGCATCTTCTAAGTTCACAGGCAGAAGCTGTCATAATAATACATGAAGTGACTATAACCAATTAACCAGCACACAGTATGTATGTTTCCTATCAGGGTTTCATGCTTTACTAGCTATCCGTTTTCCTCTCCAATTTAAAAATCTATTTATGATTATAAGTAATCCTAAATCATGTGATCATGTGATTATTTTTCTTCTAGAAATCTGTACAAATCTTAATGAACTAAATATATGGCCTAAATACACACACAAACACACACACACACACACACACACACACACACACACACAGAGTCTCCTGGAAGAATAAAATATTTATATCTTCTCTGATATCCCTTATGTAAGCAAAAGTAATTTAAAGAAACAGACAAGAAAATCTATTAAAAAATAATCTTGGAGATGTTATAAGAATATCTTCCAAATACAAGGGCATCTAGCTAAATTAAAGAAGTACAATGAGCAAAAACATTACCTTCCAGACCCTGAGAAGAATTTCTCTAAGAATTACAATGTCCTGAGAGCCTAAAGAAAAATCTCTAATTAGACGAGCGAGGTCTAGGGAGTATTTGAATGTCCTGGGAGAAGTGGAGAACATCCCTTTTGAAAACTCAGCTCCTCAAGGGTTTATTTCTGGGCCGTCTATTCTGTTCTATTAATCTATATGTCTTTTTTTGTATCAGTACCATACTGTTTTGATTACTACAACTTTGTAGTAGATCTTGAAATCTGGGATTGTGATGCCTCTAGGTTGTCATTCTTTTTCAAGATCTCTTTAGTTATTCTGGATCTTTTGTGGTTCCATACAAATTTTAGGATTATTTGTTCTAGTGAGAAATACTGTTGCTATTTTGATGGGGATTGCATTAAATATGTAGATTGCTTTGGGTAGTATGGACATTTTAACAATATTTATTCTTCCAGTCCAAGAGAATGGAGTATCTTTCCATTTGTGTTGTCTGTGACTTTTTTCATCAAAATTGTATGATTTTCAGTCAGGTCTTTCACTTTGTTTACATTTATTCCTAGGTATTTTATTATTTTTGGTGCACGTGTAAATGGGATTTTTGTCTTAATTTCTCTTTCTGCTACTTCATTATCAGTATAGAAAAATGCCACAGATTTCTGTACTTTTTTTTTTTTTTGTATCCTGCAACCTTTCTGAATCTGTTTATCAGTATTAGTAGTATTTTGGTAGCATCTTAGGTTTTCTATACATAATATGCCATCTACAAATAGTGAAAGTTTTACTTCTTCCTTACCAATCTGGAAGTTTTTTTATTTCTTGCCTGATTGTTGTGGCTAAGACTTCCAATACTAGAATGAATAAAAATGGTGAGAGTGGACATTCTCATCTTGTTCCTGAACTAGGGGGAAAGCTCTCACCATTTTTCACCATTGAGTATGATATTAGCAGTGGGGTTTTCATGTCTAGCCTTTATTATGTTGAAATATATTTCCACTAAACTTAGTTTGTTTGAGGATTTTTATCATGAAGGGGGCTTTTTTTTTCATTCAGTATTTCTCTATTCTGTTCAAGAATATTTCCAGCACTCAATTCTCTTTATATTTCATGTTCTTAAAAAATTTTGAGAAGGCATCATTAAAAATTGTCATCTTTCACATTCATAATTTTTAATCTGATGTCAAACGTTGATTAAACAAGGATATATTAATATTTAGATCACTTACTTCTATTTAAAAAGCAGATGTGACTTAATTTGGTTAATATGTAAGTAATAAAAGTGATAAATCTTACCATTTTTAGATGACAACATTCTTTCACTTGAAATATTTTACTAAAAAAATAACTTAACAGATAAATTTATATTTCTTATAATCTGTGAATTTGGAGCCAATTATAAACCTGTTTCCTTATTTTCCCAGGGTAGAAATGCCCAAAACAAACAAAAATACAGAGCTAGACCAGTATTTGAATCTTAGTATAATAATGTTGAGTATCTATGAAATCATATAATTTCAATAGAAATTAATTCATGAAAAAGTACTGTTTCAAATTAAAATATGTGGTTTTACTATTCATATTACTATTATTACTTTGTAATAATGTTCCGTGCAGCGCTGTGAGTTGGCAACAGAAGGGAATCACATGAACGTCCTGCATCTGTGAAGGGCTCAATGGGCCTTCTGGAATGTTGTGCAGCACAAGGAGGCGCCTGCTCCAGACCCTGGAGGGGCCCCAGGGATGTGTTCCTTCACAACCAAAGGGCAGAGCAATAGGCATAGTACCATAAGCCCCATGCCCCTTTGGGGAAAAGTCTCCCAGCTCACCAGGATTTCGAGCAATGGATGAGAGGTGGTTTAAGGTCGCTTTTCTGATATTCATACAGATATGTGGATAAGGACTGTGCATCGGGCCAAGGCCGTTGGCAGGGCTCTGAGGGCAGTTTTGGGGAGGAGATGGGGATCCAGGTTCACATGGGAGCAGGAGTCTAGGAGGGAGCCCCGAGGAGCCCAGAGGCTGGTTTCTGGGATCTGGGTCCCTTTGTGCCACATCGGTGTCCTGGGTGCTGGGTCCCTGTGGCACCTGCGCTCACCCTGAGACAGCGCTGGACTTTGTTGGCAGTAGGGAACTCCTTCCTGTCCTTCAAGGAGGTGGGGCAGGGGATCCCATCGTTCAGCTCCTGCCCTGTCTCCCATGTGGAGCTCTGTAAAGACAGTGCCTGGCAGCCAGGCGGGAGGCCTCAGAGGTCTGTCTGGCTGCCTTTGCTGATCCTCAGACCCAGGGGACACCCTTGCAGACACACCACAGGCCAGGATGCACGCAGCTCCACCATGGAGAGAAAAGTGACCCAGCTCGAGGGCCTTGGATTCACTCTGGCCCTGGTGAGAGGCACCTCAGGAATCGTCTTTCCACCCTGCCCACCGTGGCATCGGTGTGAACATGAAGGCATCCCCAGGGTATCCACTGCCCTGCAACCTCCTCCAGCCCAGGGCGGGACCTCCCCCACATATCCCTCTTTCCCTGAAACTGGGGGAATGGGGCTGTCCAGGGATGGCTCGGAGAGGTGGCCTGGCCTGGCCTAGGTCGCTCGGTATTACCTTCCGGCCCCTCCTGGCAAAGGCCCTGCGGCGTCGGGGGCGCGGGTTGAGCCAGTGTCTGCAGCATGTGAAAAGTCCCTCACCCTGGGGTTTCTGGAAGCCAGAGCCCCGGACAATGGGCACGCAGCAAGAGAACATCTTTCACTATCGACTGTCTCCAGCCAAGTGAGCCTGATACGGGACTGCACTATGATGTGGTTGCCTGGTGACCGGGGTTCCAAGTTCTGTTGGGGTCAGTTATCAGGGAAGTGACTTCACTTCCTGGGGTCCCCTCCCTGAGTCCACACCTGGACTAGCACCTACACAAACAGTGCTCTGGGCTGCCGACTGCTCATCCCCTTTCTGCATGCCATGCCACATGCGTACCCAGTGACACCAACACACCCCTCTCCACAAGCCCCACGGAAGGTCTGGGTGCAGCAGGGCCCCAGCTTAGAAACACCCCGGGCTCTGACGCAAGTCTCCATCTTCCCTGTTTTGGATCCCAGAGAAGGCGTTGTGCCTGTCAGGGATGGTCTGTGTCTTGCCTGTGCGATAGGGATTATTCCAGCATGTACTTCTTGCAGAAGTCCACAGGCATAGGTGGGATACCATCTAAGAAATTGGGGGAGTGGTGTCGTACGTAGGGAATAACTGCCACCACATTTTCTTCCTTTCTCACCTTCTCTGAGTCTGTAGCTCTTCCGATCCCACCCACAGTCCCTATTGTGTTGTGTGTGTAACTGTGCACATGTGTGTGCCCCAATACTCCTATTGTGCAGGCCCAGAAGATGACAGTCCCACCTAGGGTTTATGGGAAATAGCTTTCCCAGGTCTTAGGCTTTCTGATTTCCAAGGCCAATCCTGCAGAAGGCATTGGAACCTTGGCTTAGAGGGGCTGAGCCCACCCTTACCCCTAGACGCTGCCAGTTGTGTGTCACGAGCCATCCCTTCTTTCCTCTGGGTGTCATGCGGGCAGGGGTGCCGTCAGTGGGTTGCCCTGGCCTGGGCTCCTCCTCAGACAGGTACATGCTGGGAAGCCTCCTGCCTGGGATGTCGATGTTTCTTCTCACCCCCATACCACCTCCAGGTCTACAGCCAGTTCCAAAACACAACTTCTTCCCGAGCTCCCAGTGAGTAGCTAGGTTCAGCCAGGGCCCCAACGTTGAGGACACTCGGAGAGCTGGGTTCAGGCCTGGTTCTGCCTTCTTACCAGTCTGTGATTCTGGGCAAGGCACGGACCCTGCTGGGGTCTTCCCCTCGTTGCAGAGGCTGCCTGTTACGTAACTGATTTTATTTCATTTGAAAGATTTTCTATGTTGGTTTGAGAGACAGAATGTGGGGGGTGGGGAGGATAGAGGGAGAGGGGAGACAGAATCTCAAGCCGACTCTGTGCTGAGTGTGATGCCCAATGCTGGTCTTGATCCCAAGACCCTGAGTTCGTGACCTGAGTCCAGATCACGAGTAGGAGGCTTAAGCAACTGAGCCACCCAGGCACCCTGGCAAAAGAACACTGTCGATATATTTCCAGGCAATGCAGGGAAGTGACTAGTGCAAGAGGGAAGACAAACATGGGGGACTCTGTATTTCCCTAACTTACTGCCTAAAGAGATTTCATTTCTAGTCTACGGGTCAGGGATGAAGAATACAGGTGAAGCTTAGCCATTTCCATGAGTTGGAGACAGAAAGATGGAAGTTTGGAGAAGTCAATATAGCTGTGGTTTACAGTACAGAATACTGAGGAGAGCTGCACAGAGAAAGAGGACCTCAGAAAGCCATCTAGGATCACTTTTGAGTTTTCATGGAATTCCTCAGTAGGGCACGTGTGTGAGGAACCTATGTGGTGTGGGGAAAATCATAGCCCAGGGGAAGCAGAGAGGAAAATGTCACTAGCCTTCACACACAATCAGGAAAAGTCTGTGCTACCAGCAGCAGGCAGAGTGGAAAACCTCGTAATTCGTGGGACATTGCAAAGAGAGCTCAGAATACCAACAGAACAATAGCAAAATACATTGAAGACTACTGTGATACCACCTAACAAACCTTTGGAAAGTTAGTCTGGAAGGATAAAATCGTCTTCCAGGAACCTACCTCACCATCAGAACAATCCTCAAGAGTATGTGTAGAAATATAAGCCATAGTTAATATCTAACAATTAAAATTCACAATACCTGTCTTCCAACAAAAGATTACCAGGATGCAAAGAAGGAGAAGAGTTCACTTCGTACTGAGGAGAAAGATTAAACAATAGAAACCTACCCAGAAATGAAAAAGACGATGGAAGTATTGCACATGGACATTCAAACAACTGTTAGAAAGACGTTTTATATACGTAAGAATGTACACAAAGGATGAAGTGAAACAGAGATATAGGAAATATGAAAACAAGGAAAACCCAACTTCTGGAGCTGAACAGTGGCACGTCTAAGATGAAAAATGTAGTAGATGGGCTTTCTTTCCCGTTAGACACTAAATAGCAAAAAGAGAGCGAGAGACAGAGAGAGAGAGAGAACTTGAATGTATGATCATAGCAGTTGTCCAGAATAAAGCAGAGAAAAGGAAGGGTGCAAACCACGCCCTGCACACAAACACTAGAGTATGTGTGAGCTTTGTAGCAATTTCAAGTGGCCTGGTAGATACGAAATTGGCTGAGGTACAGAAAAAAACTGTTTGAAGAAGTAATTCTGATTGTTATCTGAATTGTATGAACCCTCTACACCCATATTTTTAAGAATTCAGGAATCCAGGCAACAAAAACCCCAAACATAAGGATCATGAAAAAAAACCTCCTTATCAACCTACATCCCAATAAAATTGCTTAAGACCAATGATAAAGAAAAAATCTAAAAAGCAGATGGAGATGAGTCCATTGCATTACCTGTCACGTCCCTAATTCTGTAGATGGTCTCTGTTTCTTTCTGGTCTGTGTTACTCTTGGAGTCTGTCTTCAATTACAGGATCCCCCTTCCTATTCTTGCAGGGTGGTTTAGCGGCCAAATCCTTTGAGTTTCTTTCTGTCCTGGAAGCTCTTTATCTCTGCTCCTATTCGGAATGACTCCTTGCTGGGTAAAGCGTTCTTGGCTGCATGTTTTTCTCACTTAGTACCATGACTCAATCACACCAGCCCTTTCTGGTGTGCCAGGACTCTGTGGATAGGTATGTGGCTAGTCTAACGTGCTTACCCCTGTCGGTGAAGATCCTCTTGTCTCAAACTGCTTTCAGGATTTTCTCTTTCTGTCTGAAATTGCAAACGTCACTAGTATATGTTAGGGTATTCCTCTATTCTTATGGATTTGGGGAAGAGTCCTCTCTACCTCTTGGACTTGAATGCCTGTTTCCCTCCCAGATTAGGGAAGTTCTCAGCTATGATCTACACAGATAGATCTTCTGTCCCTCTGTGTCTTCTCCCTCGGGGCCAGAAGTAATTCCAATATTGTTTCCTTTTGTGGCATCACTGATTTTTCGACTCCTCCACCCATGGTCCATTCGTTGGCTTTCTCTCTTTTCCTCAGCTTCCTTCCTTTCCATCAGCTTGTCTTTGGTGTCACTGACTCTGTCTTCTCCTCATTGACCCTAGCCGTTAGAGCATGCACATCCAATGTAGACTGCATCTCAGTTAGAGCCTTTGGAATTTGGGCCTGATTCGATTTCATTTCTGCACTATGAGAGTCTCTCGTGTCATTTATACTTTTTTCAAGCCCAGCTAGCAACTTTGTAATTGTCATCCTGAGTTCCAGCTGTGACTTCTTACTTAAAACCCTATGCATTAGATCAGTGGCAGAGAGTGTTACCTCTGGCTCTTTTTTTTTTTTTTTTTTTTTGCTGTGAATCCCTCCCTCTAGTCACTTTTCCCAGAGAAGAATGGATGGGGGAGAGAGAGATTAGGATCTCACGGGGTGGACAAAACAGGGTGAGCCACATGGTCCCGAGTATCTTTTGGTCTGTGTGTTGGAAGTCACTAAATCCCAAAATTGTAAAGAAAGCCAAACTCATATTATACAGAAATCAAATTGAATGTAGCGACAGGAATCCAAAAATGAAGAAAATATGTATAAAATGTCAATGTAAAAAATGAAAGTTAAGAAAAGATTGAAAATTGAAGTGTTGCTAAAATTAAAAAAGGTAGTTGGAAAGGGAAAAAAGAAAAAAAAACGAAATGGAAAATTTTGAATGGAGAGAGAAATGAATCATGAGAAAAAGCCTCGAGCTCTAGGTGCTATTTTCCCCTAGCGCTGGAGTTTGGCCGTCCTCTTTGGTCTGTAAACTTGCTGTTCACTTGTTCTTTCACCTCGTTTTCGGGGGGCAGGGGCCCAGTGCGCTGATTCTCAGGTGGTTTTGCCTGGACGGGGATGCACTGCCCCCGTCAGGGGGCCCGGTGGGGCTCAGGGTCAGCTGGTTGTTCTGTGTGCCTTGTGTGCCCAGAGGGCTTTCCTCACCTCTTGAGAGGGTGAGAATAAAAACGGCTGCCCGCATCTGTAGGCGTGGAGGTGTGATGCTGTTGTGCGCCAAGTTCTGTAGACTTCTGCGGTGCTCCCCACACCAAAGCTCCTTGGAGAAGGCGGAGGGTCACAGCATTCCTGTCCTTTGCAGGGCTCCCAGATGGAGAGCTTCTGATCAAGTGGACTCCCCGTCAAGTGACTTCGTGCAAGGAGAGGGATCTCTCCCTTCTCCTCACTTGTGTCTGCAGCAGGAAGCGTAGGCACTGCTGTCACAACAACTGAACTGGAGGGTTATTAAGAATTGGGGCTGGCAGGGGCAGGGGGTCACTGCTGGAGGAGCCTGAGTGGTGTGGAGGGGCTATGCCCAGTGCCAAAGCCGCCGGTTGAGGCTCTGTCCATCCTGCAGCTTCCATGAGCACCCAGTGTGCTTTGGAAATGAGGAGGTTGTGGAATATAGGTGAGGTTCAGTGGGGTGGAATCCGCAGCCGACGACCAGGAAGGAATTCTCGAGACGTCTTTGGTGCAAAATTGGTGGTTTATGACAGGACAGGTGGCAGAAAGAGCTGCTGCCCTGGCTTGTGAGGGCTGGCTGATGATAGACTATGGGGTTGGGGGAAGGTAAGGAAAAAGGGAGGTTGAGATAATACTTGCATATGTTAAAGAAGACTCACAAGGTACAGAGGCCCTGCCATTGTCTAGGGAAGGTGGTTTTGCCCTCTAGCAAGGCATGAACATTAAGACGGTTGGGAACTTCCTGGAGGCTGCAGATTATAAGGACATTTCGTTGTATCTGCTTTCCCTTCAGGAAGCTAAGTTATTGATAGAAATGCTTGGTTCTTGTAAACTGCTAAGACATTGGGAAACTGAGGGAGACTTAAGTCTTGCAGGATTGTGGTGTCTATAGGTTAACTCTTTCTTTGTCCTTTAGGGCAGCCAGGAGTGCCTGAGGAATGTCACGTACACCCCATGGTGGGGGGTGGGGGTGGGGTGTCAGTTCCAGCTTTTTCCTCAGCTAGCCTTCTCTTCCCTCCTCAGTAAAGGTCCCTCCTGTTCACAGAGGTTCAAGCAGTTCTTGCTGTTGCCACCTAGTGGACATATGGATGAACACATTCAGGTCATGTCTGTGACTCACTGACCTGAGCTGCCATGAGAGGTTGGTTCCTTCCTGGGAGGAGAGGGCCCAAAAAGGATGGACCCGGAGCAAGCAGACAAGTGTGGCCCGGCCGACGCCCCTCTGCTGGCCTGGAAGCAGGACCTGGTTGCTCTACTTAGAAGCTGAGTTCTAGAGCAGGAGGGGCTGGAGTGGCTGGGGTGTGTCCTGGGACGGGGTCTGGATGAGGGGTGTTCCAGGGCGGGGTGTGTGTGTGTGTGTGTGTGTGTGTGTGTGTGTGTGTGTGTGGTGGGGCAGGGATGCTTGTGGAGGGAGGATCCATGAGGGCGGTATGGACAGGCTCTTCCCTGCTTCACGGGTCCCGCCCAGGTAGCCTGATGGCCTCACTGCTGGCTTGTCTTCCTCATGATTTCAGGGTTCCTCTCTAGTCTCCGGGGACCCTCCTTTCCCGAGCAAGACTCCACGGAAAGAAAGAGAGTATAGATAGAGGACCCTGCAGCCAATACTGCAACAATGGGACTAAAGTGTGTTCCAGAAATTGTGCTTTTAGGAAACAGTCCTAAAGCCAAAGAGATTTACGGCACATTGTACCCTTCACTTTAAGGATGAGACTCAAAGAATTGGAGAGGTCTCAATTGTTCGGCAGGTGGTGCTGCTGAGTAAATGATGTGTAGCCCCTGAAAATGCAGAAGGGGACAGGAGAGGAGTAGCAGTGCCTGTCCACTGTGGGGACCTCAGGCCGAACAAGAGCCCAGCTGTGAAACCCTCCCTGCCCCACCCTGTCCCACACACAGGCAAACCCCTCCCCCGCACACACTCACCCATACACTCCGAGAGAAAGGACTGGAAGAGGGACGCCATGCGTTATGGGCTATCATGGTAGAAGGTAGAAGGAATGTGTCTTCCTTTCTTCATATTTACATCACTATTTTACTAACAAAACGTAATCTGGCTAAAACCTTAGAGAACCTTTTAATTACCTGATATGTTTGTAATAAAGAGGAAGATTTAATATGCAGTCTCAATATTTTTATAATATGCACATTAGAATCATTGAAACCTGGCCTATCCTGGAAAATGAAAGATTTTGCAGGTGTCTCATGGACCCAGGTATTTCTGGCTCTTGGGTCACACTTACAAAAGGGAAGCCTATCCCAGATCATGAAAACATTTCATTTTGGGGCTTCACCTGCGCAGTATTGTATCAGGAATATTCCTTTGTAGTAAAATGGTGGGGTTTTTTTTGTTTCTGTTTTTGTGTGTTTGTTTGTTAAGAGAAAGAAACCTGAAAAAAAATAAATGAATCACTCATAGGTTACGTAGCTAGATAGAAAAAGGCCACACTGTCTGATCCCACACACATGAAAACCCAGAAGAAGTAACTCACAGAGGCAGAGAGGGGAGCTGTGGCTGCAGGGACTGTGCTGAGAGAATGAGCAGTATCTGACGAGTGGCACGGGAGTCTCCTGGAGGGAAATATTGTAGAAGGACAAGGTTGTGAAACACTCTGTATCGAATGACACCTGGATATACAATTTAAAAGGATCAGAGTAAAATTCCATGAAAACTCAATTTATCTTTATTTATAGACCAGAATATATTAAGCTATGAAATAGGTGCATGAACAACGCAAAAATTAGAAACACTGGAATGACAGGGGAGGGAAAGCCATCCTTTGGGGATTCAGCGAGCAGGAACTGCTGCTCCGGGGCCGAGGCCAGTTGCTCCACTGAGAGAAATGGTTGCCAGCACCCTCCGGCAACCCCGATAATTGGTGCTGTAGCCTGCTTGGACTCCGGGGCTGCCAAAGGTGCAGGTGGCTCTTGAAGCTGCTGACAGGGAGTGAGAGCTCTGTGTATATCCTCCGCTGGCTCTGACAGGGCAAGGGGCATCAGGGGCCCTTCAGGGACCTCCATAGCTAGTGCTGCAGCATGCGCGGGCGCCCAGGCTGCCATAGATGCCAGTGGCTCTTGCAGCGCATGACCGTTCATCAGGGCTGTGAGTGTAACCTCCGTTGGCTCTGACAGGGCAGGTGGCATCAGGGGCCCTTCAGGGACCTCCATAGCTAGTGCTGCAGCGTGCGCGGGCGCCCAGGCTGCCATAGATGCCAGTGGCTCTTGCAGCTCATGACCGTTCGTCAGAGCTGTGAGTGTAACCTCCATTGGCTCTGACAGGACAGGTGGCATCAGGGGCCCTTCAGGGACCTCCATAGCTAGTGTTGCAGTGTGCGCGGGCACCGAGGCTGCACAAGGTGCAGGGGGGTCTTCAAGCTCCCGACAGGGAGTCAGAGCTGTGAGTATATCCTGACGTGGCTCTGAAATGGGAGGTGTCATCACGGGTTCTTCAGGGACCTCCATGGCTGGTGCTGGGGCCTGCTGAGGCTCCTGGCTTTCCAAAGGCGCAGGTGACTCTTGCACGTCCTCACGGTGGATCAGAGCTCTGACCACCAGCTGCACTGGGCCCGACATGGCAGGTGACGTCCCTGCTCTTTTGAGTTGCTGAGCTCCAGCAACAGTGTTGGGATTTTCCAGCTCAGGCTCTGAAGCTGCAGCAGGCACCACAGTGGGAGCTGGGACTAGCTTTCGGCGCGGTTCCGGATCTCGCTCTGGAGCTGCTGCTGTTGCTCCAAGAAGAGAAAGTATGGTCATCATGATTGTCTTTCCATGTCCCTTCCAAATGAAGGCAACTTTGCCCACCACTCAATATTGTTTGAGTCTAAGAACCCGTCCCTGGGTGGTCTCCCCAAACTGTAGCCCATGGGGACAGTGATCTGAGACCACTCCTTGCTCCCAGCCACACTGTAGTCTGTGGAGGCTTGCTCTGTGTGGCCCACTCTCTCCCCTCCACAGCCCTCCATCAGTCACCCCCAGTCCTCCTCACCCCCAGCCTCCGGCTCAGCGGGCTCGAGGTGTCGCAGCCGAGAGAGGAGGAGCCAGGCACGTTGCTCCAGGTCTGAGCCTGGCACGTTGAGCCCTACGTATGCCAGTAGTGTCTTTAGGCAGGGAAATTCTGGGGGCTGGAAGAAATCTTCAGGGTAGTGGCCCAGCCAGGTGCCCAGGATGGAGGAGATGGCCCTGGGGACAGACAGGTGGGCAGAGGAGTCAGAGGACAGGGCACCTCCCACACGGATGCCCCAGGGAACCCCTGTGGGAACCTGGGCCCCTGGGTCCCCGGCTCCTGGCTGTCAGAGCCCATTCCTACTCCATGTCCACCTTTGGGCTGACCCAAAGCCTCTGTGAGTGGGAGCCCTTGACCCCTGGTGTGACCATTTTTGTCCTCCAAGCGGAAGCTGGACGCCCTGCTCAGTCTCCCTGCCCACTTGCCGTGTGACTTCCACTGCATGTGGGCAGGGAGGGGTGGCGTGTCTGCCGTGGTGTTTGCCCTCAGGGCACACTAGTGCTCTGTGACTGTCCAACCAAGGAGGGAACAAAGGGACTCTGTCCCATCCCTGGCCTTCCCAGGACCCTCCCGATACCTCCCACTTCCCCTCCCGTGCCTACGTGCTGCCTCGTTCAGTAGGTGCCGGGAGAGGGTGTCCTTCCGTGGACGCTAATCTCCCACTGGGTGGGGGACGTCCAGTCCCCGAGCTCTCCCTGGGTCTCCTGAGTACCTGCTGAGCACCCAGTGTCGACGTTCCACCAGATGTGTGGAAGCCATGCCCTTTGTTCTGGGTCCCAGGATTGGGGTAGAGACAGGGCTGGGAGGCGGCGGGGATGGGGAATGACTCTGTTAGGGGCTGAGGCTGCCCTCCAGCCCCCTCTGCTCTCCCACAGTGCCCACAGCCCACCCAGGGCTCCTCAGGACCCCTTTCCTCTTCTGCAGAAGCAGCCCTCAGACCTGGACCCTCTCACAGGAATTGCAGATGTGTGGGATGAGGGTCCAGCAGCCCCCAGAACACAGTCCCCTCACTGCCCTCTCGAAGAAGGAAGGGCCCTCTGCATTAGCCAAAGCTCACTCACATGCCCCGCTGCTCACGGGCTCCGCCGATCTCGTCCCAGTAAGAGAGGACGCATCCGTAGCTAGAGGAGGCCAGAGGGGTGGGGGGGCGATCAGATGAAATGCCGTTACCCCCTCCCTCTCATCATACCTAGGGGTCACTGTCTGCCGACTAGAATGGAGCGCTAACCGTAACCCTAGATCGGCCACCAAGGGGCCCCTCCCAAGGGGTCTGGCGCCGCAACGCCAGGGATTGGGGACCCCCGAGCCCCATTGCCGCACTCACACTGCCACCCCGCCACCACCTGGGCCGCTAGGGGCGCCACCGGTCATTCAGGGCGGGAGAAGGGGCAGGGCCCTCCGAGCCCCCTTCGACCTTCGAAGGCCCCTCTCCCCAAAACGCTTGGGCCCATGCTCCCGCTCACCAGCGCCCTCACCTCGGCCCGCTCCTCCGCTCACCGTGCAGCTGGAGAAGCAGGAATGCTGGCCTCCTGGGGGCTAACCCTAACCCTAGGTAGGCCCTCGAGGGGCCTATTCAAGGGGCCTGGCGCCGCAACAACGGGGATTGGGGACCCCCGAGCCCCAGCGCCGGACTCACCCTGCTGCCCCACCGCCACTTGGGCCGCTAGGGGTGTGGCTGGTCATTCAGGGCGGGAGAACGGGCAGGGTCCTCCGAGCCCCCGATTACCTTCGAAGGCCCCCTGGGCCAAAACGCTTGGGCTCACGCTCCGCCTCGACAGTGCCCTCACCTCGACCCGCCCCTCCACTTGACGCAGAGCAGGCGGATCAGGCCTGCTGGCCTCCTTGGTGCTAACCCTCACTCTAGGTCGGCCCCCGGGGGGCCCCTCCCAAGGGGCCTGGCGCCCAAATGCCTACGATTGAAGACCCCCGAGCCCCAGCGCCGAGCTCTCCGTGCCGCCCCGCCGCCACCCGGGCCACTAGTGGTACCGCTGGTCATTCAGGGCTGGAGAACGGGCAGGGCCCTCCGAGCCTCCTGGGACCTTCGAAGGCCCCTGGAGCCAAAACGCTAGGGCCCACGCTCCCCCTCGTGAGCGCAAGCACCTCGGCCCGCCCCTCCGCTCGCCGCACCGCTGGCGGATCGTGCCTGCCGGCCTCCTTGGGGCTAACACTAACCCTAGGTCGGTCCCCGAGGGGCACCTCACAACTGGTCTGGCGTAGCAACACCGGGGATTGGGGACCCCGGAGCCCCAGCGCCGGAATCACGCTGCTGCCCCGCCGCCACCCTGCGCTCGGGGCCCCGCCGCCACCCTGCGCTCGGGGCGCCGCCGGTCATTCAGGGCGGGAGTACGGGCAGGGCCCTCCGAGCCCCCGAAGACCTTCGAAGGCCCCCCCCGCGCCAAAACGCTTGGGCCCACGCTCCCGCTCTCCAGAGCCCTCACCTCGGCCCACCCCTCCACTCACTGCACAGCCGGCGGATCAGGGCTGCCGGCCTCATAGGGGCTAACCCTAACCCTAGGTTGGCCCCGGAGGGTCCTATCCCAAGGGGTTTCGCACCAAAACGCCAGGGATTGGGGACCCTTGAGCTCCAGCGCCAGATTCACCGTGCCGCCCCGCCGCCACCCGGGCTGCTAGGGGCGCCCCCGGTCATTCAGGGCGGGAGAACGGGCAGGGCCCTCTGAGCCCACAGCAAACTTCGAAGGCCCCCCGCGCAAAAACGCTTGGGCCCAAGCTCGCTCGCCAGCACCTTCAGGTCGGCCCGCCCCTCTGCTTGCGGCACACCCGGCGGATCCGGCCTGCCGTCCTCCTGGGGCTAACCCTCACTCTAGGTCGGCCCCCGGGGGGCCCCTCCCAAGGGGCCTGGCGCCCAAACGCCAGGGATTGGGGAACCGAGACGGAGCGCCGGACTTTACCCGCAGCCCCATGGGGTCTTGGGCCGCCATGCCAGGGATCCTGGATGTCGTAGCCGCAGGGCCAGACTCACCCTGCAGCCCCCTGGCACCCGGGCTGCTAGGGGCGCCGCCGGTCATTCAGGCAGGAGAAGGGGCAGGGCCCTCTGAGCCCCCGACCTCCTTCGAAGGCCCCCGCGCCAAAACCTGTGGGCCCGCGGTCCCGCTCGCCAGCTCCGTCCCCTCAGCCCGCCCCACTGCGCACCAAACAGCTAGGGGATTGGGCCTGACGGCCTCCTGGGGGCTAACGCAAACCCTAGGTGGGTCCCCAAGGGGCCCATCCCAAGGGGCTTGGCGCCCCAACGCCGGGGATTGGGAGCCTCCAAAGCCCAGCGCTGGACTCACCCTGCAGCCCCCCCGCCACCCGGGCCGCTTGGGGCGCCGCCGGTCATTCAGGGCGGGAGAACAGGTAGGGCCCTCCGAGGCCCCAGCGAGCTTCAAAGGCCCCCTGCGCCAAAACACATGGGCCCACGCTCCCGCTCTCCAGCGCCCTCCCCTCGGCCCGCCCCCCTGCTCCCCACAGCGCCGATGGATCCTGCCTGCCGGCCTCCTGGGGGCTAATCCTAACCCTAGTTCGGCCCCCAAGGGGCCCCTCCCAAGGGGCCTGGCACCGCAACCCCGGGGATTGGGACCCCCGAGCCCCAGCGCTGGACTCACCCTCCGCCCCACCGCCACCCAGGCCGTTATTGGCGCTGCCGACCATTCAGAGCGGGAGAACGTGCAGGGCACTCCGAGCCCATGACGACATTCGAAGGCCCCCCGCACCAAAATGCTTGGGCCCACGCTCCAACTCCTCAGCGCCCTCAGCTAGGCCTGCCCCTCCGCTCGCCTCACATCCAGCAGATAGGGCTTGCCGGCCTCCTGGGGGCTAACCCTAACTCTAGGTAGGCTCCTTAGGGGCCCCTCTCAAGGGGCCTGGCGCCCCAACGCCTGGGATTGGGGACCCAAGACCCAGCGCTGGACTCACCCTCCGCCCCACCGCCACCCGGGCCCTTATTGGCGCTGCCGGTCATTCAGGCGGTAAAAGGGGCAGGGCCCTACAAGCCCCTGACGACCTTCGAAGGCCCCTCCCGCGCCAAAACCTGTGGGCCCACGGTCCTGCTTGCCAGCTCCCTCCCCTGGCCCGCCGCAACAGGCGCTACACAGCCAGGGGATTGGGCCTGATGTCCTCCTGGGGGCTAACCCAAACCCTAGGTGGGTCCCCGAGGGGCCCATCCCAAGGTGCTTGGCATCCCAACGCCAGGGACTGGGGACCCGAGACCCAGCGCCGGATTCACCCTGCAGCCCCCCACCCCCTGGGCCGTTAGGGGGCCCGCCGGTTATTCAGGGGGGGAGAACGGGCAGGGCCCTCTGAGCCCCCAGCGACCTTCGAAGGCCCCCTGCGCCAAAATGTTTGGACCCAGGCTTCTGCTCGCCAGCGCCCTCACTCCGCCCGCCCCTCCACTCGCCGCACAGCCGGCATTTCGGGCCTGCCGGCATCCTGCTTGCTAACCCTAACCCTAGGTCAGTCCCCGAGAGGCCCCTGACAAGGGGCCTGGGGCTGCAACGCTGGGGATTGGGGACCCACGAGCCCCAGGGCCAAACTAACACTGCTGCCCCTCCACCACCTGGGCCACTAGGGGCGCTGCCGCTCATTCAGGGCAGGAAAACTTACAGGGCCCTCCCAGCCCCCCCGACTGTCCATGCACCCGCTCCCCAAAGCGCTTGGGCCCACGTTGCCACTAGTCAGCGCCCTCACCTCAACCCGCCCCTCCGCTCGAAACACAGCAGGCGGATCGGACCTGCCATACTCCTGGAGGCTAATCCTAACCCTAGGTCGGTCTCCGAAGGGCCCATCCCAAGGGGCTTGGCGCCCCAACGCTGGGGATTGGGAACCTCCGAACCCCAGCGCTGGACTCACCCTGCAGCCCCCGCCACCTGGACCGCTAGGGGCGCCGCTAGTCATTCAGGCTCGAGAATGGGTAGGGCCCTCCGAGCCTCTGGCGAGCTTCGAAGGCTCCCTGCGCCAAAACACTTGTGCCCACGCTCCCACTCACCAGCGCCCTCCCCTCGGCCCTCCCCTCCCCCGCCACACCTCCCATGGATCCTCCCTGCCCGCCTCGTCAGGGCTAATCCTAACCCTAGGTCGGCCCCCAAGGGGCTCCTCCCAAGGGGCCTGGCACGGCAATGCCAGAGATTGGGGACCCCCGCCCCCGCGCTGGACTCACCCTCCGCCCCACCGCCACCCGGGCCTTTATTGGCACCGCTGGTCATTCAGGGCGGGAGAATGTGCAGGGCACACCGAGCCCCTGGCGCATTTCGAAGGCCCCCGCGCCAAACTCTTGGGCCCCCGCTCCCACTCCTCAATGCCCTCAGCTCGGCCTGCCCCTCCGCTCAAAACACAGCAGGTGGATCGGACCTGCCGGCCTCCTGGGGGCTAACCCTAATCCTAGGTCGGTCCCCGAGGGGCCCCTCCCAAGGGGCCTTGCGCAGCCACGCCCCGGGATCCTGGACGTCCTAGCCCCAGGGCCGGACACACCCTGCAGCCCCCGCCACCGGGGTCGCTAGGGGCGCCGCCGGTCATTCAGGTGGGAGAAGAGGCAGGGCCCTACTAGCCCCTGAGGATCTTCGAAGGCCCCCACGCAAAAACCTGTGGGCCCACGGTCCCGCTCGCCAGCTCTGTCCCCTCGGCCCTCCCCACCGCGTGTCACTAGGCCAGGGGATTGGGCCTGACCGGCTCCTGGGGGCTAACGTAATCCCTAGGTGGGTCCCCGAGGGGCCCATCCCAAGGGGCTTGGCGCCCCAACGCCAGGGATTGGGAACCTGCAAACCCCAGCGCTGGACTCACCCTGCAGCCCCCTGCCACCCGGGCCGCTTCAGCCGCCGCCGGTCATTCAGGGGGGGAGACCGGACAGGGCCCTCTGAGCCCCCAGCGACCTTCGAAGGCCGCCCACGCCAAAATGTTTGGGCCCAGGCTTCTGCTTGCCAGCGCCCTCACTCCGCCCGCCACTCCATTCGCCGCACAGCCGGCATTTCGGGCCTGCTGGCATCCTGCTTGCTAACCCTAACCCTAGGTCAGTCCCCGAGAGTCCACTGACAAGGGGCCTGGGGCTGCAACGCTGGGGATTGGGGACCCCCGAACCCCAGGGCCAAACTAACACTGCTGCCGTCCACCACCTGGGCCACTAGGGGCGCTGTCTCTCATTCAGGGCTGGAGAAGGGGCAGGGCCTTCCAAGCCCCCTTCGACATTCGATGGACCCCTGCCCTAAAGCGCTTGGGCCCACGTTCCCACTAGTCAGCGCCCTCACCTCAACCCGCCCCCCTGCTCGAAACACAGCAGCCGGATCGAACCTGCCGGCCTCCTGGAGGCTAATCCTAAACTAGGTTGGTCCCCGAAGGGCCCATCCCAAGGGGCTTGGTGCCCCAACGCTGGGGATTGGGAACCTAAGAACCCCAGCGCTTGACTCACCCTGCAGACCCCCGCCACCCAGGCCGCTAGGGGCGCCGCCAGTCATTCAGGTTCGAGAACGGGTAGGGCCCTCCGAGCCCCTGGCGAGTTTCGAAGGCCGCTTGCGCCAAAACACTTGTGCCCACGCTCCCACTCACCAGCGCCCTCCCCTCGGCCCGCCCACCCCCCTCGCCACACCGCCCATGGATCCTGCCTGCCGGCCTCCTCGGGGCTAATCCTAACCCTAGGTCGGCCACCAAGGGGCTCCTCCCAAGGGGCCTGGCACCGCAATGCCAGGGATTGGGGACCCCCGCCCCAGCGCTGGACTCACCCTCCACCCCACCGCCACCCGGGCCTTTATTGGCGCCACTGGTCATTCAGGGCGGGAGAATGTGCAGGGCACACCGAGCCCCTGGCGCATTTTGAAGGCCCCCGCGCCAAACTCTTGGGCCCCCGCTCCCACTCCTCAACGCCCTCAGCTCGGCCTGCCCCTCCGCTCGCTGCACATCCAGCAGATCGGGCTTGCAGGCCTCCTGGGGGCTAACCCTAACCCTAGGTGGGCTCCTTAGGGGCCCCTCGCAAGGGGCCTGGCGCCCCAACGCCTGAGATTGGGGACCCGAGACCCAGCGCTGGACTCACCCTCCGCCCCACCGCCACCCGGGCCTTATTGGCGCCGCCTGTCATCAGGGCGGCAGAACGGGCAGGGCCCTCTGAGCCACCAGCGACCTTGGAAGGCCCCAGGCGCCAAAATGTTTGGGCCCAGGCTCCTGCTCGCCAGTGCCCTCACTCAGCCCGCCCCTCCACTCGCCACAGAGCAGGCATTTTGGGCCTGCCGGCATCCTGCTTGCTAACCCTAACCCTAGGTCAGTCCCTGAGAGCCCCCTGACAAGGGGCCTGGGGCTGCAACGCTGGGGATTGGGGACACCAGTGCCCGAGGGCCAAACTAACACTGCTGCCCCTCCACCACCTGGGCCACTAGGTACGCTGCCGCTCATTCAGGGCTGGAGAAAGGGCAGGGCCCTCCCAGCCCCCCCGACCCTCGATGCACCCGCTCCCCCAAGCGCTTGGGCCCACGTTCCCACTAGTCAGCGCCCTCACCTCAACCCGCCCCTCCGCTCGAAACACAGCAGGCAGATCGGACCTGCCATACTCCTGGAGGCTAATCCTAACCCTAGGTCGGTCCACGAAGGGCCCATCCCAAGGGGCTTGGCGCCCCAAAGCTGGGGATTGGGAACCTCCGAACCCCAGCGCTGGACTCACCCTGCAGACCCCCGCCACCCAGGCCGCTAGGGGCGCCGCCAGTCATTCAGGTTCGAGAACGGGTAGGGCCCTCCGAGCCCCTGGCGAGTTTCGAAGGCCGCTTGCGCCAAAACACTTGTGCCCACGCTCCCACTCACCAGCGCCCTCCCCTCGGCCCGCCCACCCCCCTCGCCACACCGCCCATGGATCCTGCCTGCCGGCCTCCTCGGGGCTAATCCTAACCCTAGGTCGGCCACCAAGGGGCTCCTCCCAAGGGGCCTGGCACCGCAATGCCAGGGATTGGGGACCCCCGCCCCAGCGCTGGACTCACCCTCCACCCCACCGCCACCCGGGCCTTTATTGGCGCCACTGGTCATTCAGGGCGGGAGAATGTGCAGGGCACACCGAGCCCCTGGCGCATTTTGAAGGCCCCCGCGCCAAACTCTTGGGCCCCCGCTCCCACTCCTCAACGCCCTCAGCTCGGCCTGCCCCTCCGCTCGCTGCACATCCAGCAGATCGGGCTTGCAGGCCTCCTGGGGGCTAACCCTAACTCTAGGTGGGCTCCTTAGGGGCCCCTCGCAAGGGGCCTGGCGCCCCAACGCCTGGGATTGGGGACCCGAGACCCAGCGCTGGACTCACCCTCCGCCCCACCGCCACCCGGGCCGTTATTAACGCCGCCTGTCATCAGGGCGGCAGAACGGGCAGGGCCCTCTGAGACCCCAGCGACCTTGGAAGGCCCCAGGCGCAAAAATGTTTGGGCCCAGGCTGCTTTTCGCCAGCGCCCTCACTCCGCCCGCCCCTCCACTCGCCGCACAGCCGGCATTTCGGGCCTGCCGGCATCCTGCTTGCTAACCCTAACCCTAGGTCAGTCCTCGAGAGGCCCCTGACAAGGGGCCCGGGGATGCAACGGTGGGGATTGGGGACCCCAGTGCCCCAGGGCCGGACTAACACTGTTACCCCTCCACCACCTGGGCCACTAGGGGTGCTGCCGCTCATTCCCAGCAGGAGAACTGGCAGGGCCCTCCAAGCCCCCTTCGACATTCGATGGCCCCCTGCCCCACAGCGATTGGGCCCACGTTCCCACTAGTCAGCGCCCTCACCTCAACCCGCCCCTCCGCTCGAAACACAGCAGCCGGATCGGACCTGCCGGCCTCCTGGGGGCTAACCATACCCCTTGGTCGGTTCCCGAGGGGCCCCTCCCAAGGGGCCATGCGCCGCCATGCCTGGGATCCTAGACGTCCTACCCCAGGGCCGGACTCACCCTGCAGCCACCCGCCACCCGGGCCGCTAGGAGCGCCGCCGGTCATTCAGGCGGTAGAAGGGGCAGGGCCCTACAAGCCCCTGAGGACCTTCGAAGGCCGCCCCAGCGCCAAAACCTGTGGGCCCACGGTCCCGCTCGCCAGCTCCCTCCCCAGGCCCGAAGGAATGCGCGCTACACAGCCAGGAGATTGGGCCTGATGGCCTCCTGGGGGCTAAGCCAAATCCTAGGTGGGTCCCCGAGGGGCCCATCCCAAGGTGCCTGGCGTCCCAACGCCAGGGACTGGGGACCCGAGACCCAGCGCCGGATTCACCCTGCAGCCCCCCACCCCCTGGGCCGCTAGGGGGCCCGCCGGTTATTCAGGGGGGGAGAACGGGCAGGGCCCTCTGAGCCCCCAGCGACCTTTGAAGACCCCCGTGCCAAAATGTTTGGGCCCAGGCTTCTGCTCGCCAGCGCCCTCACTCCGCCCGCCCCTCCACTCGCCGCACAGCCGGCATTTCGGGCCTGCCGGCATCCTGCTTGCTAACCCTAACCCTAGGTCAGTCCCCAAGAGGCCCCTGACAAGGGGCCTGGGGCTGCAACGCTGGGGATTGGGGACCCCCAAGCCCCAGGGCCAAACTAACACTGCTGCCCCTCCACCACCTGGGCCACTAGGGGCGCTGCCGCTCATTCGGGGCAGGAGAACTCACAGGGCCCTCCCAGCCCCCCCGACCGTCCATGCACCCGCTCCCCAAAGCGCCTGTGCCCACGTTGCCACTAGTCAGCGCCCTCACCTCAACCCGCCCCTCCGCTCGAAACACAGCAGGCGGATCGGACCTGCCATACTCCTGGAGGCTAATCCTAACCCTAGGTCGGTCTCCGAAGGGCCCATCCCAAGGGGCTTGGCGCCCCAACGCTGGGGATTGGGAACCTCCGAACCCCAGCACTGGACTCACCCTGCAGCCCCCCGCCACCCGGGCCGCTAGCGGCACCGCCAGTCATTCAGGGTCAAACGGGTAGGGCCCTCCGAGCCCCTGATGACATTCGAAGGCCCCCAGCACCAAAACGCTTGTGCCCACGCTCCCACTCCTCAGCGCCCTCATCTCGGCCTGCCCCTCCGTTCGCCGCACATCCTGCAGATCGGGCTTGCCGGCCTCCTGGGGGCTAACCCTAACTCTAGGTGGGCTCCTGAGGGGCACCTCCCAAAGGGCCTGGCGCCCAAACTCCGGGGATTGGGGACCCGAGACGGAGCGCCGGACTGTACCCGCAGCCCCCCGCCACCTGGGCCGCTAGGGGCGCCGCCGGTCATTCAGGTGGGAGAACGGGCAGGGCCCTCCGAGCCCCTGCCTACCTTCGATGCCCCCCCCCCCCCGCCCCAAAGCGCTTGGGCCCAAGTTCCCACTAGTCAGCGCCCTCATCTCAACCCGCCCCTCCGCTCGAAACACAGCAAGCGGATTGGATCTGCCGGCCTCCTGGGGGCTAAGCTGAACCCTAGGTGGGTCCCCGAGGGGCCCCTCCAAGGGGCTTGGAGACCCAACGCCGGGGATTGGGAACCACTGAACCCCAGCGGTGGAATCAGCCTGCAGCCCCCCGCCACTCTGGCCGCTAGGGGCGCCGCCGGTCATTCAGGCGGGAGAAGGAGCAGGGCCCTCCTAGCCCCTGATGACCTTCGAAGGCCCCCGCGCCAAAACGGTTGGGCCCACGCTCCCACTCCTCAGCGCCCTCAGCTCGGCCTACCCCTCTGCTCGCCGCACATCCAGCAGGTCGGGCTTGCCGGCCTCACGGGGGCTAACACTAAGTCTAGGTGGGCTCCTGAGGGGCCCTACCCAAGGGGCCCGGCGCCTCAGCGCCAGAGATTGGGGACCCGAGACCCAGCGCCGGACTCACCCTGCAGCCCCCCGCCACCTGAGCCTCTAGGGGGCCCACCGGTCATACAGGGCGGGAGAACGGGCAGGGCCCTCCGAGCTCCCGGCTACCTTCGAAGGACCCCCCGCCAAATGTTTGAGCCCAGGCTCCCGCTCGCCAGGGCCCTGATTCGGCCCGCCCCTCCACTCGCTGCACAGCGGGCATTTCGGGCCTGCTGGCATCCTGCTTGGTAACCCTGACCCTAGGTCAGTCCCCGAGAGGCCCCTTTCAAAGGGCCTGGGGCTGCAACACTGGGGATTGGGGACCCCCGAGCCCCAGGGCCAGACTAACACTGCTGCCCCTCCACCACCTGGGCACTAGGGGCGCTGCCGCTCATTCAGGGCGGCAGAAGGGGCAGGGACCTCTGAGCCCCCGCTGCCCTCGACGGCCCCCCGCCCCAAAGCGCTTGGGCCCACGTTCCCACTAGTCAGCGCCCTCACCTCAACCTGCCCCTCCGCTCGAAACACAGCAGGCGGATCGGACCTGCCGGCCTCCTGGGTGCTAACCCTAACCCTAGGTCGGTCCTCGAGGGGCCCCTCCCAAGGGGCCTTGCGTAGCCACGCCGGGGATCCTGGACGTCCTAGCCCCAGGGCCGGACACACCCTGCAGCCACCGGCACCGGGGCCGCTAGGGGAGCCGCCGGTCATTCAGGTGGGAGAAGGGGCAGGGCCCTCCTAGCCCCTGAGGATCTTCGAAGGCCCCCATGCCAAAACCTGTGGGCCCATGGTCCCGCTCGCCAGCTCCGTCCCCTCGGCCCACCCCACCTTGCGCCACACAGCCAGGGGATTGGGCCTGACGGGCTCCTGGGGGCTAACGCAAACCCTAGGTGGGTCCCCGAGGGGCCCATCCAAAGGGGCTTGGCGCCCCAACGCTGGGGATTGGGAACCTCCAAAGCCCAGCGCTGGACTCACCCTGCAGCCACCCGCCACCCACCCGGGCCGCTTCAGGTGCCGCCGGTTATTCAGGGCGGGAGAACAGGTAGGGCCCTCCGAGCCCTCGGCGAGCTTCGAAGGCCCCCTTTGCCAAAACACTTGGGCCCTCGCTCCCGCTCTCCAGCGAACTCCCCTCGGCCAGCCCCCCTGCTCGCCACAGCGCTGGTGGATCCTGCCTGCCGGCCTCCTGGGGGCTAATCCTAACCCTAGTTCGGCCCCCAAGGGGCCCCTCCCAAGGGGCCTGGCACTGCAACACTGGGGATTGGGACCCCCGAGCCCCAGCGCTGGACTCACCCTCCGCCCCACCGCCACCCAGGCCGTTATTGGCGCCGCCGATCATTCAGAGCGGGAGAACGTGCAGGGCATTCCGAGCCCCTGATGACACTGGAAGGCCCCCCGCGCCAAAACGCTTGGGCCCACGCTCCCACTCCTCAGCACCCTCAGCTCGGCCTGCCCCTCCGCTCGCCGCACATCCAGCAGATAGGGCTTGCCGGCCTCCTGGGGGCTAACCCTAATTCTAGGTGGGCTCCTGAGGGGCCCCTCCCAAAGGGCCTGGCGCCCAAACGACGGGGATTGGGGACCTGAGACGGAGCGCCGGACTTTACCCGTAGCCCCCCGCCACCTGGGCCGCTAGGGGCGCCGCCGGTCATTCAGGCGGGAGAAGGGGCAGGGCCCTCCAAGCCCCCGCCCACCTTCGATGGCCCCCCCGCCCCAAAGCGCTGGGGCCCACGTTCCCACTTGTCAGCGCCCTCACCTCAACCCGCCCCTCCGCTGGAAACACAGCAGGCGGATTGGACCTGCCGGCCGCATGGGGGCTAAGCTGAACCCTAGGTGGGTCCCCGAGGGGCCCCTCCCAAGGGGCTTGGCGACCCAACGCCCGGGATTGGGAACCACTGAACCCCAGCGGTGGAATCAGCCTGCAGCCCCCCGCCACTCTGGCCGCTAGGGGCGCCGCCGGTCATTCAGGCGGGAGAAGGAGCAGGGCCCTCCTAGCCCCTGATGACCTTCGAAGGCCCCCGCGCCAAAACGGTTGGGCCCACGCTCCCACTCCTCAGCGCCCTCAGCTCGGCCTACCCCTCTGCTCGCTGCACATCCAGCAGGTCGGGCTTGCCGGCCTCACGGGGGCTAACACTAAGTCTAGGTGGGCTCCTAAGGGGCCCCACCCAAGGGGCCCGGCGCCTCAGCGCCAGAGATTGGGGACCCGAGACCCAGCGCCGGACTCACCCTGCAGCCCCCCGCCACCTGGGCCTCTAGGGGGCCCACCGGTCATACAGGGCGGGAGAACGGGCAGGGCCCTCCGAGCTCCCGGCTACCTTCGAAGGACCCCCCGCCAAATGTTTGAGCCCAGGCTCCCGCTCGCCAGCGCCCTGATTCGGCCCGCCCCTCCACTCGCTGCACAGCGGGCATTTCGGGCCTGCCGGCATCCTGCTTGGTAACCCTGACCCTAGGTCAGTCCCTGAGAGGCCCCTTTCAAAGGGCCTGGGGCTGCAACACTGGGGATTGGGGACCCCCGAGCCCCAGGGCCAGACTAACACTGCTGCCCCTCCACCACCTGGGCACTAGGGGCGCTGCCGCTCATTCAGGGCGGCAGAAGGGGCAGGGACCTCTGAGCCCCCGCTGCCTTCGACGGCCCCCCGCCCCAAAGCGCTTGGGCCCACGTTCCCACTAGTCAGCGCCCTCACCTCAACCTGCCCCTCCGCTCGAAACACAGCAGGTGGATCGGACCTGCCGGCCTCCTGGGGGCTAACCCTAACCCTAGGTCGGTCCTCGAGGGGCCCCTCCCAAGGGGCCTTGCGCAGCCACGCCAGGGATCCTGGACGTCCTAGCCCCAGGGTCGGACAGACCCTGCAGCCCCCACAACCGGGGCCGCTAGGGGCGCCGCCGGTCATTCAGGCGGGAGAAGGGGCAGGGCCCTCCGAGCCCCCGCCTGCCTTAGATGGCCCCCCCGCCCCAAAGCGCTTGGGCCCACGTTCCCACTAGTCAGCGCCCTCACCTCAACCCGCCCCTCCGCTCGAAACACAGCAGGCGGATTGGACCTGGCGGCCTCCTGGGGGCTAAGCTGAACCCTAGGTGGGTCCCCGAGGGGCCCCTCCCAAGGGGCTTGGCGACCCAACGCCAGGGACTGGGAACCATTGAACCCCAGCGGTGGAATCAGCCTGCAGACCCCCGCCATCCGGCCGCTAGGGGCGCCGCCGGTCATTCAGGCGGGAGAAGGGACAGGGCCCTCCTAGCCCCTGAGGATCTTCGAATGCCCCCACGCCAAAACTTGTGGGTCCACGGTCCTGCTCGCCAGCTCTGTCTCATCGGCCTGCCCCACCGCGTGCCACACAGTCAGGGGATTGGGCCTGACGGCCTCCTGGGGGCTAACGCAAACCCTAGGTGGGTCCCCGAGGGGCCCATCCCAAGGGGCTTGGCGCCCCAACGTCAGGGATTGGGAACCTCCAAACCCCAGCGCTGGACTCACCCTGCAGCCCCCCGCCACCCGGGCCGCTTCAGCCGCCGCCGGTCATTCAGGGGGGGAGAATGGGCAGGGCCCTCTGAGCCCCCAGCGACCTTCGAAGGCCCCCCGCGCCAAAATGTTTGGGCCCAGGCTTCTGCTTGCCAGCGCCCTCACTCCGCCGGCCCCTCACTCGCCACACAGCAGGCATTTCGGGCCTGCCGGCATCCTGCTTGCTAACCCTAACCCTAGGTCGGTCCCCGAGAGGCCCCTGACAAGGGGCCTGGGGCTGCAATGCTGGGGATTGGGGACCCCCGAACCCCAGGGCCAAACTAACACTACTGCCGTCCACCACCTAGGCCACTAGGGGCGCTGTCTCTCATTCAGGGCTGGAGAAGGGGCAGGGCCTTCCAATCCCCCTTCGACATTCAATGGACCCCTGCCCCACAGCGCTTGGGCCCACGTTCCCACTAGTCAGCGCCCTCACCTCAACCCGCCCCTCCGCTGGAAACACAGCAGTCGGATCGGACCTGCCGGCCTCCTGGGGGCTAACATTTACCCTAGGTCGGTTCCTGAGGGGCCCCTCCCAAGGGGCCTTGCGCTGCCATGTCCGGGATCCTGGACGTCCTAGCTCCAGGGCCGGACTCACCCTGCAGCCACCCGCCATCCGGGGCCGCTAGGAGCGCCGCCGGTCATTCAGGCGGTAGAAGGGCCAGGGTCCTACAAGCCCCTGACGACCTTCGAAGGCCGCCCCAGCGCCAAAACCTGTGGGCCCACGGTCCCGCTCGCCAGCTCCCTCCCCTGGCCCGCCGCAATGCGCGCTACACAGCCAGGGGATTGGGCCTGATGGCCTCCTGGGGACTAAGCCAAACGCTAGGTGGGTCCCCGAGGGGCCCATCCCAAGGTGCTTGGCGCCCCAACGCCAGGGATTGGGGACCCGAGACCCAGCGCCGGTTTCACCCTGCAGCCCCCCACACCTGGGCTGCTAGGGGGCCTGCCGGTTATTCAGGGGGGGAGAACAGGCAGGGCCCTCTGAGCCCCCAGCGACCTTCGAAAGCCCCCCGTGCCAAAATGTTTGGGCCCAGGCTTCTGCTCGCCAGCGCCCTCACTCCGCCCGCCCCTCACTCGCCACACAGCAGGCATTTCGGGCCTGCCGGCATCCTGCTTGCTAACCCTAACCCTAGGTCGGTCCCCGAGAGGCCCCTGACAAGGGGCCTGGGGCTGCAATGCTGGGGATTGGGGACCCCAGTGCCCCAGGGCCAAACTAACACTGCTGCCCCTCCACCACCTGGGCCACTAGGGGCGCTGCCGCTCATTCAGGGCAGGAGAACATGCAGGGCCCTCCCAGCCCCCCCTGACCCTCGATGCACCCGCTCCCCAAGCGCTTGGGCCCATGTTCCCACTAGTCAGCGCCCTCACCTCAACCCGCCCCTCCGCTCGAAACACAGCAGGCGGATCGGACCTGCCGTACTCCTGGAGGCTAATCCTAACCCTAGGTCGGTCCCCGAAGGGCCCATCCCAACGGGCTTGGCGCCCCAACGCTGGGGATTGGGAACCTCCGAACCCCAGCGCTGGACTCACCCTGCAGCCCCCCGCCACCCGGGCCGCTAGGGGCGCCGGCAGTCATTCAGGCTCGAGAACGGGTAGGGCCCTCTGAGACCCTGGCGAGCTTCGAAGGCTGCCTGAGCCAAAACACTTGGGCCCAACTCCTACTCACCAGCGCCCTCCCCTCGGCCCGCCCCCCCCCTAGCCACACCGCCCATGGATCCTGCCTGTCGGCCTCCTCGGGGCTAATCCTAACCCTAGGTCGGCCCCCAAGGGGCTCCTCCCAAGAGGCCTGGCACGGCAATGCCAGAGATTGGGGACCCCCGCCCCAGCGCTGGACTCACCCTCCGCCACACCGCCACCCGGGCCTTTATTGGCGCCGCTGCTCATTCAGGGCAGGAGAATGTGCAGGGCACACCGAGCCCCTGGCGCATTTCGAAGGCCCACGCGCCAAACTCTGGGGCCCCCCGCTCCCACTCCTCAACGCCCTCAGCTCGGCCTGCCCCTCCGCTCGCTGCACATCCAGCAGATTGGGCTTGCAGGCCTCCTGGGGGCTAACCCTAACTCTAGGTGGGCTCCTTAGGGGCCCCTCGCAAGGGGCCTGGCGCCCCAACGCCTGGGATTGGGGACCCGAGACCCAGCGCTGGACTCACCCTCCGCCCCACCGCCACCCGGGCCGTTATTGGCGCCGCCTGTCATCAGGGCGGCAGAACGGGCAGGGACCTCTGAGCCACCAGCGACCTTGGAAGGCCCCAGGCACCAAAATGTTTGGGCCCAGGGTCCTGCTCGCCAGCGCCCTCACTCTGCCCACCCCTCCACTCGCCGCACAGCCGGCATTTCAGGCCTGCCGGCATCCTGCTTGCTAACCCTAACCCTAAGTCAGTCCCCTAGAGGCCCCTGACAAGGGGCCTGGGGCTGCAACGCTGGGGATTGGGGACCCTCGAGCCCCAGGGCCAAACTTACACTACTCCCCCTCCACCACCTGGGCCACTAGGGGCGCTGCCGCTCATTCAGGGCAGGAGAACATACAGGGCCCTCCCAGCTCCCCGGACCGATGATGCACAAGCTCCCCATAGCGCTTGGGCCCACGTTCCCACTAGTCAGCGCCCTCACCTCAACCCGCCCCTCCGCTCGAAACACAGCAGCCGGATCGGACCTGTCGGCCTCCTGGGGGCTAACCATACCCCTTGGTCGGTTCCCGAGGGGCCCCTCCCATGGGGCCTTGCGCCGCCATGCCCGGGATCCTGGACGTCCTACCCCAGGGCCGGACTCACCCTGCAGCCACCCGCCACCCGGGCCGCTAGGAGCGCCGTCGGTCATTCAGGCGGTAGAAGGGCCAGGGTCCTACAAGCCCCTGAGGACCTTCGAAGGCCGCCCCAGCGCCAAAACCTGTGGGCCCACGGTCCCGCTCGCCAGCTCCCTCCCCTGGCCCGCCGCAATGCGCCCTACACAGCCAGGGGTTTGGGCCTGATGGTCTCCTGGGGGCTAAGCCTAACCCTAGGTGGGTCCCGGAGGGGCCCATCCCAAGGTGCTTGGCGCCCCAACGCCAGGGATTGGGGACCCGAGACCCAGCACCCGATTCACCCTGCAGCCCCCCACCACTGGGGCCGCTAGGGGGCCCGCCGGTTAATCAGGGGGGGAGATCGGGCAGGGCCCTCTGAGCCCCCAGCGACCTTCGAAGGCCCCCGTGCCAAAATGTTTGGGCCCAGGCTTCCGCTCGCCAGCGCCCTCACTCCGTCCGCCCCTACACTCACAGCACAGCCGGCATTTCGGGCCTGCCGGCATCCTGCTTGCTAACCCTAACCCTAGGTCAGTCCACAAGAGGCCCATGACAAGGGGCCTGGGGCTGCAACGCTGGGGACTGGGGACTCCTGAGCCCCAGGACCAAACTAACACTGCTGCCCCTCCACCACCTGGGCCACTAGGGGCGCTGCAGCTCATTCAGGGCAGGAGAACATACAGGGCCCTCCCAGCCCCCCCGACTGTCCATGCACCCGCTCCCCAAAGCGCTTGGGCCCACGTTCCCACTAGTCAGCGCCCTCTCCTGAACCGGCCCCTCCGCTCGAAACACAGCAGGCGGATCGGACCTGCCGTACTCCTGGAGGCTAATCCTAACCCTAGGTCGGTCCCCGAAGGGCCCATCCCAAGGGGCTTGGCGCCCCAACGCTGGGGATTGGGAACCTCCGAACCCCAGCGCTGGACTCACCCTGCAGCCCCCCACCACCCGGGCCGCTAGGGGCGCCGCCAGTCATTCAGGCTCGAGAAGGGGTAGGGCCCTCCCAGCCCCTGGGGAGTTTCGAAGGCCGCCTGCGCTAAAACACTTGGGCCCAGGCTCCAACCCACCAGCACCCTCCCATCGGCCCGCCCCCCCCTCGCCACACCGCCCATGGATCCTGCCTGCCGGCCTCCTCGGGGCTAATCCTAACCCTAGGTCGGCCCCCAAGGGGCTCCTCCTGGGGGCCTGGCACCGCAATGCCAGGGATTGGGGACCCCCGCCCCCGCGCTGGACTCACCCTCCGCCCCACCGCCACCCGGGCCTTTATTGGCGGCGCTGCTCATTCAAGGCGGAAGAATGTGCAGGGCACGCCGAGCCCCTGGCGCACTTCGAAGGCCCCTGCGCCAAACTCTTGGGCCCCCGCTCCCAGTCCTCAATGCCCTCAGCTCGGCCTGCCCCTCCCCTCGCTGCACATCCAGCAGATCGGGCTTGCAGGCCTCCTGGGGGCTAACCCTAACTCTAGGTGGGCTCCTTAGGGGCCCCTCGCAAGGGGCCTGGCGCCCCAACGCCTGGGATTGGGGACCCGAGACCCAGCGCTGGACTCACCCTCCGCCCCACCGCCACCCAGGCCGTTATTGGCGCCGCCTGTCATCAGGGCGGCAGAATGGGCAGGGCCCTCTGAGCCACCAGCGACCTTGGAAGGCCCCAGGCACCAAAATGTTTGGGCCCAGGCTGCTTTTCGCCAGCGCCCTCACTCCGCCCGCCCCTCCACTAGCCGCACAGACAGCATTTCAGGCCTGCCGGCATCCTGCTTGCTAACCCTAACCCTAGGTTAGTCCCGGAGAGGCCCCTGACAAAGGGCCCGGGGATGCAACGGTGGGGATTGGGGACCCCAGTGCCCCAGGGCCGGACTAACACTGTTGCCCCTCCACCACCTGGGCCCATAGGGGCGCTGCCGCTCATTCACAGCGGGAGAAAGGGCAGGGCCCTCCAAGCCCCCTTCCACATTCGATGGCCCCCTGCCCCACAGCGCTTGGGCCCACGTTCCCACTAGTCAGCGCCCTCACCTCAACCCGCCCCTCCGCTCGAAACACAGCAGCCGGATCGGACCTGCCGGCCTCCTGGGGGCTAACCCTAACCCTAGGTCGGGTCCCAAGGGACCCTCCCAAGGGGTCATGCGCTGCCATGCCCGGGATCCTGGACGTCCTAGCCCCAGGGCCGGACTCACCCTGCAGCCCCCCGCCACCGGGGCCGCTAGGAGCGCCGCCGGTCATTCAGGCGGTAGAAGGGGCCGGGCCCTACAAGCCCCTGACGACCTTCGAAGGCCCCCCCCCCCCGCGCCAAAACCTGTGGGCCCACGGTCCAGCTCGCCAGCTCCCTCCCCTGGCCTGCCACAATGCGGGCTACACAGCCAGAGGATTGGGCCTGATGGCCTCCTGGGGGCTAAGCCAAACCCTAGGTGGGTCCCCGAGGGGCCTATCCCAAGGTGCTTGGTGCCCCAACGCCAGGGATTGGGGACCCGAGACCCAGCGCCGGATTCACCCTGCAGCCCCCCACACCCTGGGCCGCTAGGGGCCCGCCGGTTATTCAGGGGGGGAGAACGGGCAGGGCCCTCTGAGCCCCCAGCGACTTTCGAAGGCCCCCTGCGCCAAAATGTTTGGGCCCAGGCTCCTGTTCGCCAGCGCCCTCACTCCGCCCGCCCCTCCACTCGCCGCACAGCCAGCATTTCGGGCCTGCTGGCATCCTGCTTGCTAACCCTAACCCTAGGTCAGTCCCTGAGAGGCCCCTGACAAGGGGCCTGGGGCTGCAACGCTGGGGATTGGGGACCCCCGAGCCCCAGGGCCAAAGGAACACTGCTTCCCCTCCACCACCTGGGCCACTAGGGGCGCTGCCGATCATTCAGGGCTGGAGAAAGGGCAGGGCCCCTGAGCCCCCGCCAACCTTCGATGGCCCCCCGCCCCAAAGCGCTTGGGCCCACGTTGCCACTAGTCAGCGCCCTCACCTCAACCCACCCCTCCGCTCGAAACACAGCAGGCGGATTGCACCTGCCGGCCGCATGGGGGCTAACGTGAACCCTAGGTTGGTCCCCGATGGGACCCTCCCAAGGGGCTTGGCGACCCAACGCCGGGGATTGGGAACCACTGAACCCCAGCGGTGGAATCACCCTGCAGGCCCCCGCCACTCCGGCCGCTAGGGGCGCCGCCGTTCATTCAAGCGGGAGAGGGAGCAGGGCCCTCCTAGACCCTGATGACCTTCGAAGGCCCCTGCGCCAAAACGGTTGGGCCCTCGCTCCCACTCCTCAGCGCCCTCAGCTCGGCCTACCCCTCTGATCGCCGCACATCCAGCAGGTCGGGCTTGCCGGCCTCCCGGGGGCTAACACTAACTCTAGGTGAGCTCCTGAGGGGCCCCACCCAAGGGCCCGGCGCCGCAGCGGCGGAGGTTGGGGACCCGAGACCCAGCGCCGGACTCACCCTGCAGCCCCCCGCCACCTGGGCCTCTAGGGGGCCCACCGGTCATGTGGGGCGGGAGAACGGGCAGGGCCCTCTGAGCTCCCGGCTACCTTCGAAGGACCCCCCGCCAAATGTTTGGACCCAGGCTTCCGCTCGCCGGCGCCGTCATTCGGCCCGCCCCTCCACTCGCTGCACAGCGTTCATTTCGGGCCTGCCGGCATCCTGCTTGCTAACCCTGACCCTAGGTAGTCCCCGAGAGGCCCCAGACAAGGGGCCTGGGGCTGCAACACTGGGGATTGGGGACCCCAGAGCCCCAGGGCCAGACTAACACTGCTGCCCCTCCACCACCTGGGCACTAGGGGCGCTGCCGCTCATTCCCGGCGGGAGAACGGGCAGGGCCCTCCGGCACCCGCCGACCTTCGATGGCCCCCCCGCCCCAAAGCGCTTGGGCCCACGTTTCCTCTAGTCAGCGCCCTCACCTCGACCTGCCCCTCCGCTCCAAACACAGCAGGCGGATCGGACCTACCGGCCTCCTGGGGGCTAACCCTAACCCCAGGTCAGTCCCCGAGGGTCCCCTCCGAAGGGGCCTTGCGCAGCCACGCCCGGGATCCTGGACGTCCTAGCCCCAGGGCCGGACACACCCTGAAGCCCCCGCCACCGGGGCCGCTAGGGGCGCCGCCGGTCATTCAGGCGGGAGAACGGGCAGGGCCCTACTAGCCCCTGAGGCTCTTCGAAGGCCCCCACGCCAAAACCTGTGGGCCCACGGTCTCGCTCGCCAGCTCCGTCCCCTCGGCCCGCCCCTCCGCGCGCCACACAGCCAGGGGATTGGGCCTGACGGCCTCCTGGGGGCTCACGCAAACCCTAGGTGGGTCCCCAAGGGGACCATCCCAAGGGTTTTGGCGCCCCAACGCCGGGAATTGGGAACCTCCAAACCCCAGCGCTGGACTCACCCTGCAGCCCCACGCCACCAGGGCCACTAGGAGCGCTGCCGGTCATTAAGGGGGGGAGAACGGGTAAGGCCCTTCGAATTCCCGGGGAGCTTGGAAGGCCCCTGCGCCTAAACACTTGGGCCCAAGCTCCGCTCTCCAGCGCCCTCCCCTCCGGCCGCCCCCCCCCCCCCCGCTCGCCACACCGCCCCTGGATCCTTCCATGCCGGCCTCCTGGGGGCTAATCCTAACCCTTGTTCGGCACCCGAGGGGCCACTCCCAAGGGGCCTGGCACCGCAACGCCGGGGATTGGGACCCCCGAGCCCCAGCGCTGGACTCACCCTCTGCCCCACCGCCACCCAGGCCGTTATTGGCGCCGCCGGTCATTCAGAGTGGGAGAACGTGCAGGCACTCCGAGCCCCTGACGACTTTCGAAGGCCCCCCGCGCCAAAATGCTTGGGCCCACGTTCCCACTCTTCAGCGCCCTCAGCTCGGCCTGCCCCTCCGTTCGCCGCACCTCCAGCAGATCGGGCTTGCGGGAGTCCTGGGGGCTAACCCTAACTCTAGGTGGGCTCCTGAGGGGCCCCACCCAAGGGGCCTGGCGCCCACACGCCGGGGATTGAGGACCTGAGACCAAGCGCCGGACTTTACCCGCAGCCCCCCGCCACCTGGGCCGCTAGGGGGCCCGCCGGTCATTCAGGGCGTGAGAACGGGCAGGGCCCTCTGTGCCCCAGGCAACCTTCGAAGGCCCCCCCACGCCAAAACGGTTGGGCCTACACTCCCACTCCTCAGCGCCCTCAGCTCGGCCTACCCCTCTGCTGGCCGCATATCCAGCAGGTCCGGCATGCCGGCCTCCCGGGGGCTAACACTAACTCTAGGTGGGCTCCTGAGGGGCCCCACACAAGGTGCCTGGCGCCGCAGCGGCCGAGGTTGGGGACCCGAGACCCAGCGCTGGACTCACCCTGCAGCCCCCCGCCACCTGGGCCTCTAGGGGGCCCACCGGTCATACGGGGCGGGAGAAGGGGCAGGGCCCTCCGAGCCCCTGAGGATCTTCGAAGTCCCCCACGCCAAAACCTGTGGGCCCACGGTCCCGCTCGCCAGCTCCGTCCCCTCGGCCCGCCCCACCGCGTGCCACACAGCCAGGGGATTGGGCCTGACGGGCTCCTGGGGGCTAACCCTAAACCTTGTTGGTCCCCGTGGGCCCCTGCCAAGGGGCCTTGCGCTGCCACGCCCGGGATCCTGGACGTCCTAGCCCCAGGGCCGGACACACCCTGAAGCCCCCGCCACCAGGGCCGCTAGGGGCGCCGCCGGATCATTCAGGCGGGAGAAGGGGCAGGGCCCTCCTAGCCCCTGAGGATCTTCGAAGGCCCCCACGACAAAACCTGTGGGCCCTCGGTCCCGCTCGCCAGCTCCGTCCCCTCGGCCCGCCCCACCGCGCGCCACACAGCTAGGGGATTGGGCCTGACGGCCTCCTGGGGGCTAACGCAAACCCTAGGTGGGTCCCCGAGGGGCCCATCCCAAGGATCTTGGCACCCCAACGCTGGGGATTGGGAACCTCCAAACCCCAGCGCTGGACTCACCCTGCAGCCCCCCGCCAACCGGGCCGCTAGGGGCGCCGCCGGTCATTCAGGGGGGAGAACGGGTAGGGCCCTCCGAGCCCCCGGGGAGCTTCGAAGACCCCCTGTGCCAAAACACTTGGGCCCACGCTCCTGCTCTCCAGCGCCCTCCCCTCGGCCCGCCCCCCAGCTCGCCACACCGCCGGTGGATCCTGCCTGCCGGCGTCCTGGGGGCTAATCCTAACCCTAGGTGGGCCCCCGAGGGGCCCCTCCCAAGGGTCCTGGCACCGCAACTCCGGGCATTGGGGACCCCCGAGCCCCAGGGCAAGACTAACACTGCTGCCTCTCCACCACCTGGGCCACTAGGGGCGCTGCCGCTCATTCAGGGCTGGAGAAAGGGCAGGGCCCTCTGAGCCCCCGCCGACCTTCGATGGCCCCCCGCCCCAAAGCGCTTGGGCCCATGTTCCCACTAGTCAGCGCCCTCACCTCAACCGGCCCCTCCGCTCGAAAGACAGCAGGCGGATCGAACCTGCCGGCCACCTGGGGGTAACCTTAACCTTAGGGCGGTCCCGGAGTGGCCCCTCCCAAGGGGTCTTGTGCGGCCATGCCGGGGATCCTGGACGTCCTAGCCCCAGGGCCGGACTCACCCTGCAGCCCCCTGGCACCCGGGGTGCTAGGGGCGCCGCCGGTTATTCAGGCGGGAGAAGGGGCAGGGCCCTCCGAGCCCCCGACCTCCTTAGAAGGCCCCGCTCCAAAACCTGTGGGCCCACGGTCCCGCTCACCAGCTCCCTCCCCTCGGTCCACCCCACCGCGAGCCACACAGCCAGGGGATTGGGCCTGAAGGCCTCCTGGGGGCTAACCCAAACCCTAGGTGGGTCCCCGAGGGGCCCATCCCAAGGGGCTTGGCGCCCCAACGCTGGGGATTGGGAACCTCCAAACCCCAGCGCTGGACTCACCCTGCAGCCCCCCGCCAACCGGGCCGCTAGGGGCGCCGCCGGTCATTCAGGGGGGAACGGGTAGGGCCCTCCGATCCCCCGGCGAGCTTCCAAGGCCCCCGCGCCAAAACACTTGGGCCCAAGCTCCACTCTCCAGCGCCCTCCCCTCCGCCCCCCCCCCCCCCCGCTAGCCACACCGCCGGTGGATCTTACCTGCCTGGCCTCCTGGGGGCTAATCCTAACCCTAGTTCGGCCCGCAAGGGGCCCCTCCCAAGTGGCCTGGCACTGCAACGCGGGGGATTGGGACCCCTGAGCCCCAGCGCTGGACTCACCCTCCGCCCCACCGCCACCCAGGCCGTTATTGGCGCCGCCGGTCATTCAGAGCGGGAGAACGTGCAGGGCATTCCGAGCCCCTGACGACATTGGAAGGCCCCCCGCGCCAAAACGCTTGGGCCCACGCTCCCACTCCTCAGCCCCCTCAGCTCAGCCTGCCCCTCCGCTCGCGGCACATCCAGCAGATAGGGCTTGCCAGCCTCCTGGGGGCTAACCCTAACTCTAGGTGGGCTCCTGAGGGGCCCATCCCCAGGGGCCTGGCGCCCCAACGCAGGGGATTGGGGACCGGAGACCCAGCGCCGGACTCACCCTGCAGCCCCCCGCCACCTGGGTCGATAGGGAGCCCGCCGGTCATTCAGGGTGTGAGAACGGGCAGGGCCCTCTGTGCCCCAGGCAACCTTTGAAGGCCCGCCGCCCCGCTCCAAAATGTTTGGGCCCAGGCTCCAGCTTGCCAGCGTCCTCACTCCGCCCGCCCCTCCACTCGGTGCACAGCGGGCATTTCGGCCCTGCCGGCATCCTTCTTGGTAACCCTAACCCTAGATCAGTCCCCGAGAGGCCTCTGACAAGGGGCCTGGGGCTGCAACGCTGGGGATTGGGGACCCCCGAGCCCGAAGGCCAGACTAACACTGCTGCCGTCCACCACCTGGGCCACTAGGGGCGCTGTCTCTCATTCACGGCTGGAGAAGGGGCAGGGCCCTCTGAGCCCCCGCGGACCTTCGATAGCCCCCAGCCCCAAAGTGCTTGGGCCCACGTTCCCACTCCTCAGCGCTCTCAGCTCGGCCTACCCCTCTGCTCGCCGCACATCCAGCAGATAGGGCTTGCCGGCATCCTGGGGGCTAACCCTAACTCTAGGTGGGCTACTGAGGGGCCTCTCCCAAGGGGCCTGGGGCCCCAACGCCAGGGATTGGGGACCCGAGACCCAGCGCCAGACTCACCCTGCAGCCCGCCGCCACCTGGGCCGCTAGGGGGCCCGCCGGTCATTCGGGGCGTGAGAACGGGCAGGGCCCTCTGTGCCCCAGGTAACTTTCGAAGGCCCCCCCGCTCAAAAATGTTTGGGCCAAGGCTCCAGCTCGCCAGCGCCCTCACTCCGCCCGCCCCTCCACTCGCTGCACAGCAGGCATTTCGGGCCTGCCGGCATCCTTCTTGCTAACCCTGACCCTAGGTCAGTCCCCGAGAGGCCCCTGACAAGGGGCCTGGGGCTGCAATGCTGGGGATTGGGGACCCCCGAGCCCCAGGGCCAGACTAACACTGCTGCCGTCCACCACCTGGGCCACTAGGTGCGCTGTCTCTCATTCAGGCCTGGAGAAGGGGCAGGGCCCTCCGCGCCCCCGCGGACCTTCGATGGCCCCCCGCCCCAAAGCGCTTGGGCCCACGTTCCCACTAGTCAGCGCCCTCACCTCAACCTGCCCCTCCGCTCGAAACACAGCAGGCAGATCATACCTGCCGGCCTCCTGGGGGCTAACCCTAACCCTCGATGGTTCCTGAGGGGCCCCTCCCAAGGGGCCTTGCGCTGCCACGCCCCGGATCCTGGACGTCCTAGCCCCAGGGCCGGACACACCCTGAAGCCCCCGCCACCAGGGCCGCTAGGGGCGCCGCCGGTCATTCAGGCGGGAGAAGGGGCAGGGCCCTCCTAGCCCCTGAGGATCTTCGAAGGCCCCCACGCCAAAACCTGTGGGCCCACGGTCTCGCTCGCCAGCTCCGTCCCCTCGGCCCGCCCCACCGCGCACCACACAGTCAGGAGATTGGGCCTAACGGCCTCCTGATGGCTAACCCAAACCCTAGGTGGGTCCCCAAGGGGACCATCCCAAGGTGCTTGGCGCCCCAACGCCGGGGATTGGGAACCTCCAACCCCAGCGCTGGACTCACCCTGCAGCCCCCCGCCACCTGGGCCGCTTCAGGCGCCGCCGGTCATTCAGGGCGGGAGAACAGGTAGGGCCCTCCGAGCCCCCAGCGAGCTTCGAAGGCCCCCTGCGCCAAAACACGTGGACCCAGGCTCCTGCTCTCCAGCGCCCTCCCCTCGGCCCGCCCCCCGGCTCGCCACACCGCCGGTGGATCCTGCCTGCCGGCGTCCTGGGGGCTAATCCTAACCCTAGGTGGGCCCCCGAGGGGCCCCTCCCAAGGGTCCTGGCACCGCAACTCCGGGCATTGGGGACCCCCGAGCCCCAGGGCAAGACTAACACTGCTGCCTCTCCACCACCTGGGCCACTAGGGGCGCTGCCGCTCATTCAGGGCTGGAGAAAGGGCAGGGCCCTCTGAGCCCCCGCCGACCTTCGATGGCCCCCCGCCCCAAAGCGCTTGGGCCCATGTTCCCACTAGTCAGCGCCCTCACCTCAACCGGCCCCTCCGCTCGAAAGACAGCAGGCGGATCGAACCTGCCGGCCACCTGGGGGTAACCTTAACCCTAGGGCGGTCCCGGAGTGGCCCCTCCCAAGGGGTCTTGCGCGGCCATGCCCGGGATCCTGGACGTCCTAGCCCCAGGGCCGGACTCACCCTGCAGCCCCCTGGCACCCGGGCTGCTAGGGGCCCCGCTGGTCATTCAGGCGGGAGAAGGGGCAGGGCCCTCCGAGCCCCGACCTCCTTAGAAGGCCCCGCGCCAAAACCTGTGGGCCCACGGTCCCGCTCGCCAGCTCCCTCCCCTCGGTCCGCCCCACCGGGAGCCACACAGCCAGGGGATTGGGCCTGAAGGCCTCCTGGGGGCTAACCCAAACCCTAGGTGGGTCCCCGAGGGGCCCATCCCAAGGGGCTTGGCGCCCCAACGCCAGGGATTGGGAACCTCCAAACCCCAGCGGTGGACTCACCCTGCAGCCCCCCGCCACCCAGGCTGCTAGGGGCGCCACCGGTCATTCAGCAGGGGTGAAAGGGTAGGGCCCTCGGAGCCCCTGGGGAGTTTCGAAGGCCCCCTGCGCCAAAACACTTGGGGCCACGCTCCGCTCTCCAGCGCCCTCCCCTCCGGCCGCACACACCCCCCCACCACAAACACCCCCCAGCCACACCGCCAGTGGATCCTTCCTGCCTGCCTCCTGGGGGCTACTCCTAACCCTTGTTCTGCCCCGAGGGGCCCCTCCCAAGGAGCCTGGCACCGCAACGCCGGGGGGATTGGGACCCCGGAGCCCCAGCGCTGGATTCACTCTTCGCCCCACCACCACACAGGCCATTATTGGCGCCGCCGGTCATTCAGAGCGGGAGAACGTGCAGGGCACTCTGAGCCCCTGAGGACTTTTGAAGGCCCCCCCACGCCAAAACGCTTGGGCCCACGCTCCCAGTCCTCAGCGCCCTCATCTTGGGCTGCCCTCTGCTCGCTGCACATCCAGCAGGTCGGGCTTGCGGGCCTCCCTGGGGCTAACACTAACTCTAGGTGGGCTCCTGAGGGCCCCACACAAGGTGCCTGGCACCACAGCGGCTGAGGTTGGGGACCCAAGACCCAGCGCCATACTCACCCTGCAGCCCCATGCCACCTGGGCCTCTAGGGGGCCCACCGGTCATACGGAGCAGGAGAAGGGGCAGGGCCCTCCTAGCCCCTGAGGATCTTCAAAGTCCCCGACGCCAAAACCTGTGGGCCCATGGTCCTGCTCGCCAGCTCAGTCCCCTCAGCCCGCCCCACCACGCGCCACACAGCCAGAGGATTGGGCCTAACGGCCTCCTGGGGACTAACGCAAACCTTAGGAGGGTCTGCACCTCAGGAAACCAGCTTCTGTTGGAAGCCGGCTGTTTGCCAAAGGGGTCTCAGGGCCGTGGGCCTCAGGTGTCCCTCAGGCTCCCAAAAGCACAGGGACGAGGTGAGGGGCTTAGACCATGCCTGGGCAATGTTGTCTCTTACACCTGGGTGTGTCGCATTTTGTTTACCTGGCTACCCCCACTTGGGATAGGTTTTCCACAGCAAGAGCATATTGCTCATCCGAAGCCGTTTTTGCCCCAGGGGGTCTCCGGGCTGTGTTCCTTGGGGTTAAACTCCTGCTAGCAAAACCGCCGGGATGAGGGAAGGGCTCAGACGGTGCCTGGGCACTGTGGTCTCTTACAGGTCAGTGTATGGCATTTCCTTCCCCTTGCCACAGGCATCTGGGAGCATGTCTGCACGTGGAGAAAGACTTTCCCATGGGAAGCCGGTTTTTGTCAAACGGGTCCCAGTGCTCTGCTCCTCTCTTTTCACTCCTGCTGCCAGAAGCCCAGGGAAGAGGGGAGGGCTTAGAACAGCCCTGGGCACTGGGGTTTCTTTCAGAGAAGGGGATGGCATTTGCTTTCCCTTGCCACCACCCCTTGGGATAGGGGCTGCACCTCAGGAAAGCTGTTTCCGTGGGAAGCCGGCTTTCTGCCCAACGGGCCTCAGGGCCGTGGGCCTCGGGGGTCCCTCCGGCTCCCCAAAGCACAGACGAGGTGAGGGACTTAGACCATGCCTGGGCCATGTTGTTTCTTCCGCCTGGGTGTGTGGCATTTTGTTGACCTGGCTACTCACATTTGCATATGTTTTCCAGAGCAAGCACCTATTGTTCCTCAGAAGCAGTTTTTGCCCCAGGGGTCTCAGGGCAGTGTTCCTTGGGCTTGAACTCCTGCTAGCTAAACTGCAGGGATGAGGGAAGGGCTCAGACTGTGCCTGGGCCCTGTGGTCTCTTCCAGGTCAGTGTATGGTATTTCCTTCACCTTGCCACAGGCACTGGGGAGCATGTCTGCACGTGGATAAGGACTTCCCCCTGGGAAACCGGTTTCTGTAAAATGGTCCCAATGCTGTGCTCCTCTCTTTTCACTCCTGCAGCCAGAAGTCCAGGGAGGAGGGGAGGGCTTAGAACATGGCTGGGCACTGGGGTTTCTTCCAGAGAAGGGGATGGCATTTGCTTTCATTGCCACCACCCCTTGGGATAGAGTCTGCACCTCAGGAAAGCTGTTTCCTTGGGAAGCCGGCTTTCTGCCAAACGGGCCTCAGGGCCGTGGGCTTCGGGGGTCCCTCAGGCTCCCCAAAGCACAGGGACGAGGTGAGGGACTTTGACCATGCCTGAGCCATGTTCTTTCTTCCACCTGGGTGTATGGCATTTTGTTGACCAGGCTACCCCCACTTGGGATAGGTTTTCCACAGCAAGAGCATATTGTTCGTCGGAAGCCCTTTGGGCCCCAGGGGGTCTCCGGGCTGTGTTCCTTGTGGTGGAACTCCTGCTAGCAAAACCGCCGGGATGAGGGAAGGGCTCAGACTGTGCCTGGGCCCTGTGGTCTCTTCCAGGTCAGTGTATGGTATTTCCTTCACCTTGCCACAGGCACTGGGGAGCATGTCTGCACGTGGAGAAGGACTTCCTCGTGGAAGACGGTTTCTGTCAAAGCGTCCCAGTGCTGTCCTCCTCTCTTTTCACTCCTGTTGCTAGAAGCCCAGAGAGGAGGGGAGGGCTTAGAACATGGCTGGGCACTGGGGTTTATTGCAGAGGAGGAGATGGCATTTGCTTTCCCTTACCACCACCCCTTGGGATAAGGTCTGCAACTCAGGAAAGCTGTTTCCGTGGGAGGCCGGCTTTCTGCCAAACGGGTCTCAGGGCCGTGGGTTTCGGGGGTCCCTCCGGCTCCCCAAAGCACAGAGAGGAGGTGAGGGGTTAGACCATGCCTGGCCTAGTTGTCTCTTCCACCTGAGTGTGTGCCATTTTGTTGACCTGGCTACCCCCTCTTGGGATAGGTTTTCCACAGCAAGAGCATATTGTTCGTCGGAAGCCGTTTGGGCGCCAGGGGGTCTCCGGGCTGTGTTCCTTGTGGTGGAACTCCTGCTAGCAAAACCGCCGGGATGAGGGAAGGGCTCAGACTGTGCCTGGGCCCCGTGGTCTCTTCCAGGTCAGTGTATGGTATTTCCTTCACCTTGCCACAGGCACTGGGGAGCATGTCTGCACGTGGAGAAGGACTTCCTCGTGGAAGCCGGTTTCTGTCAAAGCGTCCCAGTGCTGTCCTCCTCTCTTTTCACTCCTGCTGCTAGAAGCCCAGGGAGGAGGGGAGGGCTTAGAACATGGCTGGGCACTGGGGTTTCTTCCAGAGAAGGAGATGGCATTTTTTTCCCTTGCCTCCACCCCTTGGGATAGGGTCTGCACCTCAGGAAAGCTGTTTCCGTGGGAAGCTGGCTTTTTGCAAAGGGTTTTCAGGGACGTGGGCCTCGGCTGTCCCTCCGGCTCCCCAAAGCACAGGGACGAGGTGAGGGGCTTAGACCATGCCTGGGCAATGTTGTTTCTTACACCTGGGTGTGTGACATTTTATTGACCTGGCTACCCCCATTGGGATAGGTTTTCAACAGCAAGCGCCTTTGTTCATCAGAAGCCGTTTTTGCCTCAGGGGTCTCCGGGCTGTGTTCCTTGGGGTTGAACTCCTGCTAGCAAAACCGCCGGGATGAGGGAAGGGTTCAGACTGTGCCTGGGCCCTGTGGTCTCTTCCAGGTCAGTGTATGGCATTTCCTTCCCCTTGCCACAGGCACCTGGGAGCATGTCTGCACGTGGAGAAAGACTTTCCCGTGGGAAGCCGGTTTTTGTCAAACGGGTCCCAGTGCTCTGCTCCTCTCTTTTCACTCCTGCTGCCAGAAGCCCAGGGAGGATGGGAGGGCTTAGAACATGGCTGGGCACTGTGGTTTCTTCCAGAGAAGTGGAGGGCATTTGCTTTACCTTGCCACAACCACTTGGGAGAGGGTCTGCACCTCAGGAAAACTGTTTCCGTGGGAAGCCGGCTTTTTGCAAAGGGGTCTCAGGGCCGTGGGCCTCGGCTGTCCCTCCGGCTCCCCAAAGCACAGGGACGAGGTGAGGGCCTTAGACCACGCCTGGGCCATGTTGTTTCTTCCACCTGGTTGTGTGGCATTTTGTTGACCTGGCTACCCCCACTTGGGATAGGTTTTCCACAGCAAGAGTATTGTTTGTCGGAAGCCGTTTGGGCCCCAGGGGGTCTCTGGGCTGTGTTCGTTGGGGTTGAACTCCTGCTAGCAAAACTGCCTGGATGAGGGAAGGGCTCAGACTGTGCCTGGGCCCTGTGGTCTCTTCCAGTTCAGTGCATGGCATTTCCTTCACCTTGCCACAGGCACTGGGAAGCATGTCTCCACGTGGAGAAGGACTTCCTCGTGGGAAGCCCGTTTCTGTCAAAGGGTCCCAGTGCTGTGCTCCTCTCTTTTCTCTCCTGCTGCCAGAAGCCCAGGGAGGAGGGGAGGGCTTAGAACATGGCTGGGCACTGGGGTTTTTTCCAGAGAAGGGGATGGCATTTGCTTTCCCTTGCCACCACCCCTTAGGATAGGGTCTGCACCTCAGGAAAGCTGTTTCCGTGGGAAGCCGGCTTTCTGCCCAACGGGCCTCAGGGCCGTGGGCCTCGGGGGTCCCTCCGGCTCCCCACAGAACAGGGACAAGGTGAGGGGCTTTGACCGTGCCTGGGCAATGTTGTTTCTTACACCTGGGTGTGTGGCATTTCGTTGACCTGGCTACCCCCACTTGGGATAGGTTTTCCACAGCAAGCACCTCTTGTTCGTCGGAAGCCGTTTTTGCCTCAGGGGTCTCCGGTCTGTGTTCGTTGGGGTTGAACTCCTGCTAGCAAAACCGCCAGGATGAGGGAACGGTTCAGACTGTGCCTGGGCCCTGTGGTCTCTTCCAGGTCAGTGTATGGCGTTTCCTTCCCCTTGCCACAGGCACCTGGGAGCATGTCTGCACGTGGAGAAAGACTTTCCCGTGGGAAGCCGGTTTTTGTCAAACGGGTCCCATTGCTCCGCTCCGCTCTTTTCACTCCTGCTGCCAGAAGCCCAGGGAGGATGGGAGGGCTTAGAACCAGGCTGGGCACTGTGGTTTCTTCCAGAGAAGTGGAGGGCATTTGCATTACCTTGCCACAACCACTTGGGATAGGGTGTGCACCTCAGGAGAACTGTTTCCGTGGGAAGCTGGCTTTTTGCAAAGGGGTCTCAGGGCCGTGGGCCTCGGCTGTCCCTCCGGCTCCCCAAAGCACAGGGACGAGGTGAGGGGCTTAGACCATGCCTGGGCAATGTTGTTTCTTACACCTGGGTGTGTGGCATTTTGTTGACCTGGCTACCCCCACTTGGGATAGGTTTTCCACAGCAAGCACCTCTTGTTCGTCGGAAGCCGTTTTTGCCTCAGGGGTCTCCGGGCTTTGTTCGTTGGGGTTGAACTCCTGCTAGCAAAACCGCCGGGATGAGGGAAGGGTTCAGACTGTGCCTGGGCCCTGTGGTCTCTTCCAGGTCAGTGTATGGCATTTCCTTCCTCTTGCCACAGGCACCTGGGAACATGTCTGCACGTGGAGAAAGACTTTCCCTTGGGAAGCCGGTTTTTGTCAAACGGGTCCCAGTGCCCTGCTCGTCTCTTTTCACTCCTGCTGCCAGAAGCCCAGGGAGGATGGGAGGGCTTAGAACATGGCTGGGCATTGTGGTTTCTTCCAGAGAAGTGGAGGGCATTTGCATTACCTTGCCACAACCACTTGGGATAGGGTCTGCACCTCAGGAAAACTGTTCCCGTGGGAAGCCGGCTTTTTGCAAAGGGGTCTCAGGGCCATGGTCCTCGGGTGTCCCTCCGGCTCCCCAAAGCACAGGGACGAGGTGAGGGGCTTAGACCGTGCCTGGGCAATGTTGTTTCTTACACCTGGGTGTGTGGCATTTTGTTGACCTGCCTACTCCCACGTGGGATAGGTTTTCCACAGCAAGCACCTCTTGTTCGTCGGAAGCCGTTTTTGCCTCAGGGGTCTCCGGGCTGTGTTCGTTGAGGTTGAACTCCTGCTAGCAAAACCGCCGGGATGAGGGACGGGTTCAGACAGTGCCTGGGCCCTGTGGTCTCTTCCAGGTCAGTGTATGGCATTTCCTTCCCCTTGCCACAGGCACCTGGGAGCATGTCTGCACGTGGAGAAAGACTTTCCCGTGGGAAGCCGGTTTTTGTCAAACGGGTGCCAGTGCTCTGCTCCTCTCTTTTCACTCCTGCTGCCAGAAGCCCAGGGAGGAGGGGAGGGCTTAGAACATGGCTGGGCCCTGGGGTTTATTGCAGAGGAGGAGATGGCATTTGCTTTCCCTTACCACCACCCCTTGGGATAGGGTCTGCAACTCAGGAAAGCTGTTCCCGTGGGAGGCCGGCTTTCTGCCAAACGGGTCTCAGGGCCGTGGGCTTCGGGGGTCCCTCCGGCTCCCCAAAGCACAGAGAGGAGGTGAGGGGTTACACCATGCCTGGGCCTAGTTGTCTCTTCCACCTGGGTGTGTGCCATTTTGTTGACCTGGCTACCCTCACTTGGGATAGGTTTTCCACAGCAAGAGCATAGTGTTAGTCGGAAGCCGTTTGGGCCCCTGGGGGTCTCCGGGCTGTGTTCGTTGCGGTGGACCTCCTGCTAGCAAAACCGCCGGTATGAGGGAAAGGCTCAGACTGTGCCTGGGCCCTGTGGCCTCTTCCAGGTCAGTGTATGGCATTTCCTTCACCTTGCCACAGGCACTGGGGAGCATGTGTGCACGTGGTGAAGGACTTCCTCGTGGGAAGCCGGTTTCTGTCAAAGAGTCCCAGTGCTGTGTGCCTCTCTTTTCAATCCTGCTGCCAGAAGCCCAGGGAGGAGGGGAGGGCTTAGAACATGGGTGGGCACTGTGGTTTCTTCCAGAGAAGTGGATGGCATTTCTTTACCTTGCCACAACCACTTGTGAGAGGGTCTGCACCTCAGGAAAACTGTTTCCGTGGGAAGCCGGCTTTTTGCAAAGGGGTCTCAGGGCCGTGGGCCTCGGCTGTTGTTCCGGCTCCCCAAAGCAAAGGGACGAGGTAAGGGGCTTAGACCATGCCTGGGCAATGTTGTTTCTTCTACCTGGGTGTGTGGCATTTTGTTGACCTGGCTACCCCCACTTGGGATAGGTTTTCCACAGCAAGCGCCTATTGTTTCTCGGAAGCCGTTTTTGCCTCTGGGGTCTCCGGGCTGTGTTCGTTGGGGTTGAACTCCTGCTAGCAAAACCGCCGGGATGAGGGAAGGGTTCAGACTGTGCCTGGGCCCTGTGGTCTCTTCCAGGTCAGTGTATGGCATTTCCTTCCCCTTGCCACAGGCACCTGGGATCATGTCTGCACGTGGAGAAAGACTTTCTCGTGGGAAGCTGGTTTTTGTCAATCGGGTCCCAGTGCTCTGCTCCTCTCTTTTCACTCCTGCTGCCAGAAGCCCAGGGAGGATGGGAGGGCTTAGAACATGGCTGGGCACTGTGGTTTCTTCCAGAGAAGTGGAGGGCATTTGCATTACCTTGCCACAACCACTTGGGATAGGGTGTGCACCTCAGGAAAACTGTTTCCGTGGGAAGCCGGCTTTTTGCAAAGGGGTCTCAGGGCCGTGGGCCTCGGCTGTCCCTCCGGCTCCCCAAAGCACAGGGACGAGGTGAGGGGCTTAGACCATGCCTGGGCAATGTTGCTTCTTACACCTGGGTGTGTGGCATTTTATTGACCTGGCTACCCCCTCTTGTGATAGGTTTTCAACAGCAAGCGCCTTTGTTCATCAGAAGCCGTTTTTGCCTCAGGGGTCTCCGGGCTGTGTTCCTTGGGGTTGAACTCCTGCTAGCAAAACCGCCGGGATGAGGGAAGGGTTCAGACTGTGCCTGGGCCCTGTGGTCTCTTCCAGGTCAGTGTATGGCATTTCCTTCCCCTTGCCACAGGCACCTGGGAGCATGTCTGCACCTGGAGAAAGACTTTCCCGTGGGAAGCCGGTTTTTTGTCAAACGGGTCCCAGTGCTCTGCTCCTCTCTTTTCACTCCTGCTGCCAGAAGCCCAGGGAGGATGGGAGGCCTTAGAACATGGCTGGGCGCTGTGGTACCTTCCAGAGAAGTGGAGGGCATTTGCTTTACCTTGCCACAACCACTTGAGAGAGGGTCTGCACCTCAGGAAAACTGTTTCCGTGGGAAGCCGGCTTTTTGCAAAGGGGTCTCAGGGACGTGGGCCTCGGCTGTCCCTCCGGCTCCCCAAAGCACAGGGACGAGGTGAGGGGCTTAGACCATGCCTGGGCCATGTTGTTTCTTCCACCTGGTTGTGTGGCATTTTGTTGACCTGGCTACCCCCACTTGGGATAGGTTTTCCACAGCAAGAGCATATTGTTTGTCGGAAGCCGTTTGGGCCCCAGGGGGTCTCCGGGCTGGGTTCGTTGGGGTTGAACTCCTCCTAGCAAAACCGCCGGGATGAGGGAAGAGCTCACCGGTGCCTGGGCACTGTGGTCTCTTACCCGACCCGTACCCTAACTGGAACCCAAACCCTATACCCTGACCCAGACCCTTCGCCTGATCCTGACCATTACCCTGACCCTAACCCTCACCCTAACCCTAACCAGAACCCTAGCCCTAACCCGAACCCTAACACTAATCCTAACCCTAACCCGAAACCTAACCCTAACCCTAACCCTAACCGTACCACAAAAACTAACCCTAACCCTAAACCTAACCCTAAGCGTAACGTGAACCCTAACCCTAACCCTAACCCTAAACCAAACCCTTACCCTAACCCTAACCCTAACCCTAACGCTAACCCGAAACCTAACCATAAACCTAACCCTAACCTTAACCCGAAACCGAACCCTAACCCGAACCCTAACCCTATACCGAATCCTAACCCGAACCCTAACCCTAACCCTAACCCTAACCCTAACCCTAACCCCTAACCTGACCCCAAACTCGAACCCCTAACCCTAACCCTAACCCTAAACCTAACCCTAACCCGAACCCTAACCCGAACACCAATTCTAACCCTAACCCTCACCCTAACCCTAACCCTAACCCTCAGCCTAACCCGAACCCTAACCCTAACCATAACCCTAACCCTAAACATCAGCCTAACCCTAACCCTACCCGAACCCTAACCCTAAAACATACCCTAACCGTAAACCTAACCCTAACCTGAAGCCGAACACTAACCCTAACCCTACCCGAACCCTAACCCTAAACCTAACCCTAACCCTACCCGAACCCTAACCCTACACCAAATCCTAATCCTAAACCTAACCCGAACCCTAACCCTAACCCTCACCCGAATCCTACCCCAAACCCTAACCCTAACCCTAACCCTAACATGAACAGAAACCCGAAACCTAACCCTAACCCTAACCCTAACACGAACACTAAACCTAACCCTTACCGTAACCATAACGTGAACCCTAACCCTAACCCTAACCCTAACCCGAACCCGAACCCGAACCCTAACCCGAACCCTCACCCTAACCCGAACTCTAACCCTAACCATAACCCCAACCCGAAACCTAACCCTAACAGTAACCCTAACCCGAAACCTAACCCTAACCCGAACACTAACCCTAACCCTAATCCTCAGCCTAACCCGAACCCGAACCCTAACGCTAACCCTACCTGAACCCTAATCCTAAACCAAACCCTAACCCTAAACCTAACCCTAACCCTAACCCGAACCGTAACCATAACCCTAACCCTAACCTTAACCCGAAACCGAACGCTAACCGAAACCTGACCCGAACCAGAACACTAAACCTGACGCGAATTTGAACCCAAAACCTAACCCGAACCCGAACCCCGAACCCGAACCCCTAACCCTAACCCTAACCCTAACCCTACAAGAACCCTAACCCTAACCCTAAAACTAACCCGAACCCTGGCCCTAACTCAAACCCTAACCCGAACCCTAACCCTAACCCTAACTCAAACCCTAACCCGAACCCTAACCCTAACCCGAACCCGAACCCTTCCCTAACCCTAACCCATACCCGAACCCTAACCCTAACCCTACCCGAACCCTAACCCTAACCCAAACCCTAACCCTAACCCGAACCCTAACTGTAACCCTAACCCTAACCCGTACCCTCAACCTCACCCTAACCCTAATCCCTAAACACTGACCTTGACCCTAACCCTAACCCTGACACTGACCCTGACCCTAACCCTAACCCGAACCCTGACCGGAACCTGAAGCCTAACCCTGACGCGAACCTGACCCCGAACCCAAACCCCGAACCTGAACCCGAAACCAAACCCCTAACCCTAAGCCTAACCCTAACCCGAACCCTTACATGAACCCAAACCCTAATGCGAACGTTCACCCGAGCCCTAACCCGAACCCTATCCCTAAACCGAACCCGAACCTGACCCGAACCCTAATCACGAAACCTAACCCTGACCCTGACCATGACCCTGACCCTAACCCTCACCCTAAACCCTCAAACCTGACCCTGAACCTAACCTTAAACCTGACCCTGACCCTGACCCTAAACCCTAAACCCTGACACTGACCCTGACCCTCACCCTAACCCGAACCCTGACCCGAACCTGAACACTAACCCTGACGCGAACATCAACCCGAAACCTAACCCGAACCCTAACCCGAACCCTAACCCGAACCCTAACCCTAACCCTCACCCGAACCCTAACACGAACGCTAACCCTAACCCTGACTCTAACACTAACATTAAACTTAACCCTAACCCGAATCTGAGCCCTAACTCTAACCCTAACCCTATCCGAACCCTAACCCTAACCCAAACCCTAACCGTAACCCTAACCCGAACACTAACCCTAATCCTAACCCTAACCCTAAACCTAACCCTAACCCTAACCCTATCCGAACCCTAACCCTAACCCAAACCCTAACTGTAACCCTAACCCTAACCCGAACACTAACCCTGACCCTAACCCTAACCCTAACCCTAACCGTAACCCTAACACTAACGCTAACCCTAACCCTAACCATAATCGGAACCCGAACAATAACCCTAACCCGAACCCTAACCCTAACCCTAACGCGAACCTGAACCCGAATCCAAAACCTAACCCTAACCCGAACCCTAACCCGAACTCTAACCCTAACCCTAACCCTAACCCTAACCTAACCCTAACCCTAACCCGAACCCTAACCCTAACCCTAACCGAAACCCTAACCCGAACGCTAACCCTAAACCGAATCGTAACCCTAACCCTAACCGTAACCCTAACCCTAACCCTAAACATAACCCGAACTCGAAACCTAACCCTAACCCTAACCCTAACCTTAACCCTAACGCTACCCGAACCCTAACCCTAAACCAAACCGTAACCCTAAGCCTAACCCTAACCCTAACCCTAACCCTAACTCAAACCCTAACCCGAACCCTAACCCTAACCCTAACCCTAACCCTAACTTAACCCTAACCCGAACCCTAACCCTAACCCTAACCCTAACCCGTACCCTAACCCGAACCCGAACCCTTACCCGAACCCTAACCCTAAACTGAACCGTAACCCTAACCCGAACCCTAGTCCTAAATCGAACGCTAACCCTAACCTGAACCCTAAAAGGACCCTTAACCTAACCCTAACCCTCAGCCTAACCCGAATCCGAATTCTAACCCTAACATAACCCTTACCCTAACCCTAACCCAAACACTAACCCTGACGTGAACTTGAACCCGAACCCTAACCTTAAACCAAACCCTAACCCTAACACTAACCGTCAGCCTAACCCGAACCCTAACCCTAACCATAACCCTAACCCTAAACCTCAGCCTAACCCTAACCCTAAACCTAACCCTAACCCGAACACAAACCCTAACCCTAAGCCTAAACCGAACCCGAACACTAACCCTAACCCTAACCCTAATCCTAACCCTGAACCTAACCCTAACCCCAAACCCTAAAACCTGACCCTGACCCTAACCCTAACCTTGACCCTCACCCTAAACCTAACGCTGACCCTGACACTGACCCTAATCCCTAACCCTGACCCTGATCCTAACCCTAACCCGAACCCTAACCCTAACCAGAACCCTAACCCTAACCCGAACCCTAACCGTAACCCTAACCCTAACCCTAACCCTAAAACTAACCCGACCCTAACCCTAACCCTAACCCGAACCCTAACCATAACCCGTACCGTAACCCGAACCCGAACCCGAACCCTTACCCGAAACCTAACCCTAAGTCGAACCCTAACCCTAACCCGAACACTAACCCTAACCCCATCCCTAACCCGAACCGGAACCCGACGCGAACTGTCAACCGAACACGAACCCTAACCCTGACACTGACCCTGACCCTGATCCTGACCATGACCCTGACCCTAATCCTAACCCTAAACCCTAATACCTGACCCTGACCCCAAACCTAACCCTGACCCTGACCCTGACTCTAAACCCTAAACCCTGACCCTGACCCTGACCCTACCCTAACCCGAACCCTGACCGGAACCCGAACCCTAACCCTGACATGAATCTGAACCCGAACCCTAACCCTAACCCGAACCCGAATCCCTAACACGAACCCAAACCCGAACCCCTAACCCGAACCCTAACCCTAACCCGAACCCTAGCCCTAACCCGAACCCGAATCCTAACCAGAACTCTAACCCTAACCCTAACCATACCCGAAATATAACCTAAACCTAACCCTAACCAGAACACTAACACGAACCCTAACCCAAAACCTAACCATAACAGTAACCCTAACCCTAACCCTCTCCTAATCCTAACCCTTACCCTAACCCTTACTCGAACCCGAACCTGAAACGTAACCCGAACCCTAAACCTAACACTAACCCTAACCCTCAGCCTAACCCTAACCCGAACCCGAATCCCTAACACGAACCCAAACCCGAACCCCTAACCCGAACCCTAACCCTAAACCGAACCCTAGCCCTAACCCGAACCCTAACCCTAACCCTAAAACAAACCCTAACCGTAAACCTAACCCTAACCTGAAGCCAAACCCTAACCCTAACCCTACCCGAACCCTAACCCTAAACCAAACCCTAAACCTAACCCTAACCCTAACCCTAAACCCAACCCGAAACCTAACCCTAACAGTAACCCTAACCCGAAACCTAACCCTAACCCGAACACTAACCCTAACCCTAATCTTAAGCCTAACCCGAACCCGAACCCTAACGCTAACCCTACCTGAACCCTAATCCTAAACCAAACCCTAACCGTAACCCTAACCCTAACCCTAACCCGAACCGTAACCATAACCCTAACCCTAACCTTAACCCGAAACCGAACGCTAACCGAACCTGACCCGAACCAGAACACTAAACCTTACGCGAATTTGAACCCAAAACCTAACCCGAACCCGAACCCCGAACCCGAACCCCTAAACCTAACCCTAACCCTAACCCTACAAGAACCCTAACCCTAACCCTAAAACTAACCCGAACCCTGGCCCTAACTCAAACCCTAACCCGAACCCTAACCCTAACCCTAACCCTAACTCAAACCCTAACCCGAACCCTAACCCTAACCCGAACCCGAACCCTTCCCTAACCCTAACCCATACCCGAACCCTAACCCTAACCCTACCCGAACCCTAACCCTAACCCAAACCCTAACCCTAACCTGAACCCTAACCGTAACCCTAACCCTAACCCGTACCCTCACCCTAACCCTAATCCCTAAACACTGACCTTGACCCTAACCCTAACCCTGACACTGACCCTGACCCTAACCCTAACCCGAACCCTGACCGGAACCTGAAGCCTAACCATGACGCGAACCTGAACCCGAACCCAAACCCCGAACCTGAACCCGAAACCAAACCCCTAACCCTAAGCCTAACCCTAACCCGAACCCTTACATGAACCCAAACCCTAATGCGAACCCTCACCCGAACCCTAACCCGAACCCTATCCCTAAACCGAACCCGAACCTGACCCGAACCCTAATCACGAAACCTAACCCTGACCCTGACCATGACCCTGACCCTAACCCTCACCCTAAACACTTAAACCTGACCCTGAACCTAACCTTAAACCTGACCCTGACCCTGACCCTAAACCATAAACCCTGACACTGACCCTGATCCTCACCCTAACACGAACCTGACCCGAACCTAAACACTAACCCTGACGCGAATATCAACCCGAAACCGAACCCGAATCCTAACCCGAACCCTAACCCTAACCCTAACCCTAACCATAATCGGAACCCGAACCCTAACCCTAACCCGAACCCTAACCCTAACCCTAACGCGAACCCGAACCCGAATCCAAACCCTAACCCTAACCCGAACCCTAACCCGAACTCTAACCCTAACCCTAACCCTAACCCTAAACTACCCTAACCCTAACCCGAACCCTAACCCTAACCCTAACCGTAACCCTAACCCAAACGCTAACCCTAACCCGAATCGTAACCCTAACCCTAACCGTAACCCTAACCCTAACCCTAACCATAACCCGAACCCGAAACTTAACCCTAACCCGAACCCTAACCCTAACCCGACCCTGACCCTAAACCTATCCCTAACCGGAAACCTAACCCTAACCCTAACCCGAACCCTAACCCTAACCCTAACCCTAACCCTAACCCTAATCCGAACACTAACCCTAAACCTAACCCTAACCCTAACTCTAAACCTAACCCGAACCCGAAGCCAAACACTAACCATAACCCAAACGATACCCAAACCCGAACCCTAAACCAAAACCGATCCCGCAACCTAACCCTAACCCGAAACCTAACCCTAACCCTAACCCTAACCCTATCCCTAACCGGAAACGTAACCCTAACCCTAACCCGAACCCTAACCCTAAACCTAACCCAAAACCAAACCCGAACCCTATCCCTAACCGTAACCCTAACCCGAACACTAAACCTAACCCGACCCTAACCCTAACGCTATCCCTAACCTGAAACCTAACCCTAACCCGAACCCGAACCCGAACAATAACCCTAACCCTAACCCTAACCCAAACCCTAACCCTAACACGAACCCAAACCCGAACCCGAACCCAAAATCTAACCCTAACCCGAACGCTAACCCAAACCCGAACCCTAACCCAAATCCTAACCCTAAACTTAACCCTAAAACGAACCCGAACCCTAAACCGAACCCTAACCCTAACCCTAACCCGAAACCTAACCCGAACCCGAACCCTAACCCGAACCCTAACCCTAACCCTAACCCTAACCCTAACCCTAACCCTAAACCGAACCCTAACCCTAACCGTAACCCGAACCCTAACCCTAAACCGAACCCTAATCCGAACCCGACCCCGAACCCTAACCCGAACCCTTACCCTAACCCTAACCCGAACCCTAACCCGAGCCTGAACCCGAACCCGAACCCTAATCCTAACCCGAACCCGAACCCTAACCCCTAACCCGAACCCGAACCCGAATCCATAACTGAAAGCGAAACCGATACCGAACCCGAACCGTAACTGAAACCGAACCCTACCCGAACCCGAACCCTACCCGAACCCGAACCTGAAACCTACCCGAACCAGAACCAGAACCAGAACCCAAACCCCTAACCCGAACCCGAACCCGAAACCCATAATTGTTTGTGCCAATGTAAAGAAAATGCCATACGCTTATCTGTAAGAAACAACAGTGCCCTGGAACAGTCTGAGCCTTAATATCAGCACTGTGCTTTTGGGAGCGGGAGTTAAAGCGGAGGCAAACAGCACTAAGACACATTTGGCAAAAATCGCGTTCCAATGAATAATATTTTCTTCCCTTTCAAACCCAAACGTAAGTGGTTGTGGCCAGATAAATAAATGCCACACCCTTATGTGTAAGAAACAACAGTGCCCAGGAACGGGTTTCTACGTGAAGAAAATATTTCTCGTCGGAACTCCGCTTTTTTACTTTACCTTCCACAACCCCTTGTGATAGGGTTTCCACGTTAAGAAAATAGTTTTCATTGGAAGCCGGTTTTTCCCAAATGTGTCTAAGTGCTGTATTCCTCGGGTTTCACTCATGCTACCAAAAGCACAGTGATGATGTTAGGGCTTAGACTGTTCCTGGGTAATGTTGTTTCTTACACATAAGGGTGTGGCATTTTCTTTACATTGCCACAACCACATATGATAGGGTTTCAACATGAACAAAATATTTTTCGTTGGAAGCGGTTTTTTGTCAAATGTGTCTCAATACCGTGTTGTTTGGGATTAACTAATGCTACCGAAATCACTATGATGATGTGAGGGCTCAGACCGATCCTGGAAACTTCTGTTTCTTACAGATAAGCGTATGGCATTTTCTTTACATTGGCACAAACAATTATGATAGAGTTTGCAAAAGAGAAAATTTATTTCATTGAAAGGCGGTTTTTGCCAAATTTTCTCAGCTGTTTGCCTCGGTTTTAACTCATGATACCAAAAGAACAGTGATGATCTTAGGGCTCAGACCGTCCATGGGACCAGTTATTTCTTACAAATAAGCATATGGCACATCCTTTACCTTGCCACAACAAATGAAGATAGAGTTTGCACATCAAGAAATATTTTTCATTTGAACCCGTTTCTGCCAAATATGTCTCAGTACTATGTCCTCAGCACTTGGGAGGATGTCTGCACGTGGAGAAAGACTTTTTCGTGGGAAGCCGGCTTTTGTCAAACGGGTCCCAGTGTTGTGCTCCTCTCTTTTCACTCCTGCTGCCAGAAGCCCAGTGAGGATGGGAGGGCTTAGAACATGGCTGGGCACTATGGTTTCTTCCAGAGTCGTGGATGGCATTTGCTTTACCTTGCCACAACCACTTGTGAGAGGGTCTGCACCTCAGGAAAACTGTTTCCGTGGGAAGCCGGCTTTTGGCCAAACGGGTCTCAGGGCCGTGGGCCTCGGGTGTCCCTCCGGCTCCCCAAAGCACAGAGACGAGGTGAGGGGCTTAGACCATGCCTGGGCCATGTTGTCTCTTCCACCTTGGTGTGTGGCATTTTGTTGACCTGGCTACCCCCACTTGGGATAGGTTTTCCACAGCAAGAGCATATTGTTCCTCGGAAGCCGTTTGGGCCCCAGGCGTCTCCGGGCTGTGTTCGTTGGGGTTGAACTCCTGCTAGCAAAACCGCCGGGATGAGGGAAGGGCTCAGACTGTTCCTGGGCCCTGTGGTCTCTTCCAGGTTAGGGTATGGCATTTCTTTCACTTTACCACAGGCACTGGGGAGCATGTCTGCACGTGGAGAAGGTCTTTCTCGTGGGAAGCCGGTTTCTGTCAAAGGGTCCCAGTGCTGTGCTCCTCTCTTTTCACTCCTGCTGCCAGAAGCCCAGGGAGGAGGGGAGGGCTTAGAACATCCCTGGGCACTGGGGTTTCTTTGAGAGAAGGGGATGGCATTTGCTTTCCCTTGCCACCACCCCTTGGGATAGGGGCTGCACCTCAGGAAAGCTGTTTCCGTGGGAAGCCGGCTTTCTGCCCAACGGGCCTCAGGGCCGTGGGCCTCGGGGGTCCCTCCGGCTCCCCAAAGCACAGAGAGGAGGTGAGGGACTTAGACCATGCCTGGGCCATGTTGTTTCTTCAGCCTGGGTGTGTGGCATTTTGTTGACCTGGCTACTCCCATTTGCATATGTTTTCCAAAGCAAGCACCTATTGTTCCTCAGAAGCAGTTTTTTCCCCAGGGGTCTCCAGGCAGTGTTCCTTGGGCTTGAACTCCTCCTAGCTAAACTGCTGGGATGAGGGAAGGGCTCAGACTGTGCCTGGGCCCTGTGGTCTCTTCCAGGTCAGTGTATGGCATTTCCTTCCCCTTGCCACAGGCACCTGGGAGCATGTCTGCACGTGGGGTAAGACTTTCCCGTGGGAAGCTGGTTTTTGTCAAACGGGTCCCAGTGCTCTGCTCCTCTCTTTTCACTCCTGCTGCCAGAAGCCCAGGGAGGATGGGAGGGCTTAGAACATGGCTGGGCACTGTGGTTTCTTCCAGAGAAGTGGAGGGCATTTGCTTTACCTTGCCACAACCACTTGGGAGAGGGTCTGCACCTCAGGAATACTGTTTCCGTGGGAAGCCGGCTTTTTGCAACGGGGTCTCAGGGCCGTGGGCCTCGGGTGTCCCTCCGGCTCCACAAAGCACAGGGACGAGGTGAGGGGCTTAGACCGTGCCTGGGCAATGTTGTTTCTTACACCTGGGTGTGTGGCATTTTGTTGACCTGGCTACCCCCACTTGGGATAGGTTTTCCAGTCAAGCACCTCTTGTTGGTCGGAAGCCGTTTTTGCCTCAGGGTCTCCGGGCTGTGTTCGTTGGGGTTGAACTCCTGCTAGCAAAACTGCCAGGATGAGGGAAGGGTTCAGACTGTGCCTCGGCCCTGTGGTCTCTTCCAGGTCAGTGTATGGCATTTCCTTCACATTGCCACAGGCACCTGGGAGCATGTCTGCACCTGGAGAAAGACTTTCCCGTGGGAAGCCGGTTTTTGTCAAACGGGTCCCAGTGCCCTGCCCCTCTCTTTTCACTCCTGCTACCAGAAGCCCAAGGAGGATGGGAGGGCTTAGAACATGGCTGGGCACTGTGGTTTCTTCCAGAGAAGTGGAGGGCATTTGCTTTACCTTGCCACAACTACTTGTGAGAGGGTCTGCACCTCGGGACAACTGTTTCCGTGGGAAGCCGGCTTTTTGCAAAGGGGTCTCAGGGCCGTGGGCCTCGGGTGTCCCTCCGGCTCCCCAAAGCACAGGGACGAGGTGAGTGGCTTAGACCATGCCTGGGCAATGTTGTTTCTTACACCTGGGTGTGTGGCATTTTGTTGACCTGGCTACCCCCACTTGGGATAGGTTTTCCACAGCAGGCACCTGTTGTCCGTTGGAAGCCGTTTTTGCCCCAGGGGTCTCCGGGCTGTGTTCGTTGGGGTTGAACTCCTGCTAGCAAAACCGCCGGGTTGAGGGAAGTGTTCAGACTGTGCCTGGGCCCTGTGGTCTCTTACAGGTCAGTGTATGGCATTTCCTTCCCCTTGCCACAGGCACCTGGGAGCATGTCTGCACGTGGAGAAAGTCTTTCCCGTGGGAAGCTGGTTTTTGTCAAACGGGTCCCAGTGCCCTGCTCCTCTCTTTTCACTCCTGCTGCCAGAAGCCCAGGGAGGATGGGAGGGCTTAGAACATGGCTGGGCATTGTGGTTTCTTCCAGAGAAGTGGAGGGCATTTGCATTACCTTGCCACAACCACTTGGGATAGGGTGTGCACCTCAGGAAAACTGTTTCCGTGGGAAGCCGGCTTTTTGCAAAGGGGTCTCAGGGCCAAGGGGCTCGGCTGTCCCTCCGGCTCCCCAAAGCACAGGGACGAGGTGAGGGGCTTAGACCGTGCCTGGGCAATGTTGTTTCTTACACCTGGGAGTGTGGCATTTTGTTGACCTGCCTACACCCACTTGGGATAGGTTTTCCAGTCAAGCACCTCTTGATCGTCGGAAGCTGTTTTTGCCTCAGGGTCTCTGGGCTGTGTTCGTTGGGCTTGAACTCCTGCTAGAAAACTGCCGGGATGAGGGAAGGGTTCAGACTGTGCCTGGGCCCTGTGGTCTCTTCCAGGTCAGTGTATGTCATTTCCTTCCCCTTGCCACAGGCACCTGGGAGCATGTCTGCACGTGGAGAAAGACTTTCCCGTGGAGAGCCGGTTTTTGTCAAACGGGTCCCAGTGCCCTGCTCCTCTCTTTTCACTCCTGATGCCAGAAGCCCAGGGAGGATGGGAGGGCTTAGAACATGGCTGGGCATTGTGGTTTCTTCCAGAGAAGTGGAGGGCATTTGCTTTACCTTGCCACAACCACTTGTGAGAGGGTCTGCACCTCAGGAAAACTGTTTCCGTGGGAAGGCGGCTTTTTGCAAAGGGGTCTCAGGGCCTTGGGCCTCGGGTGTCCCTCCGGCTCCCCAAAGCACAGGGACGAGGTGAGGGGCTTAGACCATACCTGGGCAATGTTGTTTCTTACACCTGGGTGTGTGGCATTTTGTTGACCTGGCTACCCCCACTTGGGATAGGTTTTCCCCAGCAAGCACCTATTGTTCGTAGGAAGCCGTTTTTGCCCCAGGGCTCTCCAGGCTGTGTTCCTTGGGGTTGAACTCCTGCTAGCAAAACCGCCGGGATGAGGGAAGGGTTCAGACTGTGCCTGGGCCCTGTGGTCTCTTCCAGGTCAGTGTATGCCATTTCCTTCCCCTTGCCATAGGCACCTAGGAGCATGTCTGCACGTGGAGAAGGACTTTCGCGTGGGAAGCCGGTTTTTGTCAAACGGGTCCCAATGCTCTGCTACTCTCTTTTCACTCCTGCTGCCAGAAGCCCAGGGAGGATGGGAGGGCTTAGAACATGGCTGGGCACTGTGGTTTCTTCCAGAGAAGTGGAGGGCATTTGCTTTACCTTGCCACAACCACTTGGGATAGGGTGTGCACCTCAGGAAAACTGTTTCCGTGGGAAGCCGGCTTTTTGCAAAGGGGTCTCAGGGCCGTGGGGCTCGGGTGTCCCTCCGGCTCCCCAAAGCACAGGGACGAGGTGAGGGGCTTAGACCGTGCCTGGGCAATGTTGTTTCTTACACCTGGGTGTGTGGCATTTTGTTGACCTGGCTACCCCCACTTGGGATAGGTTTTCCACAGCAAGCACCTCTTGTTCGTCGGAAGCCGTTTTTGCCCCAGGGGTCTCCGGACTGTGTTCGTTGGGGTTGAACTCCTGCTAGCAAAACTGCCGGGATGAGGGAAGGGTTCAGACTGTGCCTGGGCCCTGTGGTCTCTTCCACGTCAGTGTATGGCATTTCCTTCCCCTTGCCACAGGCACCTGGGAGCATGTCTGCACGTGGAGAAAGAGTTTCCCGTGGGAAGCCCGTTTTTCTCAAACGGGTCCCAGTGCCCTGCTCCTCTCTTTCCACTCTTGCTGCCAGAAGCCCAGGGAGGATGGGAGGGCTTAGAACATGGCTGGGCACTGTGGTTTCTTCCAGAGAAGTGGAGGGCATTTGCTTTACCTTGCCACAACCACTTGGGATAGGGTCTGCACCTCAGGAAAACTGTTTCCGTGGGAAGCTGGCTTTTTGCAAAGGGGTCTCAGGGCCGTGGGCCTCGGCTGTCCCTCCGGCTCCCCAAAGCACAGGGACGAGGTGAGGGGCTTGGACCGTGCCTGGGCAATGTTGTTTCTTACACCTGGGTGTGTGGCATTTCGTTGACCTGGCTACTCCCACTTGGGATAGGTTTTCCAGAGCAAGCACCTCTTGTTCGTCGGAAGCCATTTTTGCCCCAGGGGTCTCCGGGCTGTGTTCGTTGGGGTTGAACTCCTGCTAGCAAAACCGCCGGGATGAGGGAAGTGTTCAGACTGTGCCTGGGCCCTGTGGTCTCTTACAGGTGAGTGTATGGCATTTCTTTCCCCTTGCCACAGGCACCTGGGAGCATGTCTGCACGTGGAGAAAGACTTTCGCATGGGAAGCCGGTTTTTGTCAAACGGGTCCCAGTGCTCTGCTCCTCTCTTTTCACTCCTGCTGCCAGAAGCCCAGGGAGGATGGGAGGGCTTAGAACATGGCTGGGCACTGTGGTTTCTTCCAGAGAAGGGGATGGCATTTGCTTTACCTTGCCACAACCACTTGTGAGAAGGTCTGCACCTCAGGAAAACTGTTTCCGTGGGAAGCCGGCTTTTGGCCAAACGGGTCTCAGGGCCGTGGTGCTCGGCTGTCGCTCCGGCTCCCCAAAGCACAGGGACGAGGTGAGTGGCATAGAACATGCTTGGGCAATGTTGTTTCTTACACCTGGGTGTTCGGCATTTTGTTGACCTGGCTACCCCACTTGGGATAGGTTTTCCACAGCAAGCACCTATTGTTCTTCGGAAGCCTTTTTTGCCCCAGGGGTCTCCGGGCTGTGTTCCTTGGGCTTGAACTCCTGGTAGCAAAACCGCTGGGATGACGGAAGGGCTCAGACTGTGCCTGGGCCCTGTGGTCTCTTCCAGGTCAGTGTATGGCATTTCCTTCACCTTGCGACAGGCACTGGGAAGCATGTCTGCACGTGGAGAAGGACTTCCTCGTGGGAAGCCGGTTTCTGTCAAAGGGTCCCAGTGCTGTGCTCCTCTCTTTTCTCTCCTGCTGCCAGAAGCCCAGGGAGGAGGGGAGGGCTTACAACATGGCTGGGCACTGGGGTTTCTTCAAGAGAAGAGGATGGCATTTACTTTCCCTTGCCACCACCCCTTGGGATAGGGTCTGCAACTCAGGAAAGCTGTTTCCGTGGGAAGCCGGTTTTCTGCCCAACGGGCCTCAGGGCCGTGGGCCTCGGGGGTCCGTACGGCTCCCCAGAGCACAGGGACGAAGTTAGGGGCTTAGACCATGCCTGGGCCATGTTGTTTCTTCCACCTGGGTGTGTGGCATTTTGTTGACCTGGCTAACCCCACTTGGGATAGGTTTTCCACAGCAAGAGCATATTGTTCGTCGGAAGCCGTTTGGGCCCCAGGGGTCTCCGGGCTGTGTTCGTTGTGGTGGAACTCCTGCTAACAAAACCGCCGGTATGAGGCAAGGGCTCAGACTGTGCCTGGGCCCTGTGTTCTCTTCCAGGTCAGTGTATGGCATTTCCTTCACCTTGCCACAGGCACTGGGAAGCATGTCTGCACGTGGAGAAGGACTTCCTCGTGGGAAGCCGGTTTCTGTCAAAGTGTCCCAGTGCTGTGCTCCTCTCTTTTCTCTCCTGCTGCCAGAAGCCCAGTGAGGAGGGGAGGGCTTAGAACATGGCTGGGCACTGGAGTTTCTTCCAGAGAAGGGGATGGCATTTGCTTTCCCTTGCCACCACCCCTTGGGATAGGGTCTGCACGTTAGGAAAGCTGTTTCCTTGGGAAGCCGGCTTTCTGCCCAACGGGCCTCAGGGTCGTGGGCCTCGGGGGTCCCTCCAGATCCCCAAAGCACAGGGACGAGGTGAGGGGCTTAGACCATGCCTGGGCAATGTTGTTTCATCCATCTGGGTGTGTGGCCTTTTGTTGACCTGGCTACCCCCACTTGGGATAGGTTTTCCACAGCAAGAGCATATTGTTTGTCGGAAGCCGTTTGGGCCCCATGGGGTCTCCGCGCTGTGTTCCTTGGGGTTGAATTCCTGCTAGCAAAACCGCCGGGATGAGGGAAGGGCTCAGACTGTGCCTGGGCCCTGTGGTCTCTTCCAGGTCAGTGTATGGCATTTCTTTCACCTTGCCACAGGCACTGGGGAGAATTTCTGCACGTGGAGAAGGACTTCCTCGTGGGAAGCCGGTTTCTGTCAAAGGGTCCCAGTGCTGTGCTCCTCTCTTTTCTCTTCTGCTGCCAGAAGCACAGGGAGGAGGGGAGGGCTTAGAACATGGCTGGGCACTGGAGTTTCTTCCAGAGAAGGGGATGGCATTGCTTTCCCTTGCCACCACCCCTTGGGATAGGGTCTGCACCTCAGGAAAGCTGTTTCCTTGGGAAGCCGGCTTTCTGCCCAACGGGCCTCAGGGCCGTGGGCGTCGGGGGTCCTTCTGGCTCCCCACAGCACAGGGACGAGGTGAGGGGCTTAGACCGTGCCTGGGCCATGTTGTTTCTACCACCTGGGTGTGTGGCATTTTGTTGACCAGGCTACCCCCACTTGGGATAGGTTTTCCACAGCAAGAGCATATTGTTCGTCGGAAGCCGTTTTTGCCCCAGGGGTCTCCGGGCTGTGTTCCTTGAGTTTGAACTCCTGCTAGCAAAACCGTCGGGATGAGGGAAGGGTTCAGACTGTGTCTGGGCACTGTGGTCTCTTCCAGGTCAGTGTATGGCATTTCCTTCCCCTTGCCACAGGCACCTGGGAGCATGTCTGCACGTGGAGAAAGACTTTCCCGTGGGAAGCCGGTTTTTGTCAAACGGGTCCCAGTGCCCTGCTCCTCTCTTTTCACTCCTGCTGCCAGAAGCCCAGGGAGGAGGGGAGGGATTAGAACATGGCTGGGCACTGGGGTTTCTTCCAGAGGAGGGGATGGCATTTGCTTTCCCTTGCCACCACTCCTTGGGATAGGGTCTACACCTCATGAAATCTGTTTCCGTGGGAAGCCGGCTTTTTTGCAAAGGGGTCTCAGGGCCGTGGGCCTCGGGTCTCCCTCCGGGTCCCCAAAGCCCAGGGACGAGGTGAGGGGCTTAGACCGTGCCTGGGCAATGTTGTTTCTTACACCTGGGTGTGTGGCATTTTGTTGACCTGGCTACCCCCACTTGGGATAGGTTTTCCACAGAAAGCACCTCTTGTTCGTCGGAAACCGTTTTTGCCTCAGGGTCTCCGGGCTCTGTTCATTGGGGTTGAACTCCTGCTAGTAAAACTGCCGGGATGAGGGAAGGGTTCAGACTGTGCCTGGGCCCTGTGGTCTCTTCCAGGTCAGTGTATGGCATTTCCTTCCCCTTGCCACAGGCACCTGGGAGCATGTCTGCACGTGGAGAAAGACTTTACCGTGGGAAGCCGGTTTTTGTCAAACGGGTCCCAGTGCCCTGCTCCTCTCTTTTCACTCCTGCTGCCAGAAGCCCAGGGAGGATGGGAGGGCTTAGAACATGGCTGGGCACTGTGGTTTCTTCCAGAGAAGTGGAGGGCATTTGCTTTACCTTGCCACAACCACTTGGGAGAGGGTCTGCACCTCAGGAAAAGTGTTTCCGTGGGAAGCCGGCTTTTTGCAAAGGGGTCTCAGGGCCGTGGGCCTCGGGTGTCCCTCCGGCTCCCCAAAGCACAGGGACGAGGTGAGGGGCTTGGACCGTGCCTGGGCAATGTTGTTTCTTCCACCTGGGTGTGTGGCATTTTGTTGACCTGTCTACCCCCCCTTGGGATAGGTTTTCCACAGCAAGCACCTCTTGTTCGACTGAAGCCGTTTTTGCCTCAGGGTCTCCGGGCTGTGTTCGTTGGGGTTGAACTCCTGCTAGCAAAACTGCCGTTATGAGGGAAGGGTTCAGACTGTGCCTGGGCCCTGTGGTCTCTTCCAGGTCAGTGTATGGCATTTCCTTCCCCTTGCCACAGGCACCTGGGAGCATGTGTGCACGTGGAGAAAGACTTTCCCGTGGGAAGCCGGTTTTTGTCAAACGGGTCCCAGTGCTCTGCTCCTCTCTTTTCACTCCTGCTGCCAGAAGCCCAGGGAGGAGGGGAGGGCTTAGAACATGGCTGGGCATTGTGGTTTCTTCCAGAGAAGTGGAGGGCATTTGCATTACCTTGCCACAACCACTTGGGATAGGGTGTGCACCTCAGGAAAACTGTTTCCGTGGGAAGCCGGCTTTTTGCAAAGGGGTCTCAAGGCCAAGGGGCTCGGCTGTCCCTCTGGCTCCCCAAAGCACAGGGACGAGGTGAGGGGCTTAGACCGTGCCTGGGCAATGTTGTTTCTTACACCTGTGTGTGTGGCATTTTGTTGACCTGGCTACCCCCACTTGGGATAGGTTTTCCAGTCAAGCATCTCTTGTTCGTCGGAAGCCGTTTTTGCCTCAGGGTCTCCGGGCTGTGTTCGTTGGGGTTGAACTCCTGCTAGCAAAACTACTGGGATGAGGGAAGGGTTCAGACTGTGCCTGAGCCCTGTGGTCTCTTCCAGGTCAGTGTATGGCATTTCCTTCCCCTTGCCACAGGCACCTGTGAGCATGTCTGCACGTGGGGAAAGACTTTCCCGTGGGAAGCTGGTTTTTGTCAAACGGGTCCCAGTGCTCTGCTCCTCTCTTTTCACTCCTGCTGCCAGAAACCCAGGGAGGATGGGAGGGCTTAGAACATGGCTGGGCACTGTGGTTTCTTCCAGAGAAGTGGAGGGCATTTGCATTACCTTGCCACAACCACTTGGGAGAGGGTCTGTACCTCAGGAAAAGTGTTTCCGTGGGAAGCCGGCTTTTTGCCAAGGGGTCTCAGGGCCGTGGGCCTCGGGTGTCCCTTCGGCTCCCCAAAGCACAGGGACGAGGTGAGGGGCTTGGACCATGCCTGGGCAATGTTGTTTGTTACACCTGGGTGTGTGGCATTTTGTTGACCTGGCTACCCCCACTTGGGATAGGTTTTCCACAGCAAGCACCTCTTGTTCGTCGGAAGCCGTGTTTGCCCCAGGGGACTCCGGGCTGTGTTCGTTGGGGTTGAACTCCTGCTAGCAAAGCCGCCGGGATGAGCTAAGGGTTCAGACTGTGCCTGGGCCCTGTGGTCTCTTCCAGGTGAGTGTATGGCATTTCCTTCCCCTTGCCACAGGCACCTGGGAGCATGTCTGCATGTGGAGAAAGACATTCCCGTGGGAAGCCGGTTTTTGTCAAAGGGGTCCCAGTGCTGTGCTCCTCTCTTTTCACTCCTGCTGCCAGAAGCCCAGGGAGGATGGGAGGGCTTAGAACATCGCTGGGCACTGTGGTTTCTTCCAGAGAAGTGGAGGGCATTTGCATTACCTTGCCACAACCACTTGGGAGAGGGTCTGCACCTCAGGAAAACTGTTTCCGTGGAAGCCGGGTTTTTGCAAAGGGGTCTCAGGGCCGTGGGGCTCGGCTGTCCCTCCGGCTCCCCAAAGCACAAGGACGAGGTGAGGGGCTTAGACCGTGCCTGGACAATGTTGTTTCTTACACCTGGGTGTGTGGCATTTTGTTGACCTGGCTACCCCCACTTGGGATAGGTTTTCCAGTCAAGCACCTCTTGTTCGTCGGAAGCCGTTTTCGCCTCAGGGTCTCCGGGCTGTGT